>NW_025336374.1:1149992-1418118 GCF_004798865.1 Varanus komodoensis | reverse complement strand
AGGTTGGGGAAGGCTAGTATATAACATACAGCTATATCCCGTCATGGTTCCTACTATCACTTCTCTGCTGCCACTTGTATTAAATTTGGGCCTCCTGGATCCAAGCAAAATTTATTGACTGCTTCACTTGAATCCATGTCTGCCTTGTGAATTCGAGCTGCGCTTCACCCCTGCTGTTTCCAGGTGGCAGGCATGTGCCTGTGTTGCGAGAATCAGGTGACCGAGAGAGAACTATGGGACCCTTCCTTTCTCCCAAAATAATGATTAAGAGCGCATGATGGTATCCCTGGATTTGGGTATGCAGTTGACCGACAACAGATCCTGTAATAGAAACAGGAAGCATTTACTTGGTAGTCCAACTGGGAAACTATGTGTGCATGTTTGTTTATTTTTTGCAGAAGTGAAAGAGTTTGTTGAACCTTCAATGAATAACTCTTGTTTGACATGGAGGAGATATTATGGAAGAACTGGAGCAAATAAGACCTATCACGTGCGTGAAACATTCTTCTTAGCTTTCTAGTGGGGGCAGGCAAGTTCCTGAATGTGTGAGAGAACATGCCTATCTCCATGAAAATCTTGCAAAATAAAATTGCCAATGTCTTTCTTTCTTTCTTTCTTTTTTTTTTTGAAAGAGCAACATGACTTGAATGACTAAGATAGCTTCTAGATGGGACAGTGTAAGAAGTCATGCAATATACAAAGAACTGGTCTGGGCTCAAACTTTCTGGAGACACTTGCATCTTGATAGATATGTAATTGTTTCATGATATAAATCTGATAGATAGCTAGATAGATGATAGATAGATAGATAGATAGATAGATAGATAGGGCAGAGGTGCTTCTGTATAAACTTGCTTGTCAGCCCATCTTTAATGCAAATATGCTATTTCTGTTTTGCCTCTTATTGTACTCTAGATACGCAAATCTATACAGGTTTATGGACTAGTTTAAGTGCCATGATGTCTCTCCTTGTAAGGGTGCTGAGAATTACCTTCTACGAACTTTCCCCTGCCTTGCAAAATGGTAGTCTCCAGAATAATCTGGAGAGTTGTAATTGAGTATTAAACTGACTTATATTGTAGATATGTCCTGAAGCTATGTTTTTAGAATCTGCTTCTTTTTTGTTTCTTTTGCAGCTCACTATGATAAGAATGCTAGGGAATGAATCAATAAAAACTACAGATTTATTGATTACTCCTCCCACAACAGAGGAGGCTGTAAATGTGTGTTTGCCGCTACGTCAGGATGCAAATTATACTGTGGAAATCATTGCAGAATCCATAAATATGCTTTTACGAGTCAGAATAACAAACCCAGTAGTTGGTAGGTTCTACACTTGTACAAAATTTTGGTATTAATGATCAGGAATGGTGATTCAAATGATCTTAGGACTCTTTTGCTCCTAGATATGGGATTACATTTCCTCAAGTTCTCTGGGGAGTCACATAAATAAGTCTAAATTTGTAGTGTATAAATATTTCCCATGGTAATAATTTTAGATACCATACAAAAACACACACCCCGTGGTAATAATTTTAGATATCATACAAAAACACACACCATGAATGACTTGCCAGTTGTAATGAAGGATGTGACAGAGGTCATTGCCTTAGGATATTACTGGCTTTCCTAAAATAAAACCAAACTGCACACTCTCCATTTAGAAAGCATGCACATTGCAGTGTTAACTCGTTTAACTAAATAAAAATGAAAAGGTTTCAGTGTATTAAAAATAACATAATGTGCAAACCATATTTTATTTTATAATGTGATGACAAAGATGCTGCTTGAATTGATGTGATAGCTCAAAAGAATGAATTTCTGGGGAAACTTTGCAGTCCAGCTTTTGTGAGGGGAGGGAAATTGACCATTTGGCTATGATTAAGTGGATTGCTGAAGGATGACAAAAATTTTAGGCGAGAAATCCTCGGGAGAACAAAAACAGAGTTTAATGCAGAGTTTAATGAAGTCTACAAAATAGGCTATTGGTTGAGGAAATAGGAAGGTAAGACAAGAAAATGCTAATGGGAGCTTTGGCTATGGGGCAGTATAGAAATGAAATACATAAATAAGTAATGCAAGAAGGGCCACTGAATAGATCCCACAATACTTAAGGTCAGGTAGGGCTATATGCTGGGAGATGATGAGGGAAACCAGAGTTCTTCAAAAGCTGGTCAAGTGGCAACTACCATGTTGTTACCTGTTAACCTGTAAAAAGCTGTAACAATAAGCAGGAAATAAATTTCACATACTGATTTTACCTAACAAGCCAATTCTTGAACTGCAAGCTTCTGCTTTATATTTTTTCGTGTATGTTCTGGTTTTAGTAACAAATTTGCACTGTAATACAGAGTTGATTTAAGAATTCAGAAGTATTTAGCCCTCAATTTCTCTTCCCACAGTACCCCCTTATTTTCCAGAAAAGAAAGTTGTGTTCAGCAATATCTCCATATTTAATGACACCTGTATTAGATGGCAGAGAGAATCAGAAAGAACACAATTGGAGGAAACCTATGTGGTAAGTGAGGCACAGCTTCTGAGAGTAATGGGGAAGTAGTGAGCGTGAGGCCCAGAGACACTGCCTTGTAGGGCATTTACTGCTTGAGATGTGTCCATTCATCCTCTTACTTCTTCTGGTATGCGGGCTTTCCAGATTATGGTAGATTTCTAAGAACCTGCTTGTTCAAGAGACAACAGGGAACACAATAGGCTTGTTTATATAAGAAGGGCAGCAGTAACTCTGTCATATCACTTTCATCCAGGGCATGAGTGCTCAAACTACGGCCCAGGGGCTGGATCCGGCCCGCCATGCCCATTTATCCGACCCAACATGTCCATTTGGACCCACCGCACACCCGCCGCTGACGACCATGCCCCGCGCATGGGGAGGTAGCGGTTTGCTTGCTCGGGGAAAACGATCTCACAGCAAGCAAGCCGCTGCCTCATGCGCCTGCTTCACGGCACGCGCCCGCCCTACCTCGCCTCGCCTCCCCTTGCCGCATGCACCTGCCCATGCCTCACCACGCCCCCCGCCCCCACCTCGGCATGTGCGTCCCACATGTGCCACCCCTGCCCCCACCCCCTCGCCGGCCCACACGTACAGCCAGGCACCACCTTTCCAGCCCGTGCCCAGCACCGGCACCTTTCATCTGGCCCCCTGGTCAAAAAGTTTGGGGACCCCTGATCTATGCTGTCAGCAATTACTAAGCTTACGAAGGAAACTGAGCCAGCTCGTTGAGAAATGTGCTGGCTGTAGCATTAATAAACAGTTTTATCAGGTAGCATGAACATTTGTAAAGGAAGCTTGTATTCTTTGGTGAGGACATTGTGTTTACACTTCACAGATTGTGACAAGTAACGATGGAGGAAGATTGTGCAGATGAGAGATATACAGAACTGGAGCTGTGTGGCAGGGATGGGTAACACGCAGCCTATCTTTGCAGTGCTGAATTTTGCACTTGCAGAGTTGGGGTGGGGATTGTCAATTTTAGTACCACAATGCAATAAAGAATTCAGAATTTGTTCTCGTGCTAAACCTGACCCCTTTGGAGTGCTGTAGGGGTTTGGTGCTGAATTTTAGCTGCTGAAAAAGCTTGGTGGCAGCCCGTGGAGTAGGAATGTCTCGGGGCTGGAAATAGTCCTCGGGCACCATGAAGTCACCCACCCCTGCTGTATTCCTTTCAGGAGAGGAGAGTAGACTTGACTCAGGCAGCAGCTCCTGATGCAAAAGAGTTTGAGGTGAGGGGGGAGATTGATATGCCTTAAACTGACAAGCCACTCACTGATAGGGCATTCCGGCTGCTGGCATACCCATAACATGAGTTTGTTCATTTATTTGTTTGCCACGCCGCTCTCCTATTGGCACTCAGCATTGTGAAGTTGGATTGATCCCGAGGACGGAGAACCAGAACACTAGATCTGTCTTCAGGGATATTAGTTGCCCCCTTCCCTTGGCACTCAGGGTCCTGGAGGTTTAGCTAGGCTGGGCGGATTGCTGCTCTGAATGGGCAGAAGGTGGTCCCTGGGGGCTGGTCTGCACAAGCCACAGAAGGAGGGGCCCCAGTGGATTTCTGTAGCATTTCAGGTGGGGAGTCACACTTTTGAACTGTTCCCTACCTAAAAGATGCTGTTGGCAAGGGTGAGGCTAGTCCCTCAGGGAGCAGACTTGGACAAAACTGTTCCCTGTGCCGTATGGACTTTTTCTTTCCAGGGAACATTTTACAGTGGGGCTGCATTCTGAAGCAGCAAACCTCATAGGGACAAAAGACACATGTTGCTGAATCAGAACAAGGGTCTGTTTAATACAGCGTTCTGCTCTGTTACTGGCCAAGCTGCTGCCTGTGGAAACCCACAGTAGGATGTGTGCAACACCTCCCCACTGCCACTCGTGTTCTCCAGCCACTGGTGTACACTGGTGTTCCCCACCACCACCCCATCTCTCTCTGTTCCAGAGGAATGTCCTTTGGTCAAGGACTCCATTCTCGCAGCAGTAATTTGTTCAGGGAAGCTTGCCTGTAGTGAGCAGAGCCGTGGCCGAAAGAGGGCAGAGACATTCGGTTTGCTTTTTCTGCCTTGCTTCTGCTGCCTTTGTTCGCTCTCTCAGGATTCCGCCACTTGGATATAATGGCAACACTGGTGTACGTAGGAATACTGCCTGTGGAACCAGACGTAGCCTATGGCCCTCAGGGCTAGTACTCTGTGATTTTTTTCAGTTCCCTTTTAAAGCCATTCACTACATCTTGTGGAAATGAATCCCATAGTTTAACTACACGGGGTGGGTGGTGGGTGGTGGAAAGACTTCATTTTATCTCTCCTGAATCTCCGACCAGTTAGGTTCATGGAAAGACTTCAGGTTCTTATGTCTCCCTCTCCAGACCATGCCTGATTCTCTCCACCTATATTATGTCTACCCTTCTTGGCTTTTTCGAAGCTGAACAGTCTCAGCTGTTGTAAACACAGGGCAGTTTCTCCAACCCTTTGAACCATCGTACTTGTCCTTTTCTGCACCTTTTCCAGTGCTGGGTGTGGTAACCAGAACTGCACACAGTTTTCTGAATGTGTTCACATCATATATTTGCATAAAGGCGGTATGTTACTGACATTTTCACTGTAAAAATGTGGTTGGTTGGTGCCAACCATGGATGTGGGCCCATAGAGACTCCAGATATGGAGGGGTTTGCACTATGTTTGGTCAATACAGCATTTACAAGGTGAGCTGTCACTTCAAAGCAAAAATGCAGATGAGCTTTGCTTGCAAAAAGTGGGTGGAAGGGTTTGTCCCCTCTTGGTGTTGGAATCCTCAAGGAATTTTATGTTCTCCTAATGGGCCCCACCACTCCCAATGATTCCACCCATTCCCAAAACCAGAAGCTGGAAAAGTGCAGCCCCAGTCCTTTTTAAAAGAAGCTAGAAGGCTGTTTTCATTTGTTTTGTATGGCTTCCCATGGTTTCTTCATAGCAACATTTGCAAGCATGTCTGCATTTGTGCCTGTTGGGAGTAAGGGAACTAAGGGGACCACTCCAGAGAGGCTGTGAGTGGCTTTGGAAACAGAGATAACAAAAAGTGATCTCTTGGGTGGGGGGGGGGGGGGAAGAAAGTGGAGAGAAGAAGCCATAGTGAACCAAAACAGCTCTTGCTCAAGGCTGGGAGGAGTGAGCCAGTGGCAGCTGCCACACCCACAGTTAGGACAGTCATCCTGGTTTGATCAACATGCCAGGCCTCCACACATGAAACAAACCTTACTACAGACCAAGGGTTCTCAGGGTGGCCTATTATTTAAAAAAAGGAGGGAGGGAAGCAACAAGCAAACGAACCACACTGAGGAAAGCAGTTTGGTTTCAGATGACAGGACAGTCAACCATTACTCATGGTGAGTAATGTTGTGTAAATGTGTTAAATGTCAAAGGTGTTTAATTCAAAGCCTTGCGCATGCTTTGTTACAGTTTCACATCCAGGGGCTACGCTGGTATCAGAAGAAATTCTGTCATACAATGGCTCTCAATTTCACCACAGACTCTTGGACTCCGGAAGTGTGCTTTTACTTACATCCAGGCACCAATTACACTGTTAACATCTCCTCAGCAAACTCGAACCAACAGAGTGCGACTGTCTATATGATGACCCCAATCACTGGTAAGGCCGTGTTTTACGTATTTCTTTTTCTCCTTATAATCAGGCTACATCTTTAGAGTGAGAGTTCAGAAGCAATTGTACCACATTTTTCCCTTCCTGACACTTGCCTTGTTGGTTGAAGATGCTATCACTACTAGTGCATAAACAAAAATACAGAATGCTTAGGTTTTATGTAAACCACTAGTTTATGCCATGGTAGAATGAAAGCTAACCCTGGACTTCTTACTTTCTAATATTCTTCGGTTATAGGATGTGTTGAGGGACAAACTAGCTATGATGATGGTATGCGTATTTCATGTTGTTATGTCTGTCTGTCCCATTCATGGTGAATTGGGGTGGAATGGCAAAAGAAACATGGGAGATCGTCACTGAATCATTTTCTCTTCAATAGCTTGACCTTGCCTCCCACTCTTGCTCCAGCTGGTTTACTTTGTGCCTGGCTCATTTCCAGTATTGGAGCCTGGAAGTCTGAGCCACCAGTTGCTTGGGGACATGAGATTCAGGACCTTTGCCAGATGCTCCTTGGACCTGTTGGCCCATTACTGGAGAGGTAAACAGGGTGGATATGTGACTAATGGCTCCATTATGTCTAGTTTGTCCTTGGGTGGCCTCGGACAGTTGGTGGCTCAGATTCAGTGGCTTCCTTCTCTTCATGGAGCACCACTTTGGAGAAGCTTTCTTTCCTTCTGACCAGAGCTGGATCTACATTTCATTTCATTTCATTTCATTTCATTTCATTTCATTTCAGGGTCAACCTGTAGCCAGAGTTTTCTGTCAATGCACATAATAAAAGCACAAATAAAGCCAATAATGAAACCACACAATAAACTCGTTAAAAAGTGTATGTTTTTTAAAGGCAACAAGGCTGCTAGTTCAGGATTGTACCACCTGTTTTCTCTATGTCTTTGCTGCTGCAGGTTGCAATTCTGTGAATGGGCAGCAACAATGGGCGCCAAAATGAGAAATGTGGTTCAGTATAAGCATGTGTAAAGGGATGAATATCAATGAAAAAAATCCCATTTCAAGCATAAAGCTGATAGGATCTAAGCTAGTGATGGCTGACCAAGAAAGAGATCATGAAGTTGTAGTGGACAGTTCAATGAAAAGTGTGACTCCTGTGAAAAAGGCAGACTTCACGCTAGGCATAATTAGGAAAGGGATTGAAAATAAGACTACCATTATCATACTCCCTTATAGAAACCTTTGATGTGGCCACACTTGGAATACTGTGTACCCTTCTGGCCACAACACTGAAAAAAGAATATTGTAGAGTTGCAAAAAGTGCAGAAAAGGGCAATTTAAATGATAAGGCGGCTGGAGCAGTTCCCCTATGAAAAAGCTTGTCACATTTGGGATTGTTTAGATTAGAAAAAAGCCAAGTGATGGGAGGCATGATAAAAGGGTACAGAATTATGCATGCTGTGGAGAAAGCAGTTAGGGAGATATTTTTCTTCCTCTTTCATAATGCTGGAACTTGGAGTCATCCCATAAAGATGATTGGTGGGCAGTTAAGAGTTGCTAAAAAAAACATACATCTTCACACAGTGAACTGTGAAAATCATTCCTGCAAGATGTACTGATGGCCACCAATTTGGATGTCTTTAAAAGAGGGCTAGAGAAATTAATGGAGGAGGAGATTCTCAGTAGCCAATAGTCCTGAAAGCAGTATGCCACCTCTGGTGTCAGAGACGGTATGCCTGTGTAGACCAGATGCCGAGGAACCGGGGCAGCAGGATGCTGCTACACTCATGTCCTCCTTGCAAGTTTCTCATGGATAGCTGGCCGGCCACTGTGTGAACCAAGTGCTGGACTAGTAATCCAGACCCTGTGTCTGCTCCAACACGTCTCATTTTATGTTCTTACATGCTTTAAGTGGGAGGAACTGTCCCATATGTATGCAATAAAATTTACATCAGGGTAAACTTACATAGAGTTAGGCTGCTAAACACTAATCTGAACCCTGTTAACTTGGAATTAAATCCTACTGAAAAACAGCAGGAACTTTCTTGTACAAAGGCCAAAGACTGATGCCACCTCCTCTATTGGAAATCTTCCCATTATATGGATAGGAGGAAGAGGTGTGTCTTCACCTCCCTGCCCCCCCCAGAGATAGCTATAATGTTATTTATTAGTGGACCCAAATTGGAGTAACCTATTGATTGTGGATTCTTTGAGGCAGAAGGTTCCCAGCGATTACACTTAAAAGGCACAGCACCCTATTCTGTCTTTTCTCATTTAATTTTTTTTCTCTGGCAAAACAAACAAATAAACAACTGGAAAACATAGGCAAGTTACAAATTGATTTCCCTATAAAATTCTGTGAGTGAGGCAGTACAATGAAAACCACAGCTAAAAGCACCTTCTCACTAATAAAATCTTACAGCCATAGAAAAGCAGAACACTAAATGGCCTTCAGCACATGTGTTCCAGCTAGATAAAAACAACGATGGCATAAAGCATTATGAAGGACTGCGTACATTAAAAGTGGAGAGCAGATGACTAACAATCATGATGATACTGAGAGGAATTACTGCAAGCATGAATGATCTGAAACAGGTATAGGAAAGGCTTTCTCAGAAATTATATAAAACATTAGGTCTGTGCAGTTGTTGAACATGTAAGCTTTCCTAATAATGAATAATCTTTATTTCTCTTGCTCTGTGAAGAGTGTCACCTGCTTACCCAGCTGACTTTCTGCATCCCCTGCCTTCTTATCTGTCATCATCCACTAGGTGAAGCTGTTGATCTTCAGCGGATAAATTTGTCCCAGCGTTTGCAGAGTTGCTGGGTTTTTTCTTATCAAAAACACAGAAGTCCTCTTTGTATTCTTCAGAACCTAAACTGCTACAATAATCTCCCTTTTCTAGCTGTGGAGTGTAGTTGAGCTTAAGACATAAAATAATCCTGGTATTTTGTTCTGGTTGATAGTCTATTATTGTAGTTGTCAAATATTGTGGATAATACTACATTTTTAAAAAGCTCCCTGAGGAGTTTGCTGCCGTTTTTGTCCACTGACTTCTAACCAGATATAACAGTATGTTTGTTTGTTTGTTTGTTTGTTTGTTTGTTTATTTATTAAAACAGTTCTATACCGCCCCTTGCTGAAGCCTCGGGGTGGCTTACAACACAATAAAATACAAAAATAACAATATAAAATTAAAATTAACAATATAAAATAAATAAAAAATATAAAAGAATGATTCATCTCTCTGTATTCCAGTCCTGCGCAAAATGTGACTCACCAAGTCAGATTCATCAACCTTGTATTGGATCTTGGCAGCTGTTTGATGCTCTTCCTCCTCCTTCCCTCGATCTTCTTCTACCATTCCCAGAATGACAGCAAAAGCGGGTTTATTGGCTCTGCTAGAAAGGAAGGACAGAGAGTTTAGCCAGTGGGTCACAAGTTGCAAAGTCAGTGCTATTCCTTTTTATCCCTTGAGCAGATAACTTCCTCCATCTATATTTAAATGACTGGTGGTCTCAATAGCTTTATAGCCAAGATAGGACTAAGAAAGGATTGAGGAGGAAATGCATGTAAAGCACCCCCCCCCCTGCAGTTTGTCTAAATATATGCACCTTTTGAAAGGGGCAGATTTATATGGAAAAGCAGGACATGTGGAAAAGGGATTCTTAACCTTTTCTCCACCTGCTGTTTTCTATTACTTTTATCATTCCCGCGCTGCCTACCACTGCATGCGAAATAGATTTCTTATTTTTATAAGATAAAAGGAAATCAGCTCTGTTTACGGCAAATAAATACTCATAATTTTAGATCCTATCACACTGCAGAAATGTAGTGGATAAAATAATAGGGATAAAATACTAGGCAGCAACATTTAACCGATGAATCAGAAACATCTGCTAAGACAGTCTGTTCCTAATTAATTGCAGTACCATTTTTTAGGCAAAGGGTTTGAAAAAATTCATGGAAATGCTTATGAAAGCTGCAGGTAGAAAGCGTTGTCTTTAAAAAGCCATTTCATCAGCTTTCACACAGGAGGAGGGAAAATGTCTTTCACTATACCTCCTACCACACATAAGAATCCCTTTAAAAGGGTGCTGTTGCTTCAGATATGTTGGATTGGATTCAGAGTGAAGCTGTGCCTGGTTTGAAGACATCTCGCCTCCCATGCCACAGCCCATCCCATTCCCGAATAGCAGGAAACCCTTTCCAGGGACTTTCCAAAGGAGGCTGCCGAAGAAAGCAAGGAAGTCACCTTCCACAAATCCCATGGCTTATGCATACGTCCAGATCCAGCCCATGATTTTACTGTCATGCAACTTCAATTGATGATACATATAACAAATCAGCTTTTCATTCCATATTGAGTGACAGTAGTAAAAAGGGAATGTACACAATGATCCAGGTGGACACAGTGGGCTGTCCATCTTGTGACGTACTGAGACTGGGTTCTAGTTCCCTTGCTGACTTGACAGCATTCCTTGATGGTTTCCAAGATTGAGGCCATAATGCCAAGATAGTACATGACCTGCTATGTTGTATTTTATATCCTACTTACTCTCTTAAATATATTTTCTCCATGCATTTTTATATACATGGGAAAGTAGCTTTTAACTCAGTGTGTTTTATAGACTATTGATTTTAATTTCAACCAGAATATTTTTAAAGAGAAGAAATGTTTTTTTTTTTTTTTTTTTGGGGGGGGTAAATCTTTAAGAATTATTTTTTTCCATTTTGTATAAAAGGGGGGGGGGGTTGAAGGACAGCAACTAGATATAGGAAGAGTTGCAGTGAAAAAGTCAAGGTGAAGAAGCATTGTGTGAATGCACATGCCTGGTTGCTTGCTCTTCCTCACTTGCATACACAGAGCCAATTCTCTGTGCAAAGATGCCACCTTTCAAAGCTGTTCTTGTTTACTAAAATAGGCTCTTGGGGTTCCATTACCTGCGTTTGCATGTCATTTACTCTGAGCAGTTACTTGCATGCAGTCTGCTCCTCTAGCCTGAGATCATGATTGCTGGAGTTAAATGTGGCTCATTTAATGATTCTGTATATAGTTTCTGACCTTCCCAGTCCCTTCCATAACTAACCTCTGATGCACATTGGGCAATTAACATGCTACAGTTATTGTATATACTTGGTAATACCTTCCTTTCTTGTTGACTGTATCATGTAAATGTTGCCACCTGGGAAGCTCTTCTGTTTTAGAAGAGACAAGAGGCAAACATGGATAGCAGGCTGCTAAAAGATTTTGCAAACTAAGACCTTTTCACAGCTGATTTAAAAACCATTTAGATACAGCCTCAATAAACAGGTATTGCCTTAATTTTCAGCCACCATGCTGTTGTCTTCTGCATATTGAGAGCCTGCATGGTGTATTGGTTAGAGTGCTGGGCTGGTATTCAGGAGATGCCAGTTCTGGTTCCCATTCAGCCATGCCGCTCTTAGTGACTCTTAGCCTAGCCTACTGCACAGGGTTGTTATTGTGAGGATAAGGTACAGAGGAGGAAAATCATGTAAGCTTCTTTGGATCATGTAAGTTGCTTCCTTGAAAAAGGAAAGAAGTCAGCATATTGATGTTAATTTGATATGTATTGAAGTTAACTGATATTTATTACTCAGAGGCCACAAGTGTGCTGTCCAGATGTGTGCAGCTTTTATTCAGTCATTTTCTCCTGCACTGGTCCTACACAAAATTAAAGGCGCCTCAAAAGCTGCAAGATATCTCAGGGTGCACTCCTGTGCATCCATAGGTAGAAGAAAGCCCTGGGGAATGCTGGGAGTTGTATTACGCTTCTGTCCAGATATGCATAGGATTGTGCCCCTGGTGTTTCCAAAGTTAGTGAATGATCTAGGGCAGTGATGGCGAACCTTTTAGAGACCTAGTGCCCAAACTGCAACCTCAAACCCACTTATTTATTGCAAAGTGCCAACACTGCAATCAGACTTGAATATGATGCTGCAGATTCAGATATGCCAGGGGGACAGCACAACATTAAAAGAATCTCAGTCTCTTAACTAGAACACCTCTTTGCTAAATCTTAAGGTATTAAATTTCAATCTTTCATAAGAAAACCCAAAACTAAAATCTGGTGTTAATAAAAACAAATGTATTAAAACTCACAGCCGGTCCAAGCAAATATACATATATATCCTTGCCAGCGCACTGACCAGCCATGCGAAAGCTCGGGTGAGTCGCGGCTAATGAGTTGCGACTCGTGACGTCATTGCCAGACACCGCTACTCCTTTCCAAGCGTGCGCATGGCCCCTGTGTGAGCTGTTATCCGATGCTCGGCTGCTGGGGCAATGCTGGGGCAACTTGGCTCATGTGCCGACAGAGAGGACTCTGTGTGCCCGCTGCGGCACGCATGTCACAGGTTTGCCACCGCCGAACTAGGGGATTCTTCACCCTTTTGCAGGTTTTGGAAAAGGGCAGAAAATACATCTCCATTGCTTAATGCTGAACACTGGAAGGCAGCGAGTGACCTCTCTGCATCTCAAGCATCTCTGAGGCTTTGCATAACAGGAACAAGCTCTCGGAATACCTCCAAAATGAAGCATGACGCATACACAGTCTAGGCTGCCCCTAAAACTTGGCTGGCTACCAAGCCCTAGGAAGGTTGCCGGCCTGTGTTTATCCACACCACTGAGTCCAAATATTTTTTGAAAACATTGATTTTCAGCTCCAAAAGCCAATATTTACTGTGTAAGTAAGCATTAGATTTTCAGTTCTCTTTGAACCAAGGGGATACAGCTCTTGCCTTGAGATGGAGCTTTGTGGAGGCCAGCCTGAAATTATGATATAAACAGACAAATATGGAAAACAGCATGCATGCACACGGAGACAGAACTTTGCATGCTGAAATGATTGTGTTACATCTATAAAGGACTATCGAACGTCATACCTTACTCTTTGAGTAACTTCTTACAACTAGGTAAGAGAAGACTTTTGCATGAGGCAGATGATAGTTTTATTTGTTATGCTTATGGTGCTTTGTTGGGTCTATGCTGGATGTTGTCTTTCTCTGGTAACAGCTTGCATACTGCTTTTCTTGTTGAAATAGGACCATGTTTTTATTTGGTTGTTTTTATCCTGCTATTTTTGATGTAGGGTTGCTGTGGATTTCATTATGGATTAATGTTTGTAAGTTGCTCTGGTTCCTTAATAATGAACAACAGGTATGATATATTTTAATGTCTAAATAAATCTATCCTGCACTAATGGGACTAATACACAGTTTTCTTTTTCAGAACCGCAATCTCCAGAAGTAGAATTTATAACTGTACATGGCTCTGTGCCTTTGTTCAGCCTGAAGAAGGCAGAAGAAAGAAATGGGCCAATAAGGTCTCTGGGTTTTATGCTATTCTAGTCCCTGCTCAGCCATGGAGAAAACTGGGTGGCTTTGGGCCATTCACAGCCTCTCAGCCAAACCTACCTCACAGCGTTGTTGTTGGGAGGATAAGATTGAGAGCAGCAGGAGGAGAATGATGTAAGCTGCCTTGAGTTCCTTGGAAGGAAAAAGGCAGGATATAAATATTAATAATACTGTGTTTCAGTAACCACTTGATTTGTTTATGCTTGAATCCATTGTTCTCAAATGCTATCTTACCAGGTGATTTTGTCCCAAATACTTCCAAATGTTACTGTTAATTCAGGGGATTTAATTTCTCCTTCCTCATGTGAGTTTATCTTGTATAAATTGCTGCTTCTCCACCCAAAGATCTAGTGATCCTCAAATCACAAATGCAAGATCATAACTTTCCATTCCTAAGCATTACCTCAAATGTAGCACTCCTTAGTTTTATGCCTATAGTTACTCACATATTTGAATCTCTGTTCAAGAATTAATTCTGTGAATTGATTAGGATGGGTAAAGGATACCAAGGGACCTTTGATCTGTGCTGAGTTATTAATGCAGGTCCTGGCTGATTGTGTCACCTCATCCACAAATGCTTTGGGTGACGGGGTTAAGAAGTTGCCAGTTGCCCCTATGGGTGAGGCACTGCAAGCAGGGTCACATGACCCAGACACTAGTTGCCCAGCTGAGAGGGACCCCTAAGGTTCTATATATTGCAGGAACCTTTGGAGAGTGTAATGCGGATCCGTGTACTCCATGAAGAAATAGTCTCTACCTTCGAAGACTTGGAAGGTACATATAATGCAATTCTCTGTGTGGCATAAATAAATATGCATCACACTCTCCACAACTCCTTATGACATAGAAGCCTCCTCCATGCCCATCATTAATTAGCAGTAAAATGAGTCATAGTCCCCCACCTGGATGGGTTCAATGGGACTGAGGAAATAGATGGAACAAGAAAGATATCCATGGCTACCACTCCTGATGACTCTATACTACCTCTGGTATTAGAAGGTGATGCGCACTCACTATTGGTTGCTAGGATATGTGAGTGGGAGGGCACCATTGCACTCATGTCCTGCTTTTGCAGCACCTGATCAGTCACTGCGAATCTTGATAAACCTTTGGTTCACACCAGCATGACTTGATAAACCTTTGGTTCACACCAGCATACTTGCTGCAGTTACTCTTCTGTAAATCCACTGGTCTGAAGAGTTCAACTCCAGTTTTACCAATATGTTTCTGAATCTTTTAGGACTGCAGGTTATTTCATACAGGAGAATATATCATTTAGGGAGAGCAAGCGATTAAGGCCTTTGAACAGCCCTTTGAAGGGAATCAGTGGATACGTCAAAAGGCAATTGTGAATGTAAATAACCTCTAAAACTACTTGATGCTTTTCTGTCTCTTTCTAGCTCCTACCAAGTGATTGCCATTCCCTGGAGTTCACAGTGCGACTTTAATTGTTATTCCTTGACTAGCCTCTCCTTCTTCAGCAAAGGCACTGACTCAGGTGGCTATGTGGCAGCTGAATTCCCAGCTCACGTTATTGCTGACAATATGGTGGACTTTGCCCTTGGAGACAGACTATACTATGGAAAATTTTACAATGCTCCCTTGAAAAAAGGAAAAGATTACTGCATTATACTGAAGACTATCAGTGAATGGAATGGGGTAAGAATGCTGCTGAGTTTGTTTGTTTGTCTGCAGGAGAATTATACTTATTTGATTTATTCCCCGCTCTTACAAGTTCCCAGGGTGGTTTACAGCAAATTAAAAGCACAATAAAACGAATTTAAAACATTAAAGCGTCACAACATAGAGCAGCAGTATTAAAGTAGTCTGCACATTTAAAATGGAGCAGAAAGCAGCAGAAAAACAGCTTGCAGATTTTTAAAAGGCTGGAGAGCATAAAGAGTTCTTTCCGGGCACTGAAATGACATCAGGGTGAATGATAACCATCTGAGCCCTGCCTAAGCAGAGCGTTCAGCAGTGGAGCTGCCCCTGCAGAGTAGGCACTTTCTCCTGCTGTGGTTGAGATGGCAGAGCACCCAAAGGCGGCTTTCTGAAGATCCTCGTGTGCAGGCAGACACACGAGACAGTGAGGTCTGGGACAACAGTCTCATCCAGTCCACCCTTGCAAGGCCTTAATCTCTGTTCAAATGTCTGGAGAGAGAGGAATTTCTGCTTGCTTTCACTGGGGACCTATGAAAGTCACAGCCCGTTTGCGTGTGCTGCAGTACTTACTATTAGATGGTCAGGTAAAGATGGGCCCACGGCGGTGGCCATCTTTTGTCTATACCGTGCCCCGGGTGCAAAGGCACGTGATTTTTGCTGACATTCCTGCAGGCATTTAAAGTGAGTAACTGCTGGGCTGCACCTCTGCACATGTAATAAGAAAGAAATGAAAAACAGCTCCCTAATCTACCTGCCAGTCAGCTTGAAATGAGACATTGAAGCTTGCAACAAGCAAGCTTTCATTTACTTTAATATCTGGTTTTCCAAATTCTTTTCAAGTCATTCACCCTGTCCAAGTGAAGGAAGCTTGCTTATACTTTCAGAAATCCTTATCACATGGAGAGAGAAAAGAGACATGCCTTTTATAGGATTAAAAACAGAAGTTTAAAACTAAGTTACCCTGTAAGGCACATGCACAAAATCCTATTCACATACTGGAATTAGAGATGTGAATATTTAGGGAGCAATAGCTGATATGTGTCGGGCTCATTCTATTAAATTGCATGTGCTTTATTCTGGGCTCCAATTTTCACTAATGCTATCTGTTCACTTCTTACAGGGTTTTTCAGTTGGTCAGGGAATGGAAAAAAAGGGTTGAGAGATAAACAGGTGGGATCACATGACACAATAAGCAACAGTAGTTATTTACACAAGCTGACATGTTGTGTGGTCCAAACCCCATTGTGATATTTCAGCGTAGTACAATCGATTTTGAGAAACCCCAAACAGACTTCAACGTGAGAAATTATACTTGGGCTTCTGAGCTTCAGCAAAACTTGGAGCACAGAAGGCGGAAAAACTAATGGTTACCTTCACCTCAGAGCATCTCCCTCTTCCTTCCAGAGGTATAAGACAGATCAACTTGAAGAATTCTGACCAGAGGGGAAAGGAGGAAGTGGTGGGTTTTCAGCTGTATTACTTCTTCTGGCAGCAAAGCCCATCCATTTGATAATGGTGAAATAATATTCAAATTAGCTTGTCAAAGCATCCTTTTGGCAAGCAAGAGGAATGGCACGAGAGAGGAATATCCTGTGTCATGTAGAACGGCAGCCACTGCTGTCCCCATGCATGGGAAGGGCTTTTCTGAGAAGCTCCTAGGAGGTGACGTGGCTGCTTTCTACAGAGTTGCCCAGCTGATTTCCTCCCCTTTTGCCTGGGGTGGGCTGGGGACCCCCTTTTGCTGGCGCAGTTGCCTCCAGAACAGGAGTGGAGGGTGCCTGACTGGTTCCTTGCCTTTGGTACTGCAGTTCAGGGCATGAGCCCTGTTTGCACAGGAAAGACTGCTCGACAGCTCCAGTGAACTGGACTCCCCTCCAGATCCCTGCTGTCCCAGCAAGGAACCTTATTCCTCCCTGTGGTGTCTCGAGGGACCCCTCCGGGAGGACTGAGCAGGAATAAAATGGCAGATGGGAGGAGAGTGACTACAGTGAGCCTTTCAGGAGCATCCATGTGAAAAGCCACACACAGTGGGAGCCACACAGAATATTGCTTGTCTTGATGTGCGAACCCAGCCAGGATGTAGAACAGGAAGACTGTTCCTGACCCTTACACAGACTCACATGCTGTAGCTATGCTAGCAAAGCTCTGCCCCCATTGCAATTGCCATTGCTATGTGGTGTTCCCTTGATAGCAAGATGTAATTCGAATATCTGGATTTACTTCAACAAGGGTGCTGAACGTCTTCCAGGCCAAGGGCCAAACTTCATTTCAGGGACACTCTCAGGGGCTCCATTCCAGGGCTGAGTGGAGCTGGAGACAAAAGGGGTGAGCTAAAGTCTCAGCCTATTGTAGCTTTAAAAATACTACTGCAATGCCTTAAGAAGGGGAGTGAGGATAGAAATACCACAACGGCCACTTGAAAAAGGCAAAGTTGCCATTTGAGTAACCCTAGAGCAGGGGTCCTCAAACTTTTTCAACAGGGCCAGTTGAAAGGTGCCAGTGGTGGGCGCAGGCCAGAATGGCGGGGATAGGGCACGTGCATTGAGGCGGGGGCGCGTGAGGCAGCGGCTTGCTCGCTTGGAGATCGTTTTCTCTGAGCAAGTCCAAAATGGTCTCTGCGCAAGAAAGCCACTGCCTCCCCATGTGCGGGGCAAGGCAGGTGGCAGCAACAGGGGTGCAGGCACACTGAGTCCAAAACCTCTGAGGTGGGCCGAATCTGGCCTGCGGGCCATAGTTTGAGGACCCATACCCTAGAGGGCTGGATTAGGACCCCAGACAGGTTGAATTTGGCCCTTGGACCTGAATTTCTGCATCCTTGCACTGCAGCACAATGAAAAAGACTCCTAAGCTTTAATTAATTTTTTTTTTAAAATTCCACTATGATTTTTAAAAGTTCCTCTACTATGCTACTGTGATAATGGAAGTTCTGCAGTTGCTTGGTTCACCCTTCACATTTAGAGCAGAAAGGAATATTTCTGTTCCATTGTTGCTCTGTGGTACATTTTGCACCCGGCTCCACTCACTTTCTGGCTTACCTTGAAGGATTTTAGAAAGTCCTGGACCAGGTGCAGTTTGTTATAGCTTTCGTTTTGCATATTTTGTTTTCTTTACAGGTTTATGATGCAGATCAGTGCTTCTGTGATTTAAATCATAGAGCAAAAGGAATGTTAATGTTCCCAAGCAATCATGTGAATATTTGTTTTTGCTGTTATTCAATTAATGCACATATGTTATGATGTATTTCAGTAACCTGTAACTAAAGAAAGACACTAATGAAAAAATGCAACAAATGGTCCCTGTAAAGATTACAAAGAAATAGTAGATCTTGAAACCAGATTAAATAATTGAGGACCTCCAAATCTGGAGGAATTGTTATGTTTGCGCAAGTGTATGTATAGCTTCAGCTAATTTGGACTGCACTGTCTCTGCTGTGCTGTGTGAACTGGCTCTTCCTGTCCCACGTCAGGCAGTGTTCAGTCGTTCATTTAGCGCTAGGCTCTCTGTTCTTCTACTGAGCCATCCATGTTTCTTATTTGGTGAGTCTGGGCAGAAAGAAAGTTTTGCACACCTGTGGCAGCTTTAGAGTTGAATGCCAGATAGTCATGCCACATTTCAAATCTTTCATGGAATGGAGAGGAATTTCAGAAGTGGTTTATGATATGGCATTAAGTAGCTGAGAGATGGCCTGACTTTCAGAGGGAAAGCAAGTCCACTAAGCTTGCTCAGTTGCTTGGATGTGCCTACCAGAGCTCATTCAGTCTCATCAAAATCCTGGTCTGCTATCACCAGCAACCGTCCTTGCATTTTTTAAAATCACACTGATTACTTCACAATCATGGAAATTCATTTATGTGCATGTTTTAAGGAACAGCGCATGGTCTCTTGCTTCCATCCATCTCAAGGCAAACTTTTAAACACCATGTTGTCCGTGGGGTCGTGATGGGTTGGGCATGACACTGCGACTAAACAAAAAAATATCATAAAAACAAAACAGCTTTCACAAGGAGTATGATATATGTGTGGTAGGTCACATTATTGCTAATAGAAAACACATGAAAACATGACGTACCTTTTGCTCAGATTGCTCAGTTGTTCTAGTTCAGCCTTAAGGCCCGTTGTCATAGTTGTGTATTTGTCTGTGAGGAAAATACCTGGCTAAACAGAAATTACTTTTAGCACTTGCAGGGCTGCAGTTCTGTACCTGTTTACCTAGGACTGAAGTCCACTGAACTCATTTGGACTTAACTCTGAGAAAGCATGCACTGAAGGTCAGATGTCTTGAAATTTAACCTGCAGGATAGCACAAGGTGGATGTTTACCATTCAGTGTTTAGATTCAAAACACAGTGTGACCAGATGCCCAAAGGAGCTTTTAAGTATGATTCATGAGTCACATAACTCTGAGGAAAGTTTCAGAAAGTCGTTTGTGATAACGTCGGAGGGTGTATCCAAGCTGCACCCTTAAAGCAAGCCACCAAATAATAGGTTCCAGTAACAAATGTAGCACATGATCTTCAAACGCCTGAGAAAAATAAGCTTTACTTCAGCCCTCTAAAATCAAGGGGACAAGCAGCTGCTGATAAAGGGCCAGACTGCAACCAAAGAGAGATGCCCCTATAAAGTGTTGTGTGAAAATATTTCAGGCCTACTTCTCACCGTGGTAGTAAACATGTATCTAGCTATATGACTTCAGACTGCAGGTGAGAGCTCCCATCACAAAATGTTCCTCTTTATGAAAATAAATAATACCCTGATGATAGAAGCTAAGCTAAAATTCTTCTCCTTGTCATGGCAGTTTTCTATGTTCAGGGATTTAAATGGATAACCTTTCAGTTGTGTCAGAAACATATACGTAGACCTGGTTCTTATGTACCACCAACTGATGATTCAAACAGTCCTGATGCTGCCTTCTGCATGCTCGATATGTTCACTTTGTACTACTACTGTCCTGTTCATAAGCTTCTGAGGGTGACATGGAAACCTGGAGCACTGGGGTGTTTGGATGTTAAACAACCCAGCAGTTACCCCACAATCCATAGTTGGTTCCATTAGAGCTTCTAAATAGCTCATGAGTTGTTCATGATTTGCAGCTGCAACACATGATATTAATCCATGGTTTAAGTTCACATGAGTTCTAGGTTGTTTTAATGTGTGAATCCATTTTAACCATTACCAAAACATAACCCATGGCTTACTGTTGGACTGTAAGTCTGGGTCTTGGACTTTAAGTCTTGGACTTAAATCTGGGTGATTTAAGCCATGGATTGCTGCTATGTGTGAACACAGATTTGTGGATTGTTTGTAAGCTGTTTTGCCAGACTATGTGGGCAGTGGGCAAAAAACCAGCCACTTAAATATAAGTACTACAGGCCTGCAAAGGCATTTGGGATACAGAAGCAGTGTGCAAAGAAGGAGATAACCCAAGAATTGAGGGAAGAAACCACATTTTGTTCTGTCATCTGCAAAACAAATCCTAGCTAGGCCAATAAAACCTGGGCTAACCATGTGTTAAATAAACCATAGGTCAGCATCATGAACCAGGTTAGTGAGAACTAGGTCTTTCTCCTTTTGGAAAACAGTCATGCATGCCTGTGCTTTCTTTTCCAGGTAGGAAAGCAATCCTGTGTACTCTGGGCCCATATTAAAGGTAATTTTCCACTTAACTGATAAAGATACAACTGTTTGTTACTTCTGTTTTAAAAATAGCCATTTATATGACTTTATTATCATTGCACTGTAAAACAGGAGGAACTAGAAATACGCTATCCTTCCTCCATCACATAAAAGAAACTTTCAAATGTTTAAAAATATACATGCACATTCAGGGACAATTTTGTCTTCTGAGAGGGCAATCCTGTTAATCTCTGCTCTGAAATAAGCCCCATTAAGTTAAACGGTACTTACTCCTTGATATGTTTGTATAGTAGGAGTCTCCAGATGCTTTAGCCTACAACTAATTTTAAAGTTTGATGGGGAGTTGTTGATGGAGCACCACACACTGCCTGCTCCTGCACAGATGATTGCAGGCTATGTTATATAAAATAGATTTCATCTCCTTAAATCAGTAAGTTTAGATTTAGTAAGAAAGCAAATACCGTGTCTAGTTCTCTGTTCCCCAAATGATCAGCCCTCCCATGCCTGGTGAAAAACGCCACACTTCCTTGATTTTTTCTTTTTTATTTCAGATTCGTCATCTCCCCCTCAGCGCATGACTTTTGTTTTATTAGGGTCATGTGCTGCTCTTTGCTCCATCCTGTTACTGTTGCTTTGTGTAGCCTGGTAGGTACTGCTAAGTATTTGCTTTGGTAACTTTGTTTTTTCTGCTAACATTAAGTATGCTCAAAAGAGGAAGCAGCTTCCCAAAGTGCTCTATGTAATAATGCTAGGCTCCAAAATTAATTTAGTACCAGGATTATGTGCTCTCTCCCCCGGACGAGAACACTCAGATGAAAATGAAATCAGGGAGGCCTCCAAGCAGAGAATGATGGGTGACTTCACTTATGCCTACCATGACTGGGTAAATGTATTTTCCAGGCATTACGAAGAAATCATATTTCTTAGTGCCCTAAATGACTACCCTAGAATAGTTGGTCATATTGAATATTGCAGGACCCAGTACAAGATATAAACATAGTTGAACTGAAAGGAAATAATGACTCCAGTGATGTCAGATTTGATGTTTTCTAAGAGGAAAATTAACAAGGAAGTCCAACAGTCCTATTCAACTTCAAAAAGAGGAAGCATCTTTAAAATGAGAGAATCCACACAAAGAAAACAATTGCTTCCAAGTGCTTGAAGATTACTCAGAACAATAATCGTAGCTCTGCTAGAATGTATACCACAGAAGAAGTAGCACCATGTTCAGAAGGTCACCAGCATGGTTAGCAAGCAAGATGGAGGATGCTATCAGAGGGAAAGAGTCAGAAATGAGAAAAACTAAAGGGAACACAAGCTGACACAGAGAAGATGCAAGCAGACAATAGGAGATGCAAGAAAGAATTTTGAGGAGCACATTCCTAACAGCACAGAGGCCAGCAATTAAGAATCCTTCAACTATACCAAAAGCCAGGAAGGGAGGTGGTTGGACTGTTGGAGGATAGTGCACTTAAGGGAATATGAAAGGACAATAAGGAGGTTGCAGAGAATCTGATTAAATTCCTTTTATCTGTTTTTGCAACAGAGGAAATAGGACAGGGTGAGAGTTGGGGTTGATCCGATGTTTTCAGGAAGGAGGTCTGAGGTACTGAGGCAAATAGTAAGGTCCAGAGATGAAGCTCTCAAACTCAATGACAGATCTAAAGTTAATCAATCACTGGGCCCAAGTGGTATCTATCCTACATTTCTCTAAAAACTCAGATATGAAAAGACTGATCTTCTAACAACATCAGGCTAAAACAAAATCAAGTCCCTAAGTTCAGCCTCTGTACAAGATCAGGGCGATCCTGGAGATTACAGGCTGGTTAGCTTAACATACGTTCCAAATAAACTAGTTGAGAGTATTACTAATGATGAAATTAGTAAGGCTATAGAAGGACAGGTCCTGCTCAGAAAGACACAAGATGGATTCTGCCAAGGTAAGTCCTATCTTACTAAGCTTTTAGAGTTCTTTGAGAGTCAGTAGACATGTGGACAGGAGTGATCCCATAGCATTGTTTACTTAGACTTCTGCAGGGCTTTTGACAAAGACTTTTGAACAAAGCTAGAAGTCATGGAATATCGAACAGAAGGCAGAGAGTAAGTTGCACACTGTCCCTGTGGAAGGGTGTGAACAGAGGAGGACCTCGTGGATCTGTTTTGGAAACGGTGCTTTTCAACTTATTCATAAATTATCTTGAATTGAAATGAGCAGCAAAGTGGCCGGCTTTGCTGACAACACCAAATTCTTTAGGCGGATTAAAGCAAATGAGATTTCAAGGGATCACATCAAAAACTGGGAGAACTGGCATCACAATCACAGTATGAGTCACTTCAGATATGATAGGGAAATGTGGTCTGTTTAGAAATGAAAGCTTTCAATGAAGCGGTAGCTTTTTAAAGTAATACAGCAGAAAATTTACATTTGCTGCTTCCTAAATTTGGAAAAATGTAGAGTGCTATATGTTTCTTAATCCTTAATAGAGGTTTACCATTTTACGGAAATGACACAAATATAATCTGATGATGATCTGAATGGGGCTGCACTCCAGCTAAAGCAATAGCGGTAACCCATGAGTGGCTTGTACCCTTTGCTATTACTTCTGGTCTAATAGTATCATCAAGCAATACTAAAATACATCAGAGGACAGTCTGACAGTTAAGAATCACTTAACTTTGTACATTTATTAATACATGTTGTGTTTAGAATTGTGATGCAGTTTTGAAAGTTGATAGATACACATGGAACTCTTGAATTCAGCTTCTTTTGATGGGCTGAGCTGCGAATGATTTGATCTTTTTAATTTTGATGGCAATTTGTAGTTAGGTACTCTTCTGTGGATCTCTTACAAAATTGTTCAATGAGTATGGCATTTGCTAATATAGCACCCTATCAGCAGAACTACAATTCTACTATTTTATAAGATACACAAACAATATAACTCTCAACAAATACTGTAGAATTTTCTAAATTCTGCTTTTGAGGATGAACACCAGCTCAAAACATTCAAATCGCTTAATCCTGCAATAGATTGTGACAGTATTTGTGGTTTTTGTTATTTTCTGTAACGCTGTGCTGTAACCATTAAGTAACTGAATTATTTTATTTTTCTTTCCAACTCATGCCATGGTTCTTCTCTGCCTAGCGCAGCAGTACACGTAGCTTCAGCTGATCTGGCCAGAAGAAAAGCTGGACTTATACCTGAGACCAAGATAGTGACTCAAACTGCCTCTCTTCTCTAATGTGGACATTCACTGCTAATTTTGAAGAAGAATAAAATGAGAAATTGGACTGCTTTTCACTTGAAATGCTCAGGAAGAACAAATTCATTCCCAGAATATCAGCTTCTTGCATATTTGGGAGTCAAATGATAGTTTCTGTTTGATTCCTCATTTCCTTCATATTTTCCATTCCTAAACTTTATTGGGTGAAAAGTGTCCTGAACACACTCGTGTAAATGTGAAATCCTTGATGATTTATTGTGCTAGCTCAGGACAATTGGTCGCTGTTCCTTGCAGGGTTGTGTTGCCTGTTCTCTTTAAGGGAAACTCTTTTCAGGTTATGCAGGGCCTTTTCTCCACAAGAATTGCAGCATTCACCCTCCCTTTTCTCATTCATACATGCTAGCCCATGCCATTAGGTCACTCCTCCCGAAGTTGCCCAACATGCCGCATGGCTTGTGAGGGCGTTCTTATCAGGCTGGGCAGACAGCCAGTGTCGATACTAATGATATATGCGCATCACCCAGATTAAAGGCAGACCTCGAAGTTATAATTACTGGGTTTGCATGCAGCAACAGCCCATCAAGGGGACTATTGTGTCATTTGCATCACACCCACAGGTGCCCTGGCTTAGACACGCTGAAGGTTATCTGTTGGTGCCCGGCATGACAACAGCCCCTAGAGGTAAAGCAGCTCACAGAGGGCTGTTGTATTATGTTCACTGCCTTCTATTCTTATTGAGATGGTCTGTGACATCAGGCTGTGATTGCAAAGGCAGTGAGCGCCTTAGTTGATACCATGTGTGATTCCATTCCTGTCCGTGGAATCCCATTAAGGGCAAAATTTTCAAAATGATGCTGCTCACTTGTACATTATTTTTTTCCCCATTTTTCACTATGTTACTTCTCCCCCCCTCCCCACCCCTTCCCAACATTTTGGTTTTGGCACTGAAGCGCTACACTTTTTCTTCGGCCAAAGAGCATTCATTGTACACACGGAAAGCACATACAACTGTAGCCTGGTACCCGCTTCTCAGGATGAAAAGCTGCTTTGGAAGAGAATGATTTAAAAATAGAGAACCAGCAAGGAAAGGATCACTTAACCTTTTCCTACCAGTTGCCATCTTGCTTCAGTTCTCAAACAGAGATTTGAAAAACTGGTGGGGATGGGGATGATTTTGAGCCTTAAAAAGGACTGTCGGATTTCAGTTATATGCAGTAGTGTGAAGTTGGACATCTTGCATCTCTGTTGTAGGAAACTAGTGGCTACTGCTTTGGGCTGCTGAAATTTGGAGCAAAATACTGTTCTAAACAAGCGAAGCAGAGTGGCCAACCTGTTTTCCACTTGAACTGTCACTGTTTTGAATTTTATGTGTAATTCCTTGCTCACACTTCTTTAATGCAACAAATGGCTGGTGTTGCATTGTTCCTAAGTATGGGGTATCAGGTACTCTGACAGTCTCTGCAACTTCAAATAATATTGCCACCCTGCTTGCCCTGCAGATGTCTTTTTTGTGGAGTGTTAGCATAGGACCACTAAACACCAGTGCAGGAGTTAAGTGAGATTCCCCGGGATTACCTGAGTCAGACACAACATTCTCCATGTAAATGTGTGTGTGGTGGGATTACAGCAAGGAGTGAAGAGGGCTGAAGATGAAGGGTGGTGTTTCTTAAAGTCATATCAAGGCGACCTGTTGTCTGTATCCCAAGAATAGCCTGTTTGAGGGCCAAGCTCAATGTGATGGTAAAAGGATCCTTCCATTCTTTGTTGTGGCCTCTGTGCGTCACGCATATGGGTGCTGCACCTGCACAGTGTCTGTGTGTGGGAATACTGTCTGAGCTCTACAGAGTTTTGGCAGGAACCCTGCCTCCCCCCCCCCCCCCACATATAAATAGGTGGAGTTCCCACCCTTCTTCAGTCCTCTTTCGACCACTGTTGGCTGTGCCTTGGGTCTCGTTGCTCTAGCTCTTTCTCATTGTGTGCATTTCATGTGCACATTTTTTTTAAAAATTGTGGTAAGCTCAGAGATCTATTCAGTATGACATCTTGCCTGACCTTTGGTGGCAAACTAAGCGAAGTGTAGCCGCACTGCACTGTGCTGTGTTAGGATCTTCTTTTGTGACACTGGTCTGTGACCTTTTTATGGGATGCCTGCTGCTTTTGAGAAGATTAGAACAGAACTGTAGAGTTGGAAGGGGCCTATAAGGCCATTGAGTCCAACCCCCTGCTCTGCTTCCACACGTGGTCACCCATCCAGCTACAGGCCAGCACCTTTCCTGCTTAGCAAAGACAATTCAGCATACTAGCTCAGTGTATAGCTATGAGGCAGGCTATTTCCTTCTCATAGCTGATTGGTCTTGCTCATAGTATTGACACCAACAGTGGGGAATTCTGGCCCAAGAACCAGATCCAGCCCTTTTGGGTTCCCTAACCACAGCCCCGTCCCCCTCTCCTCGCAGCAACCAATCACTTGGCTGCTCCCTTGTTTTTTTGCAGGATTTTTCCCATTCTGAAAGATTGAAAAAACTCTCCTAAGGATTAGTTACAGGGTGTAAATGCTTAAAATCTACATGGGCTGCTATTTTTTGTATTTTCAACCTCAGCCGCTACTGGACCGCAGCCCCTGAGAGCTTACCAACGTTGAAATCATACCAACTTACCCACCCTGATCTTCATGCCCCGGTCTTACTGTTCATGTCTCTTGCACTGGGCAATAAAAGCAGTTCATACATTTCCAGCAGCTGCATTTGGTCCTGATCTTTCCAGTAGGTGATCCCTAATAAAGAGGCCATATTGTATCATAGGGCAATATAACAAATCAAAACAAGTTTTACCATTTCTTGTACAGAGGGTGCACAAAGACCTAGAAAATAGCTGAAAATGCAATGAAGTGCAGAGGTAAAAATAGTGCTGCTAACAGAGTGAGGAAGTGTAGGAGGAAGTCTGTTAACTATGAAAGCTTTATTTAACTCAGCTAGTACTTGATGGAACTTCTGATACAGGGCTTATTTTGGTCTAGACTAGCATAACATTTCACCCTCAGGCAAATAGGTTCGACTGAAGTTCCATCACCTCCAACCAGTGGCCATGCTGGCTGAAAAGGCTGGGAGCTGTAGTCTAACATATTGAGAGGTTCCTGGGTTGGGGAGGGATGGATAGGGATAAGGGACCACCTCTCCATGGCAAGGCTTTGAACACAAGTTTTGGGGTGTTTTGATTATATCTGCAGATTTCTATGTACAGAACCTGAGCATATTGACACAGGGGGAACCCAGAGAGAGAGAAGTTGCCTTTTCACTCCAACCATTTCTCGGGTATCTCCATGCCTCATGGCTTGCCAAATTGTAGCTCTTTGTTTTTGCTTTTTTCCTACATTAATCCTTGTTTTTTTAGCCATTACTTTTGGTAATAAAATGCAATTACTATGTAGAGACAGGGGGAGACTTGGGGCATTTTCAGGCTCCTATCAAACATTAATCAAACATTTCATGTTTGCAGATCTGCCCATTTTATTGGCTCAATTAACCACAAATCTCCCAAACTAACTTTCCGTGCAGACATAAGCCAAAATTCTGTGCTAATTTTGTGCCACCATGCATAACTCTACTAATACATGCAGTGTGGTTTCATAGTTAGCACAAAAACAACAAAACAATATTGTGATATACACAAAGAGTACAAAGCTAGCAAAAAACTTTAGACTCAGAGGAGATAGGAGAATGTGCATTATCTATCTGTCTGTCTAGTTTGTTATTTAGCCAGCTGGTTTACACCGATCAGTGGGTATGCAGATTGGTATATAGCCAATCTGTAAAACAATGTGCTTGCTGTCTGGTAAGGGATTAAATTTCATTGATCGTTGGCCTCCAGTGAGCCTCAGCACCAAATAATTGTAAAGCTGTCTTCAGAGTTAAAGTGAACTTCCACTGTTACTGCTGCTGGTGGTGCTATAACAATGTACAAATTCTGAGTTGGGATACTTGTGATGCAAATGAAAGATCTCTGGGGAAAACAAAGCTGCTTAAGTGGAGCAAAGCAATGTTCCCCCGGTCAGTATTAGTGTTCTGAGAATCTGAAAGCTGACACCAGTTTTATTACCTTGAGTTAGCCATTTCAAGGTAATACTTAATGCAATCCTGTACAAGTTTAGTCAAAAAAGAAAGCCTAAGAACTCCCAGCTTGTCCCACCAATGTAGGTAAGCCGGCTAGAGCATACTGGGAATTGTAGGCCTTTTTTCAGCCTAAACTTGCCTAGGTTTGCACCTTCATATACATTTCTCTTATTGCCGACGTGGCTATCTTCATGTTTAATAATTGCCCGATGTCTTGGCACTTCAGTGTCGAATGACCCAGAGATCAGTCAGTCAATGTGTTGTCGAAAGAGAAGGCATCTGTGATGTGATAGAATCCTTACAATTATACTACAGGGATTAGAGGGTGATTCTCAGCCACCACTTTCTGTAACTCATATCTCCCTAATATTTAGTTAAAGCAAATAGAGAGGCAGCATGCAAAATCCTTTCCATTTGTTTCTAAAACAGTTGTATACAGCATTTCAGTTGAAAAGATAGCTTTGTTTTTGTATTCAAGGAGCACCAAATGAACCATTTGAGATATGCTGAATACTTGCACTAGTGGAAAAGGAATGAAAAACAAATGAGATTAAATTGTCAAGATCGTAAAACATGCCTGATTATCATCCCTGTACATTATCCGGTATGATTGTAGGCATTATCTCATTCAGTTCAGTTCAACCTTGGACTCAACTTTCTTTAGCTAGACTATGACATCCAGAATGGTTGGAGAGCAGCTATCCATGATAGTGAAAGATTAGGCCTTTCAAACAACAAGCATGTTAAGCTGATGCAAGCAACCTCTATCACTTAGGAAAGATTAGTAGTCTTCACAATCCTGTTCAGTTGTGTTAAGGACATCTGAATGTTTCCAATGATAAGCCTTTAACTTTTTCTTAAAGAATAGAAACATAGAAACAGTGAGTCAGAAGGGGCCTCCCGAGCCATCTAGTCTGACCCCCTGCTCCAGCTGGCTCCGCTCACAACATGCCCAGAATGTTCTTCTTCAACAGTAATACTGTACAAAGAATTACGGGCTGACACCAACACTGTCCTGGTGCCCACCAAATGTACCTCTTGACTTTGGTAGATCCCCTCTTCCCCTTTAGAGTCCCATGTCCCAGCCCACCCTTGGCCCTCAGGGAAGTCTTTTGGGTGCTGCCAGGGGACAGAAGAGGAAGAGAGGTGCAGTATAATTCTGGGTACAACCCTAGGTACCCCATCAACACATTGTTCCTGCAGGACACAGGTTACATAATCAGTAACACCAGTTAAGAAGAGCAGTTAAAAGGTAGCCAGAGTAATTAATGCTTTAATATATTTTCATTCACCTGACTTCTCCACCTAGTGAGAAGATCCAGGGGCACAGCGGTTACCCAATTTGGGTTTCTTTGAAAGGAGAACACTGAAGGGCTGGCATTTGTAATATTTATGTTTGTTTTCCAATATATAGGCTGTGTGTAACTATAAGGCCAAGTGCACTTCAAATATATAGCCTGAATAAAGCTTGGCAAATGAAGTCTGATGCTTTTACTTCCCTGTTCTTCAGGGAAAAGACAGCCAGCATCTTGAAGCAGCTAGTTTACCCCAATTACCTCAATTTGGTGTTGCTCCCTGTTCCAGAAGAGCCTTCTCTCTTCCTCTGTGGCTTATTTAACCCTTGATGAGTAACGGTATATACTGGTGGCCATTCTGAACATGCAAGTCAGGGATGTGATTTTTGGGTTGGGCCAACCTGGGGACTGTCCGTTATTCAGCCAATAAAATGGCCCCTCCAGAAGCAAATTTCTCTTCCATTCCTAATTCTAAAACCCTGTCTGGACTTTGATATATGCTTGTGTTTCTTCCTTTTAGAACAAATTCTAACACACATTACATTCTCATAATGGACCAAATTTAAACAAGAGCTGGGGCAGAGGTGATGTAGTAGTAAATTTAATCACAACAGGTCCTATAGCCATAACTCCAAGGAGAGGTAAAAAATGCAAGAAACCAGTTCTAGCAGTTTTCATGTCTACCAGGAGTTGTTTTCTAACACAAATGGACCTAAATTGCCCATTTCAGTCCAAGTCTCTCCAGAAGACTGAATGGCAAAGGGATAGCTCATAACAACATACAGCTGATGGGAAAACCCTTTCCCCTACCTGTCTTCCAGCTACTGTGAAGATAGCAACTAAGCTCAGAGAGACCGAGTGTCCAAGAAGGGTGGCAAATAATAGTTGCATGTAATGGCAGCCCATTGTGATAAATCACCAGGATGGATCGCTGTTAAATGCCAAGCACCCACAATTAGCTCAACAGACATTCGGGCTCATTGTGGGTGCTCCTCTCTCTGCCCGCCACCTCCCCTCTAGCTCCTCCTGGTGGCATCCCAGGGGACCCTATAAAGAGGAGCAAGGCCCCTCTCTTTGTCAGCTGTGATCTCAAGCTGATTTGAGCTCTCTGGGGACATCAAAAGTCTTTGCTGGGCAAATGGGGCTCATGCCATGAAGTGCAACAGGAAGGATGGGGGAGCTGATTGGACTCCGTTGCCTCCTGATCCAGAGGATACCTCTGGCAGGGCCTGCTCCACCCCACTCCGCTGCCCCACTCCTGTCTACGACTGGCTCTCTTGGACAGTGGGAGGCGGGACACCTCTGACAGCTGCACCCAAGTGGCAGTGGCTTTCTGGTTCTTTGGCTTGAGCCACAACGGATTGCATTGTCTGAGTCTGGGTAACACAGCAAACCATTGTGGCAGGAACAAACCCAGAACAGACCGTAGCCTCTTACTGAAGCACACAATCATGGTGAGTCACAATGGTTGGTCACCACAGCCGGGTTCAAACGAGACAGCGGCAATAGGCATCAAAGGTTACTTCTCCTGTCATGCAAACCCACCTCTGTGATCAACAACTCCAGGTGTTTTGCCCTTGCCTGCCTTACAGCACTGCTAAACGGGCAGCACAGAAGAGGAGGCGGCAGGGGGAGGGAGCATGCCGAACCCTTCCCCTGCCTCGTGCTTTCATCCTGCAACCACTCCCCCAACAGAAAGCCAGAGCTATTTCAAAGGGAAAGCAGCAGGTGAGGAAGGTCCAGTCATTTCACTGGGCCGCTCTGCAGTCAAATAAAAAAAAAAAAAGTCAGAAAGAGCCTTACATTTGTGTGCAGTTATATTAACTGTGACTCAGGAAACATGACCGGCTGTGATACACTCACACCTTTCCGAAATAATATCTATCACACCAGACCAAAGCAGAGTGACGTACTAGTAGTGCGATGTGACATTCTGCTCAACTTCCTGTGTGGGATAACAAGTCAGGGAGGGAGGAACTGAAGGGTGTTCAAAGTGCTCGGTCCTTCTCAAGATGATTGCACTGAGCTCAGCTGCTCATGGTTCAGCGGTTGAGCTGAAATCCATCGCATCAGCATCATCACCCTTCATCCTTCAATTATTTCTTGCAATAATGGAAAAAGGATTAAAAATGTAACTGAGCAGATGCATTTGCAACTAAGGTACAGCTCAGTGCCACAGATGCCCCCCCCCTCATTGATTTCTCCTGGCAAATATACCAGACAGGAAAAAAAACCCCTCTAAAGTATTATTATTATTATAATATCCTTATGGAGGTATCCTGCCCTCAACTTCCTCCATCCTTCCAGTCATGAATGCCAGTTTACTGAAGTCTAACTGTGCAATACTGTACACGTCCACTCAGAAGAAAGTCCTATGGAGTTCAGTGGGACTTACTGTTGGGTAAGCATGTTATAGGGATTGGAGCCTAAGTATCAAACAACCTAAAGCAAACTATCAAATAGGCTGGAGCTGCTAGTATAAGTCACTCATGTTTTCCACATAAAACTATAATAGATTTACCAGTCTATATTTGGTATATAAATAGCCAAGTCTCTAATTTAAAAAAAGATGTACTTTTTACTTGCCAGAAATTGTGAATTAAGCCCTAAGGGTGTGATCCTATGCATGTTTAAACAGAAAAAAAATTCCCATATTGGCTGAGAAATGCTGGGAGTTGTAGGACTTTTTTCAATCTCATCATGCATATGACTGCATCTTAAAATATCATAGGGTTAAATTGCAAGCATATGGAACTGCCTTTGTAAAATAATGTTTATGTTCGTCTCTTTTGGCTTTCAGGGGCCAGTTGTTATTTGTTCAGTTATTTTAATAGGTGAATTTTTAATGTATTAATAATAAAATTATTTTATTTCATGCTGCTCCAATGTGACATTATTTTAAATGTGAAGTATTTAGTTACTAATTTTAATTATTTATATTCTATTTTTGGAGTGTGTGTGCATAATTCAACATTGTATTAATTTCATTTTTTCTAATTTGGGTCTAATTCTGTTAACTTATTCACAGATTTTATTATTTTTGGTCTTTTGTAGTTGAGTGTTATATAATGCTTTGTAGTTTTATGTTGTTTGGATTTTAACATGTTGTAAGCCACCCGGACAGCCTGCAGTTAGTGGGGCAGCATATAAATGGAATAAATGAATAAAATAAGATCCATAATATATGTACTTACAAGTATGGTCTCTGACCTAATGAGGTCTGGAAAGATCTGTGTTTCACAGTAAACATGAAAGTAGTTGATATCTTCTTATCTGAAGGGACATTATTTTTTAATATAAATACAACTTCTTGATGTATCCCATTGGAGACTGTTGTGAGGGCAGGGTGTCTAAGTGTTGAGCTTATACACCCGCCTATTTATCAGGATCCAGCTAAGGGGAAGTGAAGATGCAATACTGGCTATGCTAGATGATGGAAGGTGCAGTCTAAAACAGTTGGAGAAGAAGGCTGATCTACTTTAAGCTGGCATTCATTTCCACTCTGTGCTTGTTGTTGTTGTTAGTCACAAAGTCGTGTCCAACCCATCGTGACCCCAGGCACAACATTCCTCCAGGCCTTCCTGTCCTCCACCATCCCCCAGAGTCCACTGAAGCTCACACCAACTGCTTCAGTGACTCCAGCTGGTCACCTCATTCTCTGCCGTCCCCTTGACAGCTGCGTATATTTTACATTTTATATTCAATTTTATTAGTAATTACCATCATTGGGAAGAAAGCAATGGGGCAAGCCTGGGTTCAACAGTTGTGTTCCCAGCTAATTTGTGGAAAGTGATAAAATGCTGTCTGTCAGTTGCTTGAATTCAATGGACTTTGAAGCAGGCACAGGACTCTGGCCTAACTTTATTTATTTATTTAACACTTTTGAAAACTCTTGTAGCCACATGGCTCTCTAGCTGGTTTACATAATTAAAAAAACCATCAACATAAAACAATTAAAAATAATTAAAACCAGAATATCAATAATAAATAACATAACATCATAGCAGAAACACCAAATGCTTTAACAACAGAGTTTCTTCGTCGTGGCCTCTGTGCATTGCACATATGGGTTCTGCGCCTGCGCAGTGCCTCTGGCCGGAAGATTGATAGCTAACGGTTTGGCGGGAAGCTCCGCTCCCCCTCCCCCCTAGCAGTATATATGGAGCGGAGTGTCCGCCATTTTCCAGTCTTTGCGCCTGCTGTTTGTTGTGCCTCGTGCCGCTTCACTCTCACTTAGATCGTTCCTCGTGCTCTCTTGTTTCGAACTCTTTCTCTTGTTTTCCAAGTTAGTATTCCCATCTTACCTTAATTGTATTGTTCCAGTTATTCGCTTTGTTTTTTCTCATTCCTATAAAAAAAACAAAACAAAAAGATTATCTATTCCTGCTATACTATCTTCTTCTTTTTCCGTGATGGCTCAACGAGTGGTGTTCCACTAGTGCGGAGAGTGTGGCTCTAAAATGCCCGCTGCGGATCCGCACGACCTGTGCCTCCTCTGTTTAGGGGAGGGTCACAGGACGGACAAGTGCGGCCATTGCCTGGCCTTCTCTAAACAGGCCAGGAAGAACCGTTTACGTAAGCTCCTGTGGGATCAGGCCCTCCTACAATCGGACCGGCTGGTGGCTAAGCCTGCTACAACCTCAGCCCCACCAGACCGCTGTCCGTCTTCAGCTGATCTGCTGCAACGTCCGGCCCCTTCCTCTGCTGCTCCGCCCTCACGCCCTTCAGGTGAAGGTGCTTTCGCCATGGGAGAGCAGCCTGTTTCCCCGCCCAAGAAACAGCAGGGAAAGAGGAAGCACAGCGGCCCTGAGAAGCCGCTCGTGCACAAGAAGGCCAAAAGAGACAAGGCCGAGAAACCAGCAAAAAAATCGAAGAGACCCGAGCATTCGAAACACTGACACTCGGGTTTGGCGGGTTCTTCAGTTCCGACCACGATCCTGGTACCAACACCTTCGGGTCTGACCATTCAGGCGGCGATGAGAGTCACTCCTCCAGCCTCTCCGCGCCGTATGGGATCGGAACCACACCAGGATTCACCTCGTGGCTCGATCTCTGATGGCGAGATCCAAGATTCTCTGTCGAGGGCTCGGTCCCCGACACCTATGCTGCCTGTTGGGCTCGATCCAGAAACCAGGTTGTCCCTGCCGAGAAGCTGGAGGAGCCAGTCTTCTGAAGCTCACTCTGACGACTGATACCATTCCCGGTACTCTTCCGCACCGAGATGGCCTGACTATCCATCTGTCAGATATTACCGGCTCCTAGAGGCTGATCTTCCCCAACAGAACATCGGGATTGACCTCATTCTATGGCTTCAAGAGGCGATGGGCACGCACCGTCCTGAGAGAGCGGGAGATCACAGTTGCCAGGGGATTCCTCCTCTAGTGCTCCGCCTCCATATTGGGTGGACTCGGACGAGTCTGAGGTCGATTCGACTTCACCCAATGCTGCGGTCACCTCACAAGGCCCGGCATCACTGGAAGAACCGCACATCACGTTTGCTGAACTGATGTCCAGACTGGTGAAGTCATTGCAGATTGAGGCTAATCAACAACCTGGCCCCAGCACTGATTGCTTCTACAATGTAGTACGGGGGGAACAATCGACCTCCATTGCTTTACCATGTATTACGACTCTCCGACAAGCGATGACCCAACCGTGGGACCTCCCGGCGCAACCCCAGCCGACCTTGAGAAGATACGAGGCAATGTATAGAATTTGTGAGGGGGACATTCCGTTCTTTCTCCGCCACCCCAAGCCGAATTTGGTGGTGGTAGAATCTTCTCAGGGCCGGGAGGCATGGGGCCACACAATGCCCAGAGATAAAGAGGGAAAGAAGTTCAACTCCCTCGCGTGCTGGGTCATGCGGCCTTGGGACTCGGCCTAAGAATTTCGAATTATGAGGCGACCCTGGTGTGTTATCAGTATTTCATCATGCAATGTCTGGACAATATCATCGCCACCCTCCCAGATAATCAAGGCGACTTGGTGCAGGTGTTCGTAAAGGAGGCAATGCAGGTCGCGGTGCAACAGCTATCCACAGCTAGGCACCATGTGGATACAGACTCGAGGGCTCTCATCGGTGCCATCTCTCTCTGGAGACATGCCTGGTTGTGTAACTGCAACTTTCCGGAAGAGATGAAGAGAAGGATCGAGGAGATGCCCTTTGATGGATCCAGCCTCTTCAATGCTAAGACTGATCACAAGTTGAAGAAGATCCATGAGTCGAGGATGACGGCCCAGCGTATTGAGATGCAACCTCTTCCTCGATGTAAGTGGTTGTGGACCCGTCCACAGTATAGACAACAATACCCACCCTGCCAACAGCCACAACATCGTCAGCAATGCTGCAAACAACCGCCCCAGCGATTCCAGCAAAGCCACCACCGCTTCAAAAGAGATAGACGGCAGCGCTGATGGGGCAGGTGAACCTTTCCTCTCCTTCCAATCCCACCCTCCCCACTCTCATTTGGGGACTGGCTGAAAAGCCAACTCCCCGTTTGGGAATCCATTACATCTGATGGGTGGGTGTTATCCATCATCCAGCACGGATATAGAATTGAATTCAACATCGTTCCATCATCGAGTCCTATCCGGTTTACTTCATGCTCGCCGGTATTGTTAGACGAGGTTTATCAGCTCCTGTCTAAAGGAGCTATACGTTGCTTGTCTTCATCAGAAGACTCCACGAATTCTATTCTAGATATTTTACGGTCCCGAAACGAGATGGAGGTCTTCGACTAATATTGGACCTGAGGGCTCTCAATAAATTTATAACACCAAAGAAGTTTCGGATGACCACACTTCAAAATATCCTGCCGTTGCTGGAAAGAGGGGATTGGTTCGCCTCACTGGACTTTAGGGATGCCTATTTTCATATTTTGATCCATCCATATCATAGGTGTTTCCTCCGTTTCGTGGTAGCTTCTGAAATCTACGAATTCAAGGTGCTGCCATTTGGACTGGCCACTGCACCGAAGGTTTTCACGAAGTGTATGGCCCCCATCTGTGCATACCTTCGACTACGTGGAATTCAGATATACCCTTACCTCGATGACTGGCTGTTGGTCTCCCGGACTAGAGAAGGACTTGGCTCCTCTGTAAATATGGCTTGTGACTTATTGCAAGACCTTGGACTCTGCATTAATCGTGAGAAATCTCTTGTCCCTACACAGACGATCAACTTTATTGGAGCTTGACTGGATTCTATGGTGGCGAAGGCCTTCCTCCCCCAAGACAGACAGCGCACTATTGCTCAACACATCCGCCAAATTCAACGAGAAGGAACTGTTTCTACCCGGTCTGCTCAGAGACTTTAGGGACACATGGCAGCATCCATCGCTGTAGTCCCATATGCCAAACTCCGGCTTCGTCCCCTTCAACTGTTCTTCAGTGGAACATTCCTGCCACAGACGGATTCACCTATGAAGCTGATTCGACTCCCATCCTCCATCCTACAATCTCTACTATGGTGTACGGCATCAGAAAACCAAAACATCAGAGTTCTGTTTCGACCTCGGTACCCTACAGTGACTCTCGGTACTGATGCATCCCTCCTGGGATGGGGAGCCCTGTACTCCAACCTATGCACACAGGGTCTTTGGAACCGAAAGGAGTCCCCCTGATTCCCCTCCACATGAGAGTAATAGCAAAGATAATTCATGATGGGGCCACTGGACTGCTGATGACTCCTTGGTGGCCATGCCAGCCATGGTTTTCGACACTTCTTTGCATTTCCCGAGACAAATACCTTCAACTCCCTCCCATTCCTTATCTTATAACTCAATGGGAGGGCATGATCCGAAACCCGGATCTAGCGTCGCTGAAGCTGACAGCCTGTCGAATTCGATAGCAGTTAATGCCAGCACGGTACCGACGCCATCTGCGGTTCCTACTGCTTCTATCCCTAGATCTGACACACCATTCCACACTGTGATTCCATCTACCTCTTCTGCGTCCTCGGATCCAACAACTATTCTGTTGGCTTCGCGAGTTCTTCATCTGGACATCCAATATATTCTTGATTCTGCGCTAAGGCTGTCCACTTGAAAATCGTACGCGGCGAAGTGGCGTAGATTCTCTATTTTTGCCGAATCCCATTCGTTTTCACTGAGCTCTGCATCCATAGATCAGATCCTTCAGTTCCTCTTCGAATTCCACCGTTCCAGGCTTAAACCATCCTCCATAAGATTTTATACGGCGGCAATCTCTTATTACCGTGGGACAGTACAGGGTTTTTCCATTTTTTCTCAGTCATTGGTTAAGAGGTTTCTTAAGGGACTCTGCAACCTCCATCCAACTATCAGACCGCTTATGCCCACGTGGAGTCTCTCAGTGGTACTACAGGCATTAACACGACCTCCCTTTGAACCCCTGGCAACAATTGATTTACGTCAACTGCTTTCCTTGTAGCAGTTACTTCAGCCCGTAGATCTAGTGAACTCTGTGCCCTCAGGGTAGACCCTCCATTTTTGAATTTTCATAAAGAGAAAGCAGTGCTCCAAATGGACCTGTCTTTTCTTCCAAAAGTAGCTACATCTTTCCACATGGACCAGGAGATTATCTTGCCTGCATTTTTCCCGTCTCCTTCGAATCCAATCGAGAGATCCCTGCACTGCGATTTGTGAAGGCAGGAGTGTTTGGGGCGCCATCCGTTGCCTGGCTTTCTGTGCCACAGGCCTGAACACTCGGAAGCAGAGAGCTGCACAGGAGTTCACGGGGCTGTCTCTGCGGCACGTAGTCCAGCCCTGCCCAAAACTTCCAGCGAGGCAGTTTGGGGCTGTCCTTGGGGTGCCATCTTAAGAGAGTGGAAGGCTTGTCGGGAGAGACTTGTTTGTTTTGGCCCTGTTTTGACATGTGTTTCATTAGGCATGTGATGTCATTACATCAAGAAGGGTTTCCAAGAGGCACCTGGAATGGTCAGGTGTGAAAGAAGGTGGCACCCCTTTGCTCTTAAGTGGAGGTGCACCTCTGAAACTCCCTTTTCTCTTTTGAATCTGGCCCCCCGCGGCAGCCTCACAAGCACGTGGAGGATCACTATGGGGTGGCAGCCCTCCTTTGCATCCAGACCACTGCCTCAGAGCAGGGCTGGCCTTTTTGGTAGGCAGACTGAGGCAACCCATTCAGGCGGTGGAGAGGAGGGAAGAGCTGACAAAAAGAACGGCAAGGTTCACCACGTGGCCTCCCTGAAGCAGACATTTTGCACGCCCCTCCTCATTTGCCCGGTTCTCACAAGAGGTCAGCCAAAATCTCGCGAAACTCCGGGTGAGCTCTCTGGAGCCAGGTATGGAGACGGAGTGACTCCTTGCCTCTGGTGGTGTGCTGGCCAGCAGCTGCCCCTTGTCAGAGGTGGCCAGATAGGCTGGGCCAGGCTCAGACTTTCACTGAGAAGCTCCCGTCGTCGTCAGAGTGCCACTCTGGCTATGGAGAAGTTGGCCATTTATTCCAAGAGCCGTTCCTTTCAAGTCGAGCAGTTCTGAATAATTGTGTCTTTCACTCCTCAATGCCTGTGCCATGTTCTCTGCTCAGCTAGAAAGTCCATTCTCATTTGCCGAAAAGACACATCATCTGCACATGCATCTTTCAGAGGCATGTGCAGATTATTCCTGTTTCCCACTAGATGGTGTGTGTTTTTCTTCCTGGATCCAAGGTAATTGCTGCAAATCTGGAATCTAAAAGTACTTCGAAAAATGTAGGTATCCAGGACCATCTGCCAGCTAGGGCTGATGGGAGCCCATGTCTTACTATCTGGAGCTTGGGAAAGACCAAACCCATACCGGTGGCTCATTTCTCTGGTGAGAAGGCCCATGCAACTGGACCCCACCTGCATGGTAGGGTCTTTTAAAATTTCTCTCAGCTTTAGAGAACACAGATGCTCACAAATCAGCAATTTACTCAGAGCAAGGGGTAGTCTAAAGAGCCTCCAAGCTTCTCTCAAGTTTTCCCAGTGTTGGCGATTTGACCTAGCCTAAAATCGCTGCAGACTTTCTCTTTGAAAGCTCAGGAAAGCAAAGAAATAGTGCAGACTCGTGGGATAAATAAGCAAAAGCATATCTGAAGTGGCAAGCAGCATCCACCTTGCCTGCTGTTCTAATTATTCTTCGGTTTCATCTGTCTTGTCAAAGATGACTTCACTCTTTGCTTTGTCTTTCATATCAAAGGCTTTTCAATTTAATTGGCTCTGAGCACCTGGCTGTGCTTGGTGCTATGGGTGGAAAGCACCAGTTTGCTCTTAATTGCATCATGTAACAGCAACTCCCTGGGAAAGAGGAAGGAGCTAACATGGAGGTTGCTGGTGGTCAATGTGGAGCGCCTGATTATTTGGGATCCTAACTGGCTTCTGTGGGAATGAATAACAATTATATTAAGAGCACTGGAAAATCCCAGCAAGGCCCTACCAAACAGTGGCCCACCTGCCTGCCAGGACCTGACCAGTGCCGGGTGCTTTCATCATCTTTCATAGGTTACCTGCTAAGTTTTCCATTACCAATTTGCTCTTGCTCCCTGAAAGTTTAAGGACGCATGGGATACTTTAAACATTTGATTGGATGGCTTCTGTTTTGGGCAAGATAGCTGCTTTGCATTCCCATTTTTCAGTGGATTCTTTGCAAATGCAGTAATTATTATATATGCTAACCTTCCCCAAACTTATGACCCCCAGATGTGTTGGATCACAACTGCTATCATTCCCAATTGAGAAGAGACAAAATGATGGGAGTTGTAGTCCAACACATCTGGAGGGTGCCCACTTGGAGAAGGCTGATAAATGCATTGATTAGTCATTCGTCTATAATATTCAAGTTGGCATGCAATGTAACTGGTTAAAGGGTTCGTAGAACAGTTCCAATAGCAGTAAAAAGCCACATGGCAAGATTGCTAAAACATGCATGCAACACGGCCCCTCCCACTAATTCCTTGGCCACCTTCTCTCTTGCAAGAGCCAAGGCAGGAGTAAAAAGTGCTATAAGTCAGTCCCTTCAATTTGCACACCAGCAAAAGCTCTCTGACATCCCTCAAGCAACTGGACTGGAAAGATGAGGCATGTAATCTTGACAGCCTCTGCTGCTGCCCAGGAGCCCGGCTGTATCAGACCAAAGGCCTGTGTAATCCAGCATCTTATTTGCCACAGTGGCCAACCTGATACTTCTTGGAAAGACTGGCAACAAGGCACGAGGGCAACAGCCCTTTCTTGTTGTTCTTCCCCAGGGCCTGCTCTGCAGAGGTGTATTGCCTCTGATCTTGAAGGAGCACATCACAACTAGCGCCTATCGATTAACAAAGGAGCAAGCAAAGAGCTGTCTTTTCAACTAGGCAAAGGCCTAGGAGGGACTGGAGCACTGGCTCTGCCCTTTGATCCCAAGGCCAAATCAAGAGTTGAGCAAAGTGCCCGGGAAGTGAGGGCACACAGCCAACGGGGATAGCTGAAAATACAGCACTTTGCACTTCCCTCTTTGTATTTGTCAACTGGGAGCCTTAGAGAATCCGACTGGACCACCCTCAAACCATCCATAATTGAAGCAAGTGTTAACCTTCCAGGAAATCACCTAGTGGCTCACTCCAGGCAAGGAATTTTGAAGAATAGGTGCCAACACCAAGAAAGCCCTGCTCCACATACCTTTCAATCTTCTCTGGGGAGGGGGAGTTGATGTGTAAAAGAGTGCAAGATTTGCTTCAAGACTCTCCCAGCTTCTGTGGCTGAGCAAATAGCCCAGCATAAGGCAGCTTCCTCAGTTTCTCTCTAACCCAGGGATTCGAAGCACCACAGAAGTTGACAGGCCGGGGCAGAGTGTTACAGGGATTGCTATGGTACACAGGGCCCATGAGATGTATGAATACACACACAGTGTGCATGAATTTAATTGGTGTTTCCTAGCTTTGTTTTTTTTTGGGGGCGGGGTGGGCTTTGGTCCATTTGTCATCACTCAAGGAGCTTCAAAGCAGCAAACCAAGGAACAGACAAATATGTGATTTCAGAACAACCCCCTTTTTAAACTCATTGACACCTACTTTGCAAATACTGAGTTTGTAAATACCAAGAATGTTTAAGAGCTGCTTTGAAAGACAGCAGCACATGCCTAGCTCTGCCTTTAAAATCAAGAGGTTTTAAAAAGCGGTTTCCTTCAGCTGCACTTGTTTTCTTTGCTTGGTTTGAATCCACTATTTGGCATAATCCACTTGATGAACGGTGAGCGTGTTCAGTGGCAGAACCTAAGCTCTGCACACACAGTCCCAAGTTAGCTCCTGGCATCTCCAGGTAGAGCTGGAGAAGCGCTTGGCTGCATCCCGGAGGCAGGGGGAACCACTGCTGCCAGGCTGCATAAGCAAGACTAGCTTAGTGGCACTTACAGTCTGGCTCAGTAAGGCAGCCTCAGTTCTTAAAATCCTTTCATAATATTCTGTCCCTCAAAGAGACCCCAGCTAATGATTCATTTCTTTGCCTGAGCTGAAGAGTCCAAATCTTTCCAGCCTTTTATTGTATGCATATCTTTTCATAGCTCTGATTGTCTGTTTTTCTTCCTGCTCTGGTCCCCAGTTCTGTTTGATTCGCTTGTAAGGCAAAGCGGCACCTGGCATGGTGATCTTTTTAAACATCATTTTTGTCCATTGGCCAGTTATGCTGAACGCTCTGTTACAAATCTAGGAAACCTCATGCTAGTATATTAGGAGCAAGCAAACGTGTCTGTCCATCCGGACACGTGCTACAAGTCATGGAAAGAGAAAGGGGACGTGACGGGATGCCACGGTCTCTTAAGTGACTGAGCTCACTGCTGTCCTGGACGGAGACATCACTTGTCTCTATGTTTTGCTTTCTCAACAGGCTGCAAATTCCATACCAGACAACTCTGGGAAACTGACTGGGTAGCTGTGCTCTGTTTTTTTGCCCTTGATCGCCCAGTATTCATTTAGAGTGCTCAAAATATTCATTTGCACCACCCCACCCTCTCCCTTCTCTGGTTGCAGCGGGAAGATCATCTAGGCTACATCTGCCTTAAAAATTGCATCTACAAAAAAGCCATCAAAGAGAAATACAAGAGTTTTAAATCCTTTGTATCCTGCAACAATAAAAAACATGAACTTTAAGAACACTAATAGCATTAAAACCTTTAAAACGGCACAATTTAAAAGGCCAAACTGAACAAACACATTTCTGCATGTTTTCTAAAGACCAAGCATGTGGAGGCCACTCCAAGTTTTTGAGGGAGTGCATTCCACACAGGAGAAGCCCCTTTCATACATGCCCAACACACGTATGCCTGCCGAAAGGCCTTTCTTGCAGATATTGCTACTGACAGAATCTTGCTTTTCAATTTGCAAGGAAATGAACACTCGGGTCCGTGGGAAAGAGCAAACATTTGAACCTCTGCAGCTTTATTGATCAGTAGCCCAGTACCTGCAGTCACTAACAATAATGCATTACAGGGTAGAGGCAAACTCAACTACAAAATCACAGCCCATGTACAGACACTTTTTTAACCTGCTAGTCACATACACCAATGCAGAGTGTTAAGTTTTCAGATAATCTTGGTACAATAGCATTCTGATGTCTCTAGGCATGATTTAATGTTCTAAACCATCAGAAAAACTGGTTACAATAGTATGGAAAATATTGCTGATTGATTTATTGATAGGTCAACCTAGTAAATTCCTGACAGTTCAAACATGGAAATGTGTCTGATGGAGGAACCATTCAGGAAATCTGGTTTGACAACCACACTCAGCAGGAATTTGCCTCTGTGGGATCAGATGCTTAGGTGGGTCCATTCAGAAACAAATGGACACCATTGTTTCAGTTTTCCTACAGCTGATGAGAACAAAGGTATTTCCTCCAAAAGCTTCTCAGTCCAGCTACGAATGCTACCTTCTTAAAGTAACAGCAGCACTAAATGGTGACCTGGCTTGGAATTCCGCTGCTTTGGGAGACAGAGCTGTAGATTTGATTTTATAACACAAAGGCACATATAAGCAACATTTCCTACCAGGATTTATCTGGACTTTCCCAACACTACCCAGACAGGTTCACAGGGAGACATGTGGCATCCTTCCATGCTGGCCCAGCCCAGCCTTGCCTTGCTGGGTCTCTTACTGGGTCTCCATGCTGGTCTCTTACAGGCATTGTGACACAGCCCAGCCCACTTCTGCTGCACCCTGCCTTGCTTCATCACAACACCTGCTGGAAGGATGCGGCTTCTCTGCCAAGCCCACACACCTCCTCGCAGGCTCACTTCCAAACAGTAACAGGCTGGTCAGGAGTTAGCAGCGGTGGGCCCTCTTGAGGACACGGGCCAATGGAAACAGTCCAACCGTGCTGACCCTGCATGTTAGCCCTGTGATTAAGGGTGGTCTATAAATATTTTAACCCCGAAGGTCAAATGCAAGTCGCTAAGTATGATAGTTCTGCCAAGGCATTTGCTTTCTCAGCAGAGCATCAGGAGAGTCTTGCCTCTGCACATTGCAAATTCAGAACTTGAGCCAGGTTGAAATGGTAAAATATCCACCTGACCGAGCTTGCATGACTGTCTCTTACTGAGACTGAAGCACAACTCTGCAAAGAATAGGTCGACAAGCACACAATCGGTCTGACAAAGCAATAATCAGCACTTTGCGCTGCAAATCAGCCAACCGGTTTCAGTCGCAAGTTTCAACCTTTCCCTCACTGTCCTAAGGGGAATTCCTCTGGTCTATTTCTGATTTAATAAACAAGTTTTCTTTTTCTGCTTCTGATGTTTATCTTGAAACATTCTGAAGAAAAGACTCTTCTTCCTTTACTGAGTTGATGTCCATTTCCAAAGCCACTTTGAAATGGCTTCTACCAATACTTACAGGGAGGGAGTTTTTCTGGGTCTAATTAGCATGTGACACACATTCCTAGGTCTTAAAACATTGCTCTGACAGATTTAGGAGTCACAATGGGATATTTGAGAGAGTCACACTGTTAAAAAGTGGCCTGCATGTACTTAAAAGCATTGCTGTCACAAAGAAATGCAGAGATTAAAAAGAAAATCAAGCTAAGGAAAAAGGAAGGAAGGAAGAGGTTTAAATAGATTGGAAAAAGAAAATATTTTTATTTTTGGCTAGTACATGTGAACAAATTTGCATTATTTATGTAAGCTGCCATTCAGAAACAGGAGCCTACTGTTGGCATACCAGCTAAGAACCAGCACAATTTAATCGCAAAAATTAAACAATAAAAGTGCAGCTGGCGGCTAGTTTGGGTAGAGCTGATGCAAAGCTTCACTCATCACTGTAGCTTCATGCTGGGAAACTTTGCACAGATGGGGTTGCATGATCACTGGGGAAAAACAGTCACTGTGTGGTTTGCTAAATTACTCTTGAAGTCTGCAGCTTGCGGAATCAGCTGAACATGGTGAGGTGCATGCTTGGGTTCTGGGGTAGTTTGGAACCAGCATTCATCTTGCACCTTACTGGATCTGGACAACTCCGCAACCTGCCACTTCTAGGGCAATTGGGCAAATCACGTTGCAGGAGCCTGGCCTACTTACCTGGACGAGAGCAGGCTGCGTGGGCACTGAGGTTCCCTGGTCACTGCCTTGCCTGCTAGGATGAGGCATCCTGTATTTCTACTTGAATCGCAGCAATTATTTCTCTAGCTGCATCTCTATCTATAAAACTTCCATCAACATTATTCTGAGTTATTGTAGTACCAAGATGCATTGTCTGTATATGGTTGTTCATCAGTTCATTCGAGGTCTTCGCTCATTTTGCCCAGCAAAGCTCACCATTATCACTGGAAGTAGGTGAGGCAGACAGACATAATCATCCGAATTCAAAACAGATGCCTAAAGCTATAACTGAAACCAAATGAAAAATGTTTGATGCTTGACCATGACTTCCCTTGGCAGCCTTAGCACCAAAAGCCTAAAGAAAGTAGAGCTCCCTGCACTGAATTCCCCTTTGAGCCACCATTGTGATTTATTTGGGATGAACGAGAAGCTGTGTTCTGCCTTATATTCTGGATTAAGAGAATGCTTCCCCAACAAGGAATTCCGGGAAGTGTAGTTTTGTGCAACAGGTCAATCTGAGCCATTTTTTCTGTTTCCATCAAAGGACAAGGCGTGTCCCCCCACCACCCCCGCAACACACACAAGTACAGACAGTTCCTTGTACGGAAATGGCATAAACTGCAGGGTATAGAAGTAGTTGTAAAGGATACAGTAGCAACTGGGAATGCAAAGAAAAGTTAACTTTATGCTTTACATAAAGTTGTCTAAAGGGGATATTCCATAGGACTGTTACATCCAAGGTCTAAAATTCGCTGCATCACTGCCTGAAGGCCACAGACTAATCTAGAGGCAACAGGACAAGCTGTGTGGCACACACAGTTCTGTCTACCACTCAATCCCCTCCTGGCACTGTGCCTCTTAAATGCACCTGTAAGATGACCAGCTTACTCACTTTGCCCGACAGTAGGGCTCAGAGAGCAAACATTCTATAAAATGAATGTGCATTTCAGGAATGAAGTCCTGGGAGTATGAGGGCATCTTACATGTGCAAATGCACGCACATTTTTTTTTAATGCCTCCAATTGTTGCTGTTGTGGTTTCGTGCTGTGAGATGACCCTCTGAATGCACGCTCTCCAAAATGTCCTGTGTTTGAAAGCCCTGCTCTGCTTTTGCGAACTTGCAGCGGTGGTTTCTTTTATGGAAGCGATCCGTCTCAAAGTTGGTGGTCTCTTCTTGCTCTGCCTTTGACTTTCCCTGAATGGCTGTCTTCTCCAGCAATCTTTGCCTGATGCGTATGAAGTAAAACAGTTCTGGTTTGTCTTTCTTGCTTCCAGGGAACATTCTGGCATGATTTGATCCAGGACCCACTTGCTCATCTTTCTATTGGTCCAGAATGGCAGAGCACCACGTGTTGTCTGCCAGCGCCATGTGCTGAATGCATAAATTTTCTTCTCGTCGGCTTTCTTTAGTGTCCAGCTATCACAAACACATAGGGATTGGGAATGCAGTAGTGTGGATGACTGTGGCCTTGGTCTCCAGTTGAAAGGTCCTTACATTTGAAGAACTTTTCCAGTTTCTGCATTTCTGCCCTTGCACGCCTTATGCCCTGAATCCATAGGAAAGGATGGGATAATAATGGGAACAACCTTAGCATAGGATGCTCCTGGGATAGGGCCTGGAAAGCCACAGTGCACAGGGAATTGAAAGAAATGGAAACTGCCCAAATCTACAGGGATCCATGTGTACAGTAGGCTGGGAGCTATCAAGCACACACAAGATTTCTGCCTTTTGACTCTTGCTTCAAATATATGTCAGTTCACAGAAAGTCGTGGTAAAATTAATTCAAAGGCAGAAAGGAAAGTCACAAGAATGACTTTGTTGAGCACATAAGCTATGAGTCATGGCGGATGCTCAGCTGCCTCTGAGATCCAATTCATCATTAACCATTATTCTTCCGCAGGCTTAGGAAAGTACCGGATCTTCTTGTGCCTTGCTGTGACTAGGGCCATTCATATCCTATAAACATACTTATATGCTTCTGCTTACATGACTTCCCACAGAGAGACTATGTAGGGATGCAGCTGTGTGATTCTGATGTTATGGACACGGCCAGCCCTCAGATTTGCACAGCCACAGAAAGGCAGAGCAAGTGCTGGGGCTTGGTGTGTTCTGGCTGCAGTCTGAAACACACCAAGGAGGAAGGCAGCCCCACTGGACTAGTGGCTTACTTCTGAGCGTGCCTCCGCATCTCACATATTCATGTGTTTGTGTTACATGCTATCCAGCACTAATCAAATCTGCTTCTGCTGGTGAGCAATCACTTATGTGGGATGCTATTTGAGCATGTGTGTGAAATTAGTGGGGCGGGGGGGGGGGGGAAGAAAGCTATTATCATTCGTGCCAAATCACTCTTACTGGAGTCTGATGGGCATGGATGGACATTTATGCATTCCCAAAAAGGAGGGCATGCATCACCTAAATGAGGGTCCCCTTATTCATTTATTATTACATTTGTATAAAAGCTGCCCATCAGCATCATGCTCTCTGGGCGGCTGTTACAACAAAAGTGACAATAGTAACCTTGACAAAAGTGTCAATAGTAACATTAAACAAAATAATATCGTTAAAATATTAAAATAAATAAACAAGATAAAACACAATATATATAATCAGACAAAAACATAAATGAATAACATTTATAAACTGCCCTGAGAGCAATATGCTGAAGCAATGATATATAATTTTTAAATAAATGAATAAAATTAATAAGCTAAAACCAGTGCCATCAGTATAGGTGGTCTAAGTAGATGGTCCAGGTAGGGCCATAGGTGCATCAAAAAAAAAGTTTTGTCAGGTGCCTAAAACTCAGTAAAGTAGGCACCTGACAAATCTCCAATGGTGGGACATTCTAGGATAGAATTTAGGATAGAATTCGCATGTGTTAATTTATAGGACTTGAGAAACACACACCTTTAGGAAGACTTACTATAATTTAAATGAGAATATAATACACTTCTCCATAGTGGGGAAGACTGTGACCAGGTGAGTGCTGCACCTGCTGGCCAGGTGCTAAGCATCATAGGCAGCTCCAAGCCCCCCCCCCCGCTGCTCTCCCTTCCTAGGGTCCTTAATCTTCAAACTGGCTTTAGAATGGGCGTGCCTTCAAAAAGACAGGTTCCAAACAGAGGAGGTGTTTTCAAGAGTCCCCTCCTGAAGAGATGGGTCCCAGGCATGCTCATAAGGAAAGTTCCTGCAGGTGAATATTACATTGGGTTCAACAAACCACTCTGTGCATGCTCAGAGATCCATTCTGGGTGTTTGTGCTTCTGGAAAATGCTTTGGTCAATAAAGAACATTTTGCAAGGAAGGTCTATGGCTTTGAATGTGCAAAGGGAGGAACACCAAAGAGGATTGTAAAAGAGGACACATGGTGGCTCCTTATTACTGACTGTTTGGTGGACAGAAACAAACAATCAAACAACCGGGTGGGAGAAGGAAGGGGAAGGCTGAGGAGAGCAGGAAACCGGAGCCCCCGGGGTGCAGACCTAGGATTAAAAGGCATGGCTGCAACTGAGGGGGAAGCTCTGCTTCCTGCCTTGCCTCTGCACTGCCTGGCCCATGACGCTTTGGGGCTGGCCTTCCCATACGCACCGTGAGGCGATGGCCTCAGGCAGCGGAAGTCAGTGGCGGCAGGAGCACTGCAGGCTGGCTGCTTAGGCTTCCCCCCAAAAGAGGAAATTCATCAGCAAAAAGGCAGAAGGGCAATGGAAATGATCAGGGGGCTGGAACGACTCTGCTGTGAGGAGCAGCGACAACGGCCGGGACTGCTTTGCCTAGAAAAAAATATAAGTAAGGGGAGACATGATAGAGGTGCTTAAAATCACACACTGTGTGGAGAAAATGGAGAGGGAGACATTTCTTCCCTCTCCCATAATACTAAAACCCAGATGAGCTTCCATTCCCAAAGGGGACGGGACCAAAGCATGGGAGAGGGGGCTATAAGGGGCTACTAGCCTTACTGGCCATGTGCTGCCACCACTCCCAGGGGCGGCATGCCTGCGTACCCCAGTTACTGAGGAGCTTGGGCAGGAGGAGACAATCTGGACACGGCCCTGTGTGTAATACAAAAGCAACACGAACGCAAGGGAAATAGAAATGCAATACAACAGTCGGGAAGACTGTTGCCAGCTGACCCATGCACCCAATGTCCAATTATTTACAGCTGCCGGGCACTTCCAAGGTCCCTGCTGCTCCCATGTCCATTTTTTTTTTTTTTTAATCTTCATACTGGCCTTGGACAGGCCAGCCTGCCTAACAGAAGCCTCTCTCCTGCAAAGCAGCCCACTTGGCCACCCTGAAGCAGCCGAGTGTTGGCAGACAGACCTGTCCGTGCCACGCACCCTCTCCCACTCCTGCTAAAATAACATGCAGGGACTGAGGAAATTGCTGCCTCATAGCCGGTTTTGAAGCAAGTGGCCCATGTGTGTGTGCAGCACCTCACACTTGGCCTCAGGCAGCAAAATATTTGCAGCTAGCCTGGCTGCTGTCTGCTTTCTTTGGCATTTTTCAAAGCTTGTTTCCAAGTGTTTATTGAAAAGCTGCAACTTGTCTGACAGGGGAGGCAAGACTAGCGGAATGGGTCTTCCCACGCTGCGCATAGGCAGGTGCAGATGTGGGGAAATTCCTTCAAGGCAGATGCAAATCCGAGTTAATCTCTGCTGCTCAGATCTATTTTCTGCCCCAAGCTAGAGAGGTAGCTTCTCCTGAGCTCAGTCCTCAGAAGAAGGACCTTCTTTGACCTTGGAGTATCTGAGGCTCTCCACCTGGAGAATGACCTTGCTCCAGGTGAGAGAGGCCTCCGACACTCCAAAGGTGGCAGTTGGGAGGGGGTGTAGGAGGCCAAGCCCAGGCTGTAGAGCCCTTTATTTATATAGCTCTTCATGTGGACTAGAGGGGAAACTCCCACCGGCCCCCTCCTGGGGGAGCCCCCTGCCTGGCCCAGTGCCCCAACGATTGGACTGGGTTGGGGAACCTGCCATGGGAAACCATCCCATTGCCTCCTGCTGCTGCTCAGCCACCCCACTGCACCAAGGCTACCTCCCCCTTCCTGCTCTAGCCCTGGCACTGTAGTATGAGTGTGTGCTCCCCAGGCAAGCCAGGGACTGGAGCATTTCGCAAAAATGCCAGCCGATCTCCAGTAAACTCATGCAAGGAAAGCAGAAGCCTAAGTCAGTGCTTGCAATGCAAAGTTCTCCCCTCTCAGAGCGCTGGGAGATCACAGCCATTCCCCCTAAATGTAAACATGCTGGTTCAGCTGTCAGGAGTTTGGGAAATCCTGTTCTACTAGTTTAGACTTCCTCCTTTCAAAACAACCAAAAAGACAATTTAGAGCACCTAGTCTTGAAAATCTAGCATCTTAAATAACTTTTCAGAGAACAACTTCTCTTTCACATGCTCACTCTTCAGGCACTTGGATAGCATTTCTGATCACATGGGAGAATGTGGAGAAGTGGGATCTCTGATCAGAAGTAGAACACAAAGACTTTTTTCCAGGGGCCTTTTGGCAGAAGTGAGCTGTGGGAGTGGGATTCACAGGATGCTGGACTGCAAACGTCACTTTAAAATTGGATGCTTAAATCCTTCAAAAAATGCACAGAAACCTGCTCACATCTGCCGAGCAGTGGGCAGACGCCAGCTTCAGGGCTGTGTGTGTGTATTTTAGACATGTTTCCGACATTCCTTTTTGAAAGAAAGTCCCTGCAGGAAAACTGAACCCTGTCCTGAACCTCCTGCAGAAAAGGCCAACCAAAAAGGGAAATACCTCAGCTAGCAATGTTGGAAAAAATCTACAGTGGATTCAGATGTGCATAGATTTTTATGGATCCAGCTGGTGGATTCCACTGAGGACCATTTTTTTCTGAGTCACGTGGATTGAGGGTGATGTGTGCTGATTCACATTAGGGCAAGTTAAGTGAAATTCTGGTTTTAAAAAATCCAATTCGATCAACAAGCAGGTGATGGAATGAAAGGAGCTTGTCTGTCTTTCGATGTCTATCTGCAAGCTTACTTCTTTCTTTTGTTCGTTCGTTCTTTTGATGCCCTGCCTTTCTGTAATAAAATCTTAATAATCTTAAGGCAACTATAATAAAAATATAGAAACAAATCTAGTCATAAAACAAAAAGCAGAAGAACCAATAACTGCCATAGTTATGCTGCTTGTTGATGGCAGAGGGAAGAAGGGGTTGTCTTTTAGGATACAATATCCTTCTTGTCCTTAGCATGAAGGACAAGATTTTAACCCCTAATGCCTAAGGCCTTACATGTACATGTGATCCAGGGGAGCAGACAGGTTGTCCAAAGACTTAGTAGCTCTCAGCTAAAGGTATTACGACTCACTGAGTGGCAGTGAATCACACACAGTGAATCACTTCATTTCTCTCCTTGAATTCAAGGACAGAAATTGCAATCTTATGAATGCCTACTCAAAACCAAGTCCTATTGATTCAGTAATACCATATTTTTTGCTCTATAAGATGCACTTTTTCCCCCCTCAAAAGTAAGGGAAACGTCTGTGCATCTTATAGAGCGAATGTGTGTGTGCCCAACACCCGGGATGCTGCCGGCCGCCTGCACCACGTGGCACCACTTGGCCGGCACGTGCTCGGCGTGCCCTGCTCTGCCCCCCACTCCGGCGCAGGTGAGAGCTGTGCCGCTCAGGGGGAGGCGTGCGGAGGAGGAGGAGCTGCGGCCTTTAATCTGCCAGCCGCACAGAGAGCACGGAGAGACGGACTGCTCACCCCCACCGCCTGGGAAGACCTGCTGCCGCACCGCCTGGAAGACCACCGCTGGCACGCTGCCGGCCGCCTGCACCACGTGGCACCACCTGGCTGGCATGTGCTCGGCGCGCCCTGCTCCGCCCCCCCCCCCAGCGCAGGTGAGAGCTGTTAATCACAGGTCCGTGTGTGTTTTCAAATGGCAACCCGTCTTTTAATGAAGCCCATGGGGAAGTGTGCCTGTGATTATCAGGAAGCTTTTCATGGATCAGTTATCTGTTAGTTGATCAGACACATTTTTTTTTTAGGATCAGTGGATATTTGAACAGCATTACCTTCATGTATGAAGTTTATTCTTCAAAGGCTACTTAGTCCGCTGTGTGTTTGATTTACCGTACAATATCTCATTTTTTGTCAGAAGTTTTTTTCTATTATTTACTAGTAGGGCAGCGTGGACATTACTGGCTTTTTTAGATTTGTTATTGAATTGTCTGCAGCAGCTCTTGTATAACTGGTTTAGATTGTGGATTCCTTCAATAATTCCACTACTGACTAAGAAAGTGATGTCAGTGATTGTGAGCAACAGAGCTTCCTAAATTCTGACTCTAGTGATGATGAGTTCTATGGGTTCAACGAAAACTAGAAGAGTACTCGAACTTTAAAGTCTCTCTTTTGTTAATGACAGTGATGATGGTTCTTAATGCCACTGTTGACTGCTGTTCACTTTACAAGGTTGAAATACGGTATTACTGTATTCTGTTATAGTTTATTAAATAGTTCAGTAAACCATTTGATTCAGAATATTTTTTTTCTTGTTTCCTCCTCTAGAAACTAGGTGCGTCTTATGGTCAGGTGCGTCTTATAGAGCGAAAAATACGGTGCTTATTCTTAGTAAGGTGTGCAGAACCTGAAACCCAGTGCACAAGGTAGTCTACCTGGGATCCCAATTAGGCCCCCCGGGCTTCCCAGAAGGCCATGCCCCATTCCCCCAATCACTGATTGTTTGCTCATTTCCCAGTTTTTGTGCAGCTTTCCACCCAGATCATGTTTTTCATGGTTAACTGCCTCTGTTTCTTTACAATTAATTCTATGCTTGTTTACATGAAATGACCCACTGAATTTAATGGAGATTTTGGCCCCAATGGATGGAAAATTACCATATATGTACTATTCCTGTAGTGCTAAAATGGAAGCTGATTCAACAAAATATATTATTTCATGCATACTGGACACCACAGAGGTTTGTTCTGCTCAGATAAATGCTGGAGATGCCCTGTGGACAATGCCTTGCTGAGCATGTATTGTAGGCATCCCCGTAGTGGCTTCTTTCTGGTTGGAGTCATTGCTTGCATAAACACTACTGAAAAAAAACCTGTGATAAAAGCAGATGTTGATGCATCTTCAATTTATATTTTTTGATGTGGAGAAGTTGAGAGCCCTTACAGTTGCAAAGTGACTCATCCTTCAAACATGGGAAGATAAATGCCTACCAGCTCTCATTCAGTGGCCTGAAGGTCTGACTGCTCTTTTGAACAGATCTCCTACATTTGTCAGTTTTGCCTGGATGTTTCTTTTGAAATATGGGCTGTTTGTAGTATGCATACATCAAATATAGAAGTATTTAATCAGTTTTTCTTCTTTGTTATTAATGGAGTTATATGCAATTACTATGAATAAAGATGCTTTTCAGTCATGTCCTTTCTTTCCCCGGCTTTTCTCTTGTTACTGGTTTTCCTTTTCGTTTTCGTTTCTGTAATATTTGCAGTAACAGCAGCAAAAAAAAGGAACCTAGGGATTTGAGAAAAGCTGAGCATCCTTTTTAAAATCTTGTAATGAGGGTTATTAAAAACAGATCCTATATAGGCATCTTTATGCATCTTTAGGAGTGCATCCAATGAGGCTGCCCATAACCTTCTGAATTCAGAGAAATGCAGGCACCCAATACTTGGCAATAAAAAACAACATTACACACATTTTGTTAAAAGTGTATGGTTGCAAATGTTAGCATTTCGGTTCTGAAACAAAATGAGGCCTACACAGCAATCCTGTAGCAATCCTGTCAGGGCTTTCAATCTCTTCCTACTGGTCTGCCATGATGGGCAAATTCCACATTGGCCCAATCCACAAGTTCTAAAACTTCCCATTGGTCCACAGTGGCACAAGGAGTTTATAAAAGGATCACACTGTAGAGAATGTCTAGATAATGAATTTATTTATTTATTTATTTATTTGGGCTTCTTGTATGCCACCCCATTCGCATAAGCCTCGGGGCAGCTTCCAATAAATAAATAACAATACAAAAATATAAAAACTGGACACATCCAGCAATAAATAAAACCAATAAATAAACTAACAGTTAATTAAAACAACATTTAAATAAAAAGGTCTTGGCCTGGCGCCGAAAAACAAATAATGATGGCATCAGGCGGACCTCTCTGGGAAGTGCATTCCATAAGTGGGGCGCCACCACAGAGAAGGCCCTCCTCTGGGTACTCACCCTCCTAATATCATTCACGGAGGGTTCCGGGAGAAGGGCTTCTGCCGCTGATCTTAGGGGGTGGGAGGGCAAGTATGGATGCAGGCGTTCCTTTAGATACCCAGGTCCCAAGCCGTTTAGGGCTTTATAGGTAATCACCAGCACCTTGAATTGGGCCCAGACTTCAATGGGGAGCCATTGAAGCTGACAGAGGACTGGGTTATATGAGAACAATGCCCAGTCCCTGTCAGCAACCTGACAGCTCTATTTTGCACCATCTGAAGTATCCAGGCTGTCTTCAAGGGCAGCCCCACGTAGAGCGCATTGCAGAAGTCTAATCGGGAAGTAACCAATGCATGCATCACTGTCGCTAGGCAGTCGTCCTCCAGGAAGGGACGCAGCTGATGGATTAGCCGAAGCTGATGGAAAGCGCTCCTCGCCACCGCCGACACTCGAGCTTCCAAAGTCAGCTCCGGGTTGAGAAGCACTCCCAAGCTGCAGACCCTGTCCTTCAGTGGGAGTGCTACCCGATTCAGGACAAGGTCCAGGTCCCCCACCCCAGAGCCCGAACCACCTACCAACAGGACCTCCGTCTTGTCTGGATTGAGCTTCAGTTTGTTGGCCCTCATCCAGCCCATTACCTCAGCCAGGCACCAGTTCGGTACAGCCACTGCCTCAACTGGATTGGTGGAAAACGAGAGGTAGAGCTGGGTATCATCAGCGTACTGATGATTCCGTAGCCCACACCTCCTGATGACCTCTCCCAGCGGTTTCATATAGATGTTAAACAGCAAAGGGGACAAAATGGAGCCCTGTGGTATTCCATGGCATAGCTGCCATGGCGCAGAGCCATAGTCCCCCAGCACCACCTTCTGGAATCGGCCATTGAGATAGGAGGGGAACCACTGCAAGGCAGTGCCTCCGACCACCAATCCCGCTAGCCTATCCAGAAGGATACCATGGTCGATGGTATCGAAAGCCGCTGAGCAGTCCAGGAGAACCAACAGGGATGCACTCTCCCTGTCCCTCTCCCTGCACAGGTCATCATACAGGGCGACCAAGGCAGATTCAGTACCACAACTGGGTCTGAAGCCGGACTGAAATGGGTCCAGGTAATCAGTTTCATCCAAGAGTGCTTGGAGTTGTCCCGCCGCCACCCGCTCTAACACCTCGCGCAGGAACGGGATATGTCTAAGTCTCTCCTAGCTTTCACCATTAACTTATGCTTTCTTAGGTTGTTGAAGGGTACCCAAGGGCCTGTTTCCTCACCTGTTCCTTTGCCCACATGTCCTGCCCAACAAGTCAAATGTCTGCCCTAGAGGTATATCACGGTCTGCACAGCCATAGCCGATTGGTGCATCCTCCAGACTCCTCCCGTGATTCCTGAAAATTAAAAATGGGCATTATTCCATATGGGCATCTGAATTATGTGGATGACATTCATTCCTTGCAAGTGGCAGATGGTTACTTAAGATGGTTAATCACGCAGAGTGGACAACAATGTCTTGACTGACTGTTCTCATCAACCCAAATGATTGGTCTGGATGTGTAAATGATTGTTTTTTGCATTGGTGTGCTGTATATTTATGAATAAATTGCATGTTTTAATTATAATCTTGTAAAAATTGATTTAAAAGTATACAATATATATGTGTATTTACTTTTTGTGATGTAGCCCATACACAAATACGACTGATGCACAACTACAGGAGTCAATCCATATTGTCAGTGGAACGATTCAATCTACTCCTACATATTGGCTGCCTGTTCTGAGCCAGATACCACCTCCAGAAGTAAGGTGAAAAAATGCCCTCCTCTGAGAATATTTGAAGATCACTGATAATTTCCAGCTGCCAATATTGAGTGATAGTTTGCCTAGAGTGAAACAAGTTGAGATCTAGACGTCCAGCTATTACTACTGCTAAGGCACTTGTAGAAAATGTTTTAAATATTCACAATGTGTGGAAACAACACTGGATGGAAAACTGCCCCCCACAGTGTTGCAACATGCCCTGAATCTTGGAAAAACCTCCTAGATTTGACTAGCCCTGGGTGATATGGACAACACTAAATCGAATTGCACCGGCCATGACAGATCTGCAGATACCCTTTATAAATGGGGCAAAATACCATCACCGAATTTGTTTATTTATTTATTTAAACATTTCTATGCCACCCCATTCACTGAAGCCTCGGGGCAGCTCACAACATAAAATATAATACAAGAATAACAATATAAAACTAACAATATAAAATAAATAACAATATAAAAGAAGTCGCCCTGGCCATTGTGACTGTCGGTCTGAAAGACAAACTATCCAACATATAGTTACAAAGTGCCAATATAGAGCTTATAAAGGAGGGTTTGCTAATTTCCTGGTTGTGACAACGGAAGCAAAAATTATAGCTGTAATTTAGATATATGTTTATAATGTTTTGGATCTTATATTTTGCATCTCATGTTTTTATGCCTGTCTCTTTTATTGAAGTGAGATGTGAATGTGCCATACGATAAATAAATATACAGCTGGCCTTGCCTCCAAGATATTGGACTTTTCCACCACACATATTTCTATATAAATACACATCCTAACTCATTTGTGTACTTATATGCACAGCTGGAAAAGTTTCCCTTTTGGCACAGAGCAGTATAGTGACAAAAGCAAAATCTGAGGTATGCAGTGTGCAATAGAGTTGTTTTATCAACAAAAGCAACTGAAGTTCTTGAAGAAAGAGCTTCAGCTACATTGAGACTGCTTCTAAGTTTGCCTTTATTTCTCAGATGAGACTTTGCAACAATGAAGGCTAGAAACTTGAACTTTTGGTTTAAAATCATGATGGTGGGGGTGATGATTTAAGGTTTTAATTTTGTTTCAGGTGCAGCAGTTCAAAATGATCTCTTTCTGAGGACATTCAGAATGAATTGTCCTTGTTTCAGCAACTGACATAGTGCTTTCTTATGTGCAAAAATATATTTGGCTTATATATGTCCTAAGGCTATTTACATTTGTGAACCTTTAAAGGCAGGGTAGGATTATTTTATATAATGTGCATATTTGCTTTCCTTTTGTGGAAAGGAAAAGTGCCAAACTAGGGTTTAGACTGAGTGTTTCCATTCAATAGCTCTTTCACCTTATTTCCTCATGAAAACCACAAACTAGACACTGTTGTTAAGACACAGTGTTTTAATTGGCTTCTTTTGGTAGATCCTGTTATTGTAGCCCCCTGACATAATCATCCAGGATGTTCTCCTGCAAAAGTGCCCCCCCCCTTTTCCTCCAGGGTATTTATTTAAGGAGTTTGACTTGGTTCCATTGCGGAAGCCAGGACAGACTGACCTTGTGAGCTCCTTGGGTGTGAGACTGTCTGGTTGGCCACTGTGTGAAACAGGATGTGAGTTTCAGGGGTCCCCGAACACAGCAGTCACGGGTGCCGTGGTGCCCACCCCCATTCATGAAGGGGTCCCCCATGTGGTGCCTATGGATACCCACACAATTTCCCTTTTTTAAAATGCACCTGCATAGATTTGATTTGAAAAGCATACAGCATTCTAGCAATTATGCATAGGCTTTAACAAAAGTAGGCTGAATAAGCATCAATTTAAAGGTACCATCTTTATGTCATCCATTTAACTGCTGAAAATGCTGTAATGTCCTCAGTCCATTGCACTCTAGGAAGTCAGGGATTATCCTTCCAAGGCTGTAACAGCAATCTTTGAACTGTCAAAATAGCACAGAGCATCCATTCATGCCGACTGTTTGTTCATTTCAACATGGTCACTGTGTCCAGTAGACACCTAGCAAAAGTCTTTGCTGAGGAAGGTGCAGGTGAAGATCTGCAGATGCAATGGTAGATGCCAAAATGGTGATCCAGTGATTAGACATGTTCTGATGATGCCCACAGCAATTTCTTAAATGCCCAAATGTCTCCATGGGTCTGGAAAGGTTGAGGAACCTTTAGTATGATCTTTAGTCTGATCCAGCAGGGATCATGTTAAGATAGGGATGATGAACTTCTTTTGGCCTGAGGACCAAATTCCACTTTGGAGATGCTTTCGGGGCCACATTCTAATGTTCGGTGGGGCCAAAATACTTCAAATACTGGCATGTTGAAGCTTCAGCTGCTTACTGCTCACAACTAAGAGCCTAACTCCACTTTCAGGTGTTATGTACCACATAGCTCAAACCTCTCTCTCTTTTGAATCTGTGTGAGCATCTAAACTGGGACCACTGTGCTCTAGTGCTTCCCCTGGAGTGAAAGCCAAGGATAAGCCTTACAGTCCTATAGAAGCTGTAACATGTTGTTTGGCTGTATGGGCAGCCATTCCTGTCTTTTAAAATGGAGTGGGGAGGGGCTGGGAGGGGAGGGGAGGGCAGGAAGCTGCCAAACAATTGGTGATGGGGAAAAGGGGTGGGGTCAGGGAAAATGGGCGTGGCCATCTGTGGAATGCAAGAGAGGTGGATTTGCCCCTTAAACTCATGGGGAGTTGGAAGGGGTTTACAGGTCCCATCCTTTCATGACTTTGGCCGTAGTGGCTTGAATTAATGGGGGTTGTAGTCCAGAATAACTGGAGGGACGTGTGTTCAAGAAGGATGCCACAGAGACTTCACATGTTATCAAGCAAATCCTGTTATGTCCTTTGTATGTCCTTGTACAAGACTGTGAGTTTTATTATGCAAGATAAAAATAAATGTTGTTAGTATCCTTTAAAGGGATGTGCACCCTCTTGAGCTGGAAGACATAAGATTTTAAGCTATCAAATGACCTTCAAATGTCTTCCAGCCCTATGCCATTGGGAAGGTGCTGTCTCTAGAGAAGCTTCCAGCAGATGGTGCTCAAGAATCTCCAGCATGGTTTTGAGGTAACAAACGTATTTTCCACAGCACGCATTAACTTGATGCTCATAATAACATCAGCCAAGGGACATGACGGGAAGGCTGCCAGTTTATCAGGGCATGGAAAGTTCAATTGCATCTCCGTACATACAAATACTTTAAAAAATGCAAAGCTATTAAGATGTTCTCTGTAAAATCCTAAAGACAGAAAGTAAAAGGTAACAGAAGCAATCCTGAACAACAGTGTTGGTGAACCTCTTACCACTTGAGGCCAAGTCCAATTCTGTAGAATCTCTTGTGGGCTGTATTTTAATGGTAGGTAAGATCAAAGGTGAAGAGAATGGGGCCAAAACTATAAAATGCCAAGATACTTTAGCTTAAAACTCTTAGAGTGAATAGCAAAGCATTAGGAGAAGCATTTCAACCATTCTCACCCTCTCCAGTTGGGTGAGACAGGAAAGCCTGCTTTTGAGGTGTCCCTCTCTTCCCTTTCATTTCCTCTCTCTCTATGGTGATGCTTTGGAGGTGTCCCTCTCACAACTTTCACTTCTTCTTTCTCTATGGTAATGCTTTGGAGGACTCCCTCCCTCCCCTTTCACTCCACCCCCCCCTCTCTGTGGTGGTGCTTTGGAGGCCTCCACCCCCAGCTCCCTGTTCGCTTCTTCTCTCTCTATAGTAATGCTTTGGAGGCCTCCCTCTTGCAACTTTCACTTCTTCTCTGTATGGTGAAGGTGATTTTCAGTAGTAATTTAAAAAAACATTAATAGGCTTTGTAGCAGTTTGATCGTAAGTATGGGTTGTTCGTGAATGGATTGTTCATAACTTAGGGACTGCTGTAGTTTGAATGGCAAGGAGCTACACAGTTTGCTGTAGGTGATTTTGCTGTGGTTGTAAAAGGAGCAATGATGGCAAGACATCAAAGGAGCAGGGCTGGCCCAAGACTGTTTGTTGCCTGAGGTGAAGATCAAGAAGGCACTGCTGAGTTTGGGCAGGAGGGAGGAGTATATTTGTAGTTTTTCCACTTTCATGGGGGCCTTGCACCCCCCCGCAACCCCAGTGAATGTGGAGGGCCCATTATACATGATCCGACTTACATACAAATTCGACTTAAAGGCAGATTTCCAGTTTCTCAGGAATGTAACCCGGGGACAGCCTGTAGAGCAAAATAAATTGCTGAGAGAGGAATACGGCGGGGTGCCCTTGCCATGGCCAACTGCCCCCCTTCCACTGCTTGCAGAATGGTGGTTTGGCACTTCCAAGGCAACTGGAAGTGAGTGGAAGCAGTAGTTTCTGTAAGGGGCCAGGTTGGCCGAGCTCCCGAGGTTGGCTGACTTGCCTCCTTCCAGAAATGAGCACTTGCACTTGTTTTGGGGCTTCCCCTCAGATGTACTGCATCTCCCTTGTATAAATGGCAGGTCCCACTTAAGGAAGGGAATTAGTGGGCTGGAATAGACTTGTTAGGGGCAGAAGCACCCTGCTGGACTCTGCCCACAGGATCACAGGATCTGCAAATTGGGGGAGGGGAGGGGCTTGGGAAGAAGTGACTGGCAAGCAGGCTTCTGCAAAAGAAAAAGGAAAAGACCATCCGTAGCACCTCACTGGAGACCGTATCAAACACAAGGACTGAAAAGTGGGGGACAAGATTGGCACAGGGCAAGAAGCAAAATAGAAGCAGAGGGGAGGAGGAGCAAAACAAAGGTATAGAACAGAGACCTCGTGTTGCTCAAACTAGAGAGCAAGCCTCCCCCACCAGTACCCTCCAGAGGTGTTGGACTACCACTCCCAAAATCCCCAGCCAGTCATGTAGTCTGGTATCTCAGGTCAGGAAGGCAACCTCAGAACAAGCCAGCTTCCAGACAGGGCAAAATTATCACAGGGCCCAGCCTAAACTATTGCTCTTGAAGAGCTTCCTTCCTTGGCCTGCTGACTTCACCGCTGTTCTGCCTCCCTTTGGCAGAGCTTGTGGCAATGCCTGCCCCACAGGCCCAAACCTCCCCTTGCTTCTTTTAGCCTCAGGACCAGCCCAGGAGTTTTAAGTACTGCCAGAGAGTGAATGGGACTTTCTCCATGGCAACAGAACTGTAGGCTGCCTTTTACATTCACATCTTTGCATTTCGCAGTCACATCCACTGAGGATGAAGGACACGATGGGTCCAATCCTGGTGTTCTTTGCCCAATTGAACACAACATGTGTGAGAGAAAAAAAAGCTGTGTTTTTATTCTCCAGAATAAAGTTCGATCACTGCAAAGGGGAAATCGACTTCAACCACATGGTGGAGTCCCCTTTTATACCCCTGCTGACCAGGTAGCAATGACAGTGGCTTAATGAGTTGAAATTTCCACCATGAGCATCGATCGGTACATTTGAATAAAGGTGGTTTCCATGCTTACCTGGGAGGCTGGTCTGCCTGGAGCCTGGGCTGGGAGCTTCTGGAGAGGGATTCCTCTAAATCCCTGCCCACATGAAGGCTCCATTTACACTGCTTGAGTACGTGACCAGCCTGCCCAGGCTTAATGTTGGCCAGCCAGGTCTGTGCTACAAGGGGAAGGAAGGAGGGAGGAAGGGAGGGAAGGGAGGGAGGGAGGGAGGAAGGAAATGTGGGTGGCAGAATGGCCCACACCAAGTTGTTCACATGTCTGGTCAGTTCCTGTAGAGACATTTTCCATTTATGTATTATTATTTATTTATTTAAAACATTTCTATGCCACCCCGATCGCAACAAAGCCTCGGGGCGGCTCACAAAGAATACATAAGTACATAAATAAATATATAAATAATAAGAATACAACAATTTTTTTAAAAAAATTGTTTAAAAACCCTCGGTGCATTCTCGGCTAAATATTTAAAATTCTATTAATTAAATAATTTAACAACTAAAATAAGTTTTAAATAAAAAGGTCTTAGCCTGGTGCCGAAAAACAAATAACGACGGTGCCAGGCAGACCTCTCTGGGGAGCACATTCCATAGATGGGGCGCCACCGCAGAGAAAGTCCTCCTCCAGGTACTCACCCTCCTAATATCATTCACGGAGGGTTCCCAGAGAAGGGCATCTGTTGCTGATCTCAAGGGGCAGGAGGGCATATATGGGCGCAAGTGTTCCTTTAGATATCGAAGTCCCAAGCCGTTTAGGGCTTTATAGGTCATAACCAACACTTTGAATTGGGCCCGGACTTCAATCGGGAGCCAGTGGAGCTGATGGAGAACTGGGGTTATATGAGAACAACACCCAGTCCCTGTCAGCAACCTGGCAGCTCTATTCTGCACCAATTGAAGTATCCGGACCGTCTTCAAGGGTAGCCCCACATAGAGCACGTTACAGAAATCTAATTTACTCCTGCATTCACCCTCTGCCCCCTGGTTCTGCATAGTTACCGGATGCTCAAGCTTCAAATTGGAGGAGTTGCAAAATAGCATTGCAAAACAGGAGCTCCTTAACTTTCATTGCTGGCTATGATGACAAACTGAAATCTGTTTTAATTGGACCTTTGCCAGCATAACTATTAATCTTTTTAAAGCACCGAGTTTAAATTCATTTGGTTATGAAAGGATATTCACAGCTTACTAGAAAGTTTGCTTTCTGACAATGATTAGGGAAGTATTTTATTTTTTTAAAGGCAACACTTGCGTCAAATGAAACTAGATATTGCTAAACCATGTGATTCCTTTGTCTTCCAAACAAAGACCTCACAATAGTAAGTCAAAGCCACTGGGGAAATACTTAATCAGTTGCACATGATCTTGTTTCAGAGGCTCCTGTAAGTATCGCTTGGAGAACTGGTAATTCTAGAGTGGACCTCCCCAATCAGGTACACTCCAGACTTGCTGGGATACAACTCCAATCCCTCCCAGCATAAGCAGCCACCAGAATGTGCAAGTGACAAATTTATTGTAGCAAAACCGTCTTTAAAGTTCCACCAGATCATTTGTTGCTTGTGCTGTAAGGGACCCATATCACCAGCCCTGTGGAATGTAGAAGAAGAAGATTTCAGGGTGTGCTTTCTGAGCTCATGTACCTACACTTTGGGACTGCAGCCACAGTGTGAAATTTCTAGATGAACATTGCTTTTATCACAGGGGAAGCCAACTTAGACCTCTTTCCTTGCATACCTTTAAATCAGCCTTCTGCCAATCTGATGCCTTCTGGATGCATTGTACTACAATTCCCAGAATCCATGTGGCATGCTGGCTGGCCCTGAAAAAAGTTGATATCTTAAACATCTGGCAGGCATCAGGTTGTGGAATGCTGTTTTAAATCATGAGGTCAATTTCTTATCAATTTTTAATTGCTCCTAGCAGAAATAGTATTCTCAAAGCGCTGCTGTTATTTCTCCCTTAGCACAGCCTAGTTAGGATCCTCCGTAATGAATTCTCCAGGGCTCCCAAACAGTTCTGCAGACATTATGTGCTGCTTTTGGACATCTGTCTGCTTCAGGCCTCATTAACAAAGATTGCCTTGTGAACCATGACTAATTCCTACTGAAGCACTTCCTCCCATCATGACAATTATTAATTTTTCCTGCAATGTTAAAAATAAATTGTAGTTTCCCAGATTTACTGAGAATTATACTAGGCACAAGGGGAAACTTATGCCAAGATCACATGCTGATATGCATCATGGCACAAAGACAGACGTCATATTTTAACTCTAGCTGGAAGGAATCCTCACTTGCTGTGTTTGATGCAAGGATATCTGCTCCCATCACAGGATGAGTTCTGACAACCTGGGATCCAAGGGTTAGTGCCTGTGACATCAACAATGCTCTCCTAGTATTCCCATTTTGCAACTGCTCTGGCCTCAAAAACACTGAAAGATGAACACATGTCTAAATGTACACGGAATGCTTACTGGTGAGGGGAATTAAAGGGTGATGACCTAGTTGAAGAGAAGAGAAGAGATTAAGAGGAAGTGGCAAGATTACACAGAAGAACTATACAAGAAAGATCCTAATGTCCCTGATAACCATGATGGGGTGGTTGCTGACCTCCTGAGCAAGACATCCTGGAATGTGAAGTCAAATGGGCCTTAGGAAGTCTGAGCAATAACAAAGCTAGTGGAGGCGACAGTATTCCAGCTGAGCTATTCAAAATCTTAAAAGACAATGCAGTAAAAGCGCTACACTCAATATGCCAGCAAATTTGGAAAACTCAGCAGTGGCCACAGGATTGGAAAAGGTCAGTTTACATTCCAATCCCAAAGAAGGGCAATGCGAAGGAATGTTCAAACTACCATACATTTGCGCTCATTTCAAATGCAGCAAAGTTATGCTCAAAATCATACAACCTATGCTCCAGCAATATGTGGACCGAGAACTACCAGAAGTACAGGCAGGATTTCAAAGAGGCAGAGGAACTAGAGATCAAATTGCCAACATACACTGGATCACACAGAAAGCTAGGGAGTTCCAGAAAAACATCTACTTCAGCTTCATTGAGTACACTAAAGCCTTTGATTGTGTGGATCACAACAAATTGTAGCAAATTCTTAGAGATGGGAGTACCAGACCACCTTATTTGTCTCTGAGAAACTTGTATGTGGGTCAAGAAGCAACAGTGAGAAGTGGTCACAGAATTGCTGATTGGTTCAACATTGAGAAAGGAGTTTGACAAGGCTGTATACTGTTGCCCTGCCTATTTAACTTATATGCTGAGTACATCATGTGAAGGGCCAGGCTAGATGAATCACCAGTTGGAATTAAGATTGCCAGGAGAATTATCAACAACCTCAGATATGCAGATGATACCACTCTAATGGCAGAAAGTGAAGAGGAGCCTCTTGATGAGGGTGAAGGAGGAGAGCGCAGAAGTTGGCTTGAAACTCAACATTAAGGAAATTAAGATCATGGCATCCAGTCCTATCACTTCCTGGCAAATAGATGGGGAAGAAATGGAGGTAGTGAGAGATTTTATTTTCCTGGGCTCCAGGATCACCGCAGACGGGGACTGCAGCCAAAAAATTAAAAGATGCTTGCTCCTTGGAAGGAAAGCCATGGCAAATCTAGACAGCATACTGAAAAGCAGAGACATCACCCTGCCAACAAAAGTGTGTATAGTCAAGGCTATGGTTTTCCCAGTTGTAATGTTTGGCTGTGAGTGTAAGGAAGGCTGAGCACCAAAGAACTGAGGTCTTTGAATTGTGGTGCTTGAGAAGACTCCTGAGTCCCTTGGACTGCAAAGAGATCAGACCAGTCAATCTTAAAGGAAAACAACCCTGACTGCTGTTTAGAAGGCCAGATACTGAAGATGTAATTCATATACTTTGGCCACGTAATGAGAAGGAAGGCCTCACTGGAGAAGACCCTGATGCTGGGAATGATTGACAACAAAAGGAGAAGGGGATGGCAGAGGTTGAGGTGGCTAGATGGGGGTCACTTGGGTGGTGGGTGTGGGCTTGGATGGACTCTGAGGGATGGCAGAGGACAGGAGAGCCTGGAAGAATGTTGTCCATGGGGTCGTGATGGGTCGGGCACGACTTTGCAATTAAACAACAAGCCTGGTTAAGGAATGAAAGGAGGGCAAAGCTGACATACTAACAGGGTAAGCTGGGATGCTGAGATGACATAGGGGTTAAAGGCCCATTACAACCTCAATTCAAATGTTATGTTTATCTTTCTCTTTGTCTCTAGGACTTTTAAGGAGAGGGCTTTAAGTTGGCAGAGATTTATGTGGAAGGACAACAGAGACCATCCTGCCATGTGCCTATGTGTTGAGTTGCTTATGGGAACCATCTGTGTCTCCTTGCAAGAAGCACGAAAAGACCAAAGACATAAACAATTATTAACTCAATTTAAGAGTGCCATGGAAAACTAGAACTTAGAAAGAGGTTTTTGTTTGTGTGGTTCATTCTAGAAGGCGTAATGCTGCCAGCCTAGCATAAACCAAGCTAAAGATAGACCAGAATTTCTCCTGCCACCTTCCAAAACATATGCTATTCACAGTTCAAATGGAAGAGTGATATTTTAAAACATGGCCTACAGGTAGAATGGCTAAATCTGCCCATGCTATAATCCAAGTTGACCCAGCCTGCATTTGGCATTTTATTATTTTTTCAGTTTGATTTGATGGCAAATAGGTAAGGCATATTTGGGGCTGTGCACATGCCCAAGTTGTGGGAGCACAGAAAAGTCAGTGGCAGTGCAATGACTCCTATGCATGTCTAGCCAGATTAAGCTGCAATCCTATATACACTTAATAGGGGAAAGACCCCCTGAAATGGATGGGCCTTGCTTCTGTGTAGAGCACTGTCCCCCAACCTAGTGTCCTCCAGATCTGTTGGACTTTAACTGCATCATCCCCACCCAGGAGATACAGGTACAGGCCAATGCAAGCTGGGGGGTACCAGGTGGGCAGGGTGGTGGGATTGCTTTGCACCCAGGGCAGTATCTAATTGGGCACTAGTGCTAATATAAATGATGCTGCACAAAGTGTGTGACACCAACAGCATTTGCTGGAGTGAAGGACTTTCCAGAAAATCCTGTTGCACCAGCTACTGGTAATGTGGTAATGCAGTATAATTTAGAACAAGGGTCCAATTAGAGATTTCTTTAGCTTCTAAGAATTTAATCAAGAGTGCCTAAATTCAATGGGATTTACTCCAAGGCAACTTTGCATATTGCAGAAGAAATATATGGTGGAGGGGATTTTGCAAAGCTGGTTGGCTAAGGCACATACCATTCTCATGATGTATTTTTGTCACGTCAGCCCTGCCCCATTCACAAAATTTCCTGCAGGAGGGATGGTGAAACCAGGCACCATCTTCCTTCCTGAACCTTCCTGTGTTCTCTCACCATGTCTTCCTTCTTTTTTCCACAACAAATCCATTAAGGGAAAAGAAGGAAAGATGGAATTGCTGCTGTACAATGAAGGTAGATTGAAGCATTTCCAATATATATGAATGAACGAATGAATGTTTTGGTGGCAATAGGCTCCACCCTGTTATAAACACTCTTTCCTTTCTGTCAGAAGAGAAAAATATTCCAGGCATGCAGAGTGTTCTTTTTAAAACTTTATTGCAATGAAGGGAACAGAAAGGAATGGTTTCCTTTCCATTTTTCTGTTCACCTGAGCACATGTCCCCCCCCCCCCCGGTTTTGAACCCTGCTCCAGGCCACTTGTTCCCTCCTTCTTTCCCCTCATTGGCTAATAGGGTACTGAGAGTTTACACTTTTTCCGCCCGCCTACTCCAAGCTGCCCCAACACCAGCCCTTCTTCCCAATCCAGCCCTGCCCCCGGTGGGCTACAATAGGCTCATTTTGTTCTGCCCAGCTTGTCAATAAACAATCAGGAAGTATTTGGCCCTCCTGCCTACATGTCTGTTTCCCCATACCTTGTGCTATCTGATTTTGGCCCCTCCCCTCCTTTGGGCTAAGTAAGTTTCTTTGTTATCCTTTTAAATCTCTCTACTCCCTTGTTTCAAATCATCCTTTCACACCTATCAATTCCTCCCTTTTCTTTCCTTCACCCTGATTTGAAACAATTCCCAATTCATAAACTTTGATACCATCATCCTAATCATTTCCTCCTTGTCTGTGCATTTTCCCCCAAACACATCCCTTTATTACATGGGGTGCAGACCAGTATGCATTGTAGGCAAATGCAGCAGATTATGCTTATGGCCATCATCCCCAATATGAAAACAGGTGTTCCAACCACATAAAGTTGGAGAGCCGTTATGTCAGCCATTCTCCTATTCCTGACCCCTGCCTTATTTTGATCCCTGGTATTACCTGTTGGATTGCTCTTAAGTCTTCCTTGATGTCTGTTGTGTTTAAATCCATCTTGCAGGTGTGTCCAATCACCCCACAGGCCCCTCCTTTGGTACTAAAACATGATTCAGAGCCACCCTATTTTGTGGTGTATATACCTCCATTAGTTGCATCTCTCCAGCCGGCTTCCCTAGTGTGCGCATAGTAGCATTTCCAAGAGCCACTATTACCCAGGCCATTTGCTCCTGAAGATGTGCTAAATATACATGAGTAGATACTGTAAAAGAGGCTATTCCAATCCCTATCACCCCTCCTCCTGTTGGGAATGTTATTTCCTTTCCCACACAGCATTTCTTGAATTACCTGTAAGTCTCTGGCACACCTCTATGAATAAAGACCCTAGTAGGTATATCTCCCAATTTTATTATTCCTACTGCCACTCCTGCACCTTCCTCATGATAACTGGAGAATCTTCCCACACTCCAATTTTCAAGAAAAAAGTATTCAGGAAGGGTTACATGCCCATCCTTACATACATAAGTGCCAACCCAGTGTAGCATGACTACTTTCCAGTATCCTTTGGGCCTCCTCTTGTGATCTCAGATATATCACACTTCCATCCAGTTGTATTAACCAGTAAAGGACTCCATTCTCCCCAAACTGGAGCCCTAAGCACACACACATTCACCTTTATGGTCCACCTGTAACAGTCCCTGGTGCATCCCCATTTTACACATTTAACTTCCTTCTTCAAAATGCTCCCCTCTCACCATAGATCCGCTAACCTTTGAAAAGAGGTTCTCTATCCAAGCCACTTTTGACTGCCTGGAGCAGTCCTCATCTCCCAATTCATTCCCCAATTTCCTGCTCACTCATATCCAAAATGCCCCTTAATTATCTGATGGGGCCTTTGATGTCCAAAAGTGAATTCCTCCTTATTTCCCTTTGTCAACAAGCACCAGTGGGCATCCTCGATGTCTTGCTGCTCGGCTTTCCACTCTGGATTAGCCACCCACACTTGCTCTATCCCTGCTTCCACTGTAACCCAGCTGTAAAATTTCCACTGAGGCACAGGGATCACTATGTGTTTTGCATGCAAATGAGGGCGATTGCAATGCTGTCTATCTGGCAGCGTTATCTGCTCTACCTGCTCAGCAAAACAGTGGTCCCAGCAGCCCCTATACAAGCCACCAATTCCCATCCTCTTGAACCAACAGCCAATACCAACAGAGATCTGACCTTAGCACAGAGGAGCATATAAGCAACCCCCCTCTGCCAGGATTTTCATATTTCTCCAACAGTTCCCCCCTTTCGTGAGCAGCCAAACAAATCGGCCAGTTCAGATAACTCCTGGTGCTTCCTCTTTCTCAGGAAGCAGCTTCTATCCATGCAGCTCAGATGCGGATTGTCTTAATCAAACCCCTTGATCTCTTTGCCCCCTCCTTTGGCTGCAAGGAACTCAGTGCCAGCCAAGCTCTCACCTTTAACCTGCTCCCCTGCACTTTTGCAGCGCTGTGACCCAATCTATTTTGAGGCCTGGTCCCTAGGCCTCTCTTTTTGACCCATTGACCTAAAGAGATCATCCTCACTGGGGCTGAGACCCCCACGATGATGAATACCCTGTCTAAGGCCACCATCCCTTTTTGGTCAACAGACTTGGGTTAGCTTGCTTTGCAAGGTGGGAGCAGTGTGAGATGAGGCAATGGCCTAATGTCCAGTTCAGTTATCTGCTTTGCCCTTTGAGGAGATTCTTTGAGATTTCATTGTCTACTCAGCTGTATACTTGGCTGTAGGACTTGCCTCTCACGGTTTGCCTGGTTAGTCCTTTGCTTTTTCATGAATGATACAAAGAGCAAGGCAGAACACAGGAATCACAGTCTTTGCAGTTCCAGTTCATCTGGTGTCTGGAAAGTACAGCTCACAAAACAGGTGGACTAGAAAAAAAACCTTTACATTTCTTCATAGACACTGGTTAACCATGTTAGCTTGGAGACTGGTCCCCCCGACAAGTCTGTTCAGCACAGTCTCAAGAAAAATATCTGAGATGTTGAAATCAAATCCAACCCATGCCAAAACCACACACAAGAGAAACCCCTTGTTGAACTTGCTTGCTTCAAACCCATTGCTTGCCTTGGTTAAAGCAAAATGTGCCTTCTGATGGAGTTTGTCCAGTGAGAGCATGGTATCACACAAATTCTTACAGAGGTGGTACCCCCTCCCCCACATACATAAATACAAAAATGTCCCAAACCCATTACGTATAAATGCAATTTGAATTAGCACCCTTTACCATCAAACAATCCTTGTGCACCTTGATGAGCATGACTGCTTATGCTCACAGCAAGCAAAATTTACCCCCCTTCCTCCACTCTGTGTTGTGGCACAGCCACAGGATGGTATACCTAGAATTCAGAACACATTGTCCCTCCCCTTTCCACACAAAACTCCTGGTAGCCAAACAAACAATTAATGCATCCCCACAATACTGCTTCTGGAAGGTTTCCTTCCCTTAAAAAAAATTCCCCCCAGCCTCCCCATTGAAAGTGCTCAAGGATCCTTCATTTCAACCCAATCCCTTCCCATGCAGAAATTTTCCTGAGGCAATACAGGCTTTGAACACTCAAAGAACCTCCAATGTCTCACCTCAGTTGCAATACCTTATTGTCCCTTTCCCTTCAAGATTTAAACACCCCAACATTTTCTTCTAGACACTCCAGATCCCATCCAGAAAACCAGTGCAAGCCTGCCCGCAACTCGTGGCTGGAAGCAGCACTGCCCCAACTTCCCAAAGCACTTTGAACTCTGCACATGATCAGAGGCTCTTGTGTGTGCTCCCTCTGCAGCACTCACAAAATGGTGGTACCTTCTGCCAGAGCATTCCCCTTTCTTGGCTGTGTGGATCCCACAGTCAAGAAGTCCATAGTTTCCAGCACACATTTCCCTGAATTCAGTTGGCCAGACCAAATCCAGAAAAAGCTGCAGTTGCTGTCCCTTAAATAATGGAGTGCTCTTCAGCAAATGAGGTACACCAACCCTCTTCTTCCTCTTCCTCTTCTTTGCTTTTTCCTTCTTTTCTTTACCCAAATGAAAAGTGTGTACCATGGTGCCCTGCAACAGCAGGGGTTTGAACTCGATGGTCTTTGTGGCCCCTCCCAACTCCTCCACTTTGCTCTTCCATGAAAAACTTTAGCAGTTTCATTCTTTACACGTTTTCCCCATTTTGTACCAAAACACTCAACCACCATTTATCCAAAACTCGTAAAAAGCCCACTCACACACCAAGCTCCATGCCCCGCCTTAAAGCAAGGAATTCCTGCAAAATACATCACCTCACATACTCGCATCCTCACATGGCCTCCAGCACAATTTTCCTTTTGTCCTTTATGCCCCACATACCAAACAATTGCATGTTCAACAGGCAGAGAAACCAAATCAGCCCAGAGAAAACCAAGAACCTATTTACTACCTGCCTGACAAGGTGGACTTCCAACAGGAGTCCTTATGTGAGAGGGAAACTGCAAGGCCTAAGCCCACAGGGCCTGCAAACCCCCCCCCCCACTTTTCTTTCCTTGCCACAATCCATCTGCTCGCTTGCCTCTTTCTACTTGCAACATCTACAAAATTCCAATCCAAACCATGAAATTACAACCACACCACACAGTGCTTTCCCTTTGCACATGTTTTCTCCTGAACAAACCCTCTTCCTTCTTTCCTGCCATGCCTTCCTTCACAAACTGATACTCCAGCAATATCTGATGGGCTAGTTTTAAATCCCCCCTTTTAGAGCAGTATGGTCTCTATCTGCATGAATATTGAATGCATTTAACAGGAATAAGGAAAGTTATGACCTACCACGCTGCATCTGATTAGGAGGACATTTAGCTTGTATCTTGGTCATAAACTTAAGGTTGTTTCCGTGCAGTTGGTCAAATACTCTTCCTGTGGCAGCAGAAGGAAAGACTTGAATAAAAACAAAGAAATTGAAGGGGTGAAATAAACTAGATGTATAAAGGAAACTTAGCTGAGAGAGATTTTTCCCCACTTTTGCAGAGACAATTCTTTCTTTTCTTTTATAACTTTCCTAACTCCTTTTATATCGTTTATATTTTTATTTTATATTATTAATTTTAATTTTATATTGTTATTTTTGTACTGTATTGTATTTTATTGTGTTGTAAGCCGCCCTGAGGCTTCGGCAAGGGGCGGCATAGAAATGTTCTAATAATAATAATAATAATAATAATAATAATAATAATAATAATAATAATATAATTCTCACTTACCTGAGATGAGTAGACAAGTGGCTATTCACTGATTTGGACTACTTAAGGCAGGGGTCCTCAAACTTTTCCACCAGGGGCCAGATCAAAGCTGCTGGTGCTGGGTGCTGGCCGGAAAGGTGGTGCCAGTGGGGCACCCGGGGCGGGGGCGGCACATGCGGGTGCGGGTGCACGCTGAGGCGGGGATGGGGCGTATGGCGAGGTAAGGTGAGGTGGGGCGCAGGAGGGCATGGGTGGTGAGGGGAGGTGAGGTGCAGGTGGGCGCGCAGGCTCGGCGAGGAGCAGGTGGGGGCAGGCACGCGCCGCGAGGCGGGCTCACGAGGCAGCAGCTTGCTCGCTTGGAGATCGTTTTCTCCGAGCGAGCAAACTGCTGCCTCCCCAAGTGCAGGGCGGGGTGGGCGGCAGTGGGTGCGCGTGTGGGCGCAGGCACGGCGGGTCCAAATGGGCATGGTGGGCTGGATAAATGGGCACGGTGGGCCGAACAGAAAGATCTCATTTCTGTCTAAACATCCACAGGATTGTGCCAAAAGAAAGGCAAATTGCATTTGTTTACAGGAAAATCATTAATGCTTGACGTCTTTCCCAGGACCCCCAGTTAAATGTTTACCGGGTTAATGGAACGGCATAAAATCCCACAGCACTGTGCCAGCTCTTAAAATCATTCTGTTCTACCACAACCCTGAGTTGCATGATACACAAGATACTTTGAATATGAAATATGCAGTGCACTTCAAGTATTGCTCAATGGAGTCACTTCATAAGGGGCTATTTTGGGTCAAAATGTCCAGCTTTTTCAGAGAATCCTGTAGGTGTAGTCTGCTGATAGTGCTGTTTCTTTGATCTACTTCATTTATTTGATGGATGCCAACTGTGCAGGCTTTTTGAGAGAAGACACCTGCTTTTTAATTCAAATCACGAGGCGAACCTTAGCTCCCCTGTCTTTATCTAGTATCCTGTGACAACTCTGACAACCCACACTTACATTTTGTTGTATAATTTACACATAAACTAATCTACAATCTAGCCCTTCCAGAACATTCTTAAATGGCCAAATTTCAGCCACCTGACATTTACAGTTTTCTTTCTATAAATCAACCATGCCTGGAATACCCTCCCAAAAGAATACTAACAATAGGTCATTTGGGCACTTTTGTGTCCCACATAATATAAACTTATAAAATAAGGTTTGCTATAGCTCTGCTTTGAATGCCAGAAAGAGGAGCAAACCCTCTTTCAACTAAGAACTGAAATTGATTGGGGGACAGTATTGTATTCTGATTGTAAAGTGGTGGGGAATGCATTGTTATGCTGATTTATATAGATGCAAGAATGATTCAATGTGAAGGTTCTAATATTCTGCTGAAATTTGTTGTTATGGTGATTTGAACCTGCTGAAACATTCATTCAAACAATGTGGTTTCATGGGGAACATTTGCTTGGCCAAAGGCAGTTTTGTGTACAAAAATGACCCCAGGGACAGTGAACATTAGGGGTCTTTTGTTGCTAGATGAAGGCTAGCCTGTGTTTATTCACCCTGACAGCAGAGATAAATAAACCAAACGGGCCATTATTTTTTCTTTTTTCAACATTTCCTTCCAAATGAAGCCATTCGGAGCCTCAGTGATTACCTTTTCAGAGCCATTGCCCAGCAACAGGGCATTTAGTGAAGAGAATTTCATGATATGCTCTGTGTATGAGATTCATAATGCACTCTGATGAACTGGAACCAGAAGGGAATTCTTTGGAAACTAAGCCCTTACAAGGAAGCATAGTTCACTTCTCCACAATCTTCCTTCATCTTCCCCTGTCAAATCACAACCTAAGCTTCAGCTCAATTCATACATCCCTTCAAATATTTTGGTGGGTGCCCTCCCTTCCCCACTTGAATTCAAAGGAGGAGACAAGATGTCTGACACCAGCAGATAGGAAAAAAGAGGGTGATTTAAGATCTGGGGGTTCTCATCTGAATAGATGTGTATTACCCTTAGGAACATAGGACATTGCCTCATAACAGGTCAGGCCGTTGTCCATCTAGCCAGGGATGCAGAACCTCTGACTCAATCCCAGGCAAGGAAGTCCTGTATCCATCCCACAGACCCCCTGGAAGAACCCTTGTGGTTATCTCCAGTCTCAGGTTGGAGATAACCTCAGTGGTGTGGGTCTCATGACTCTTACCCAGTCCTGGGAAGGGTGGTTGAATGGTTCTGAATGTTGCCTTCTGCTCCAAACCTTGGATGGATGGATCCAAGAGAAGTAGCTCCTCCCTTCAGTGTAGAATGAATCTTTGTGCTGAGAAGGAATGAGAGTCCACCACAGCGTGGAGAAAGGCAAAATGGGGATGATATCAATGGATAATGTCACCGACATCCACTACTCCACAGAGGACCTAGCGAGGGGAAATTCAGCCCTGTACACACTAACACCCCCCCACCCCCCCAGTTCTGCACCAGCAAGGACTGATGGTAGCTATAGGCCACAATAGGAAGGCCATGAGCTGTCCTTCCCGGTTGTTGGGATTCTGTCAAACGTCTTGCATCATCATTGTGATCATCATTATCATCTGCATTCCATTTAAACCTGCCTTTCTTCCTCTTGCAAGGAACCCAAGGTGGGTTCTTTGCATTTTATCCTCACAACAACCCTGTGAGGGAGATAAAACTGAGAACAGTTGGCTACCCCAAAATCACCTTCATGGCCAAGCAGGGACTAGAACTCAGCTCTCCCCTTGCCTAGCTCAGCACTCTAACTGCTACATCACATGCCACCTGCTACCAGAACCTTTTAACTGAAGGTGTTGGGGATCCAAAGCCTGTGTCCAGTTCACTGAATTATACTCTTAAGTGTGCACCTAAATGGAATGGCAAACATGGAGCTGTTGCCAAATACAACAGCCCCGCACTGCGTTCCCTCTCCTTCATCCATAGCCTGTATCCTGGGTGTTTCTTTGCCTCTGCCAGCAGCAACCAATAATGCAAAGTACGGGGAGGGAAATGAGATGTGCATTAATGTCGGGCTACAGGGAAAGATGTACTAGGCAGTATTATTATTATTATTATTATTATTATTATTATTATTATTATTATTATTACATTTCTATGCCGCCCCTTGCCGAAGCCTCGGGGTGGCTTACAACACAATAAAATACATTGAAATACAATAGAACATAATATTGTACTATTATGTACTGAGAGGGAGGAGAAACATGAAGCAGGGCTTTGGGGTGTTGGGAAAATTTGGATAAATCCTGTCAGAAAAACATTACTTCTGTGTGCTTTTGCATTGTGGGATCAAATCCTGTACTCCTTCTCAAAACCAAGCTAAGTCACTGTTTAAAATGGCATTGGAATTCAGTTTACCAGGAAGTATCTTCCTAGCCCAGAGGACTTCATGTACCCTGGTCCTTCAGAATGTCTAGAGTCTAGATAAGGGTCTGAGCTTATCATGAATAGTTTCTCAGTAGCTTAAATTTACATGTCTAAGCAGACCTGGAGATGGGTTCAAGTTACTCAACTAAAATGTCAATACACTGCAGTTAGAAATATTGTAATCTCATTGTCTCTGTATGATTGACTGACATTCCTTTATCTGTTCTGTATGTGATGACCTTAGAACCTTATTGTAATGTCTTCATTCTGTCATCAATTGCCCTGTACCTGTATGTGACTGGGAGTGTATAAAAACTCTAGTTGAAGCTTGGCAGCAGAGTTCACCTCTGTCTGCCCGGTAATGCATTATCGTGAGTAAGGACCCGCGGGGAACCTGGGTAATACAATAAAGCCTAGATGGTCTGGATGCTTGATCTTTCCCACGAACCCGAGTTTTATTCCCTCTTCTCAAATTGAGATTCTGGGATTCTGACAGGGGTAAGGTAGCTACCCCAAACCTGATGCCCTCCAGATGTATTTGACTCTCACTCTCTTTGTCTTTGAAAGGCTGATGCAACTTTTCCCAACCCCAAGCCTCCCCCACTCCTGCTCAGCTAATGTGTTGGGCTGCAATTTCCAGAAAACAACAGAGGAGGGGGCACTGAGAAAAAAAATTCCCAAGGGCCTGAAGAAAAAGAAAGTTATGCTGTCCAACACGTTCCTTCCTCAGGGGCTTTTCTTCAGATATACCTAAAGAAAGCTAAGAGGTCCCCAAGGATGGAAAAAATGGTTTTCCCAAAGCACACTGGGTGAAATACTCCTGTTTTGCTTCAGGCACCTTTTAAAAAAAATATTTGGGACTACAACCTCCATCTCTCCAGTCAGACTGACCCTAGCGAAGGACAGGTTTCACTCCTCCCTGAACCATGCTTGTGCAAATGTGAATGTGTCCCCACAAGCACGTGCCACATGGGTACAAAGGTCAGGGAATAGTGACCGCCCATTGGCCTGTGTGTGTCCCAAGGCCCACCAACTGCATTGTCACCTATCTGGAAGACACATCCTGTGTTGACAAGAGAACAGCTGCACTACTTTTCCTTATATTTTAGAGGAAGGCAGGAGCAGCCCCCTTACGACGGCTCTGAAGCTGAAGAAGTGAGGGAGCATGGTCAGCAGGTAACCCTGAACACTGTTATGGCCCCAATCCCCACTTGAAAGTGCCGCTGTTCTTCCCCATTAATTACACAAGATTGTGGCTGGGAGAGCCTTTTCCTTCCAGGATGCAGGGCAGGCACCAGTGAGTTAACCGGTCTGCCAGATTTTGCAATCCCTGAGCGCCTGGGGTCTTGCAAAACAGGTTGCAGTTTGCAGACTAGTGCAGAGGGAGTTCCCTAGGCGACAACAAGCCGGCCTTGAGAGAAATCACAAGCTGAATCGCCATCTTTTGGCACTGGTTCACAAGTTTCCATTCACAGCCTGCCTGCTTCTGGAAAGAGGCTGTGGTCCTGGGAATCTGAAACAAACAAAGAGGAAGAAGACATAAATTACTTGAGACGTGGAAGTAGAATTTTGACAGGCGTGCCCTCCCTTTGCTTTTCTTCCTGCTGTATCCTCTTTTTTGAACAGTGAATAGCAAAGGTCCCTTTCCAGCCACTTCCTTGAGCCTACTCCTTCTCTGGAGTAGTATCTGGTATCTGGTATTCGCATTACTACTTTACATACTATAACCTCATTCTTATAAGTAGGGTGCGAAAAGAACAAAGGAATTTTAAAACAAGAAACAAAAAACCCACCTTGAATGAATGTTTTAAATGAATGTTAAATAAATTAAAACAAGAATTCACAATAACTGGATAGGAAAATGTTGACTATGAAATTGCCTCTAAGTGCCTGTTGAGGGACATAGTTTGAATTCTAAATCCATGAGCATAACTTTATTGACAAACTGAAAGTCAGCAAATCAGCTGGTCCAGATAGTATCCATCCTAGAGTTCTCAAAGAACTCAAACAAATTGCTGCTCTTCTTACCGAATATGTCCCTAAAATCAGCTTTCTTACTGGAGGACTAGAGAATGGCCAATGTATCACTAATTTTTAAAAAGGGATCCAAGGGGGTTCTGGGATATATCTAGATTAGTTAGTGTAACATGTTTCGGTAAACTACTTGAAAGCATTATTAAAGATAGCATTAGTAAGCACATAGAGGGGCATGCTGATAAGAGAAAGTCAGCATGGCTTCTGCAAGGGGAAGTCTTGCTTCACTAAGCCATTGGACTTCTCTGAAAGTGTCAATGAGCACATAGACAGAGGCAGGGCTTTTTTTGTCAGAAGAGGCAGGGCTTTTTTTGACTAATTTTTCCAAGTGATTGTGAATCACCCTGTCAGGCGTAGCAGGTTGGCGGCAAAAATCATTAAAATAGTGCATGTGGGCTGCTTGTGTGTCCGCGCTGATTGTGAGGGTGCTGCTCGGCTTGGGATGCTGCTTGGCTTGGGATTGGTTGTGTGGTCCCGCACTGAGTGCTTACTGCCGGCGGCAACCATTATGTTTATGTGTGTGTAGAGTGACTGGCTACGTGCAAAAGGTAAATAAGTTCTTTATTTCAAAAAAAGTTGGTGAATTGAACATCTTTTTTAGTGTAAAAGTGTGACCCCCAAGATGTGAGTTCAGTGACTTTTTTTTTTTTTTTTTTTACTAAAAAAGCACTGAACAGAGGCAATCCAGTACACACTGTTTGCTGGGACTTCCAAAGGGCTCTTGACAAAGTCCCTCACCCAAGGCTTCTGAGGAAACTGAGCAGTCATGGAATAAAAGTGAGGGGAGGGGGGTTCCTCTTATGAATCACTAACTGGCTAAAGAACAGAACACAGAGGGTGAGAAAAAACGGTAATTTCTTCCAACAGAAGGATGTCAGCAGTGGAGTCCCACAGGCCCTGTTCTAGGACCAGTGCTTTTCAACCTATTCGCAAATGATCTGGGATTAGGAGTCAGTAGTGCAGTGGGCAAGTTTGCTGATGACACCAAACTGTTTAGGGTGGTTAAAACCAAAAGGGATTGTGAGGTGCTCCATTGGGGTCTCTTTAAGCTGGGAGAATGCGTATGAAATGGCAAATGCAGTTCAACGTAAGCAAGTGCAAAGTAAAGCACACTGGGGCAACCCCCCCCCCCCACTTCAAGTAGACATTGATGGGATCTGAACTAGCAGTAAGTGAGCAAGAAAAGGACCTTGGGTAGTGTTGGGCAGCGTGATGAAAATGAGCACAGCTGCTGTTAAAAAGGCAAACTCCATGCTAGGTATAATTAGGAACCGGTTAGAAAATAGAACTGCCCAAATCTTACTTCCCTCATACAAATCCTTGGTTTGAACACTTAGAATATTGTGTTCACTTCTGGACACTGTACCTGAAAAATTGACATTACTGAGTTAGAAAAAATACAGAGAAGGGCAATAAAATGATAAGGGGGCTGGAGCAGCTTCCAGTGAGCAGTGGCTATAGCAGCTGGGACTGTTCAGCTTAGAAAAAAGGTGAATAAGAGGAGGCATGATAGAGATGTTTGAAATAATGCATGGTGTGGAGAAAGTAGAGAGATTTTTCTCCCTCTCCCGTAATAACCCTAACGCAAACCCAGGATGATCCCATGAAGCTGACTGGTGGGAGGTTTAGGACACATAAAAGGAAGCACTTCTTTACACAGCGAATAGTTGAACTATGGAACTCACTGCCACGGCAAATGGTGGCAGCCGCCAATCTGGATGGCTTCAAAATGGGATAGGATAGCTTGATGAGGGAAGAGGCTATCAGTGGCCTTGCTGGCCGAGTGGTGCCTCCTTTTCCAGAGGTGGCCTGCCTGCACACACCAGTTGCTGAGGAGCTTGGGCAGGAGGAGGTCTTGCACCTATCATGCTCGAGGAATCCTGTGGGCAGCTGGTTTGGCGCTGTGAGTATGGAAAGCTGGACTGGATGTACCTTTCGTCCAATCCAGCATGGCTTATGATCCAGCCAAGGTGAAGCACCTTGTAGTTTCATTCATTTCAGGGGGAGGTTGAAGCACAGGCTTTTATTTTTTTTCACCTGAAAAATACCAGCTGCCCTAAGGAAATCCTATTGACTGGGAATGGGAAAATCCAAGGTGTGGAAAGACTGAATCCAAAGCCTGCCGTGTACATGCAAGAGGACCAGAAAGGGGGCAGGTGGTGCTTTTCCAGGGCTTTAACCCCTGATTCCTCTGCATGGAAACTCAATGGGGTGGAGAATAACTTTGCCCACTCCAGGGCTGACATATTCCTCAAACCTGTTCTAGGAGTTTCCTGGGATAAGGATCTGGCCCAGCCATGTACCTCTTTTGACATCACTGCCTTCAGAACTACAACAGTCACACAATTTTGGGCCAATTTTCCACAGATGGAGAGCTACTCTCTCCTGTGAGCCCCTCCCAGAATGCGCTTCCAAGGACCACACAATGGCAGCCTGAGATGCTTAGTTAGATTTTGCCTTGCATTAGTGATTTTTGCTTTACAGCCCTGACACATTTTTAACCCCAGTGATATTAATAGGGTTAAGCTGGATTGTGGCTATGTTACTTATTTATTTATTTAGAAAATTTCTACGCCGCCCCATTCACCGGAGCCTTGGGGCGGCTCACAAAACATTAAAATATAATACATTAAAAATATAAAGCGAATTAACAATATAAAATAAGTCGCCCTTGTTAGGAAAAAGTTTATTGGGGGCCTCCCCTTCTCTTGACCCTGTAATGGGGAGTATTTGTGTTAACATAAAATGCATCTCTCAGTATTCCATAGTGATCAGACTGTCTTATCTAGTTTCACATGAATGCAAATCCTGATCAGGGCTGATCCAAACTTTATTGAAAAGTTTTTGGGATCTGGAAAATGCAGGATACTTTGATTCACATTAATTTATAATATTGTAATAATTATGTTTATAAACTATAGTTGGTTTAAAAATTGTATGTTTAATCTAACTATGTACAAAGCAGCATTTGATAACCCATATAGTTTAAATATTAAAAGTAGGTTTTAGTTATTGAAAAGTTGTATTAAATTATTTTGTAGTTTTATCCATAATACTCACTGTATCTAGTATGATATGTTTCCTATTGTATTCACAATATATGTGCAGTCACAGGATACAGCTGCCTGTTGTATACAGAAAAATGTCCTTGTCTTTATGATGAATGTAACCAGCTATCTAAAGAACCATTTACAAAGAACTGGTTATAAAGATTAAAGGACAGAGATAAAGAATGTGCATGGATCATAAAAGTTTTTTTGTTTTTGTTTTTTTTTGGTATGTAGTTTTTGTAAACCAACCAGGGCATTTTTACTATTGGGTGATATAGGTATGCAATAAATGAAATGAAATGGCATTTTTATGTAGTATATAAACAGTGAGCATTTTTCCAGCACAGCCACAAGTTCTGTGGAAACTTCAGAGCCTATTTATAATGTAATTGGAAGTCTCTGGAAAAAGATCTCACTTCAAAGCACAGCTAAAGTCAAGTGACAGGCTTCTTCTGAAGACCTACTAAGAGTTCAACTTGGGCTGCAAGGATGCTGCAGATCTCCCCCTCTGAGGACGCAGACAGAGCTATGGCTTTAGGGGCAGGCATACTCCCCACAGCCCTACACCAGCTTCTTCCAGCCACAGCAAGGAGCTTCATGGATGCTCCCCTGAGGTTGGTGTTGGGGAACGGTGCTGGTGGATATGACGGCTGGGGATCCCCTGGACAGCCTTTTGGCTCCTGGCCCTGGCCCAGGGATGTACTTACAGGCCTACTTATCACAACAAGCAGTTTTAGAAGACAGAGGAGCAAGAAGAGTCTCTGCCATTCCTTCTGCCTCAGGAGCCCAGCAAAGTGCTGGAGACTCTGATTGTGCCGACGTCTGTGTGCTCCCATCATCCGGGCATCTCTCCTGCACCCCAAGCCGCTTGTGCCATGGGAAAAACAAGAATGTCAGCAAAAGTATGATGGTCATCACCTTAGTGCAAATGATTAGATGTAGATGATTGTGTGAACAAGCCTCCAGTGACGATGACTACAGTTGTTAACTATGTCCTGCAGGACTCAGTGCAGCTGTTGAGCAGTTGGAAAAATTTGTTCTTAGTGAACTGCGCTGTACATTATCTCCACTTTTCCCCACTTTTTGTTTCGTTTACCTTCCTGTAAAATGTGGTATCAATAATTGCCTCTTTTAAATTTTCAGGAAGTCAGCAAGCAGCGAGATAACGGGAAGGAAAACAGTTTGCAGTTCTGACAGCTTTTTGGCTGCCGCAGTGGAAAGAATCCATTTCCATTCAGTGGAATCAGGTGGTTATACTCTTCCTGAGCTTTATCACATAAGATTGTGAATGGGAGGGAAGAGTCACCTTTTCTCTGCAGAAATTAACCCCCCCAACCTCCGTAGATAGGAAAGGGGGGAAGTGTCTCTTCCTTCTGGAAGTTAAAAGCACTGCTGAGCTGAATACTGAATTCCCATCTGTGAAATAGGACAGCGAGGAAGTGAAAGTAATTTAGGCCAAAGCTAGAGAATGGGCTGAGCAGTCTAATTGAAAGCAATAGAACTTATGGTGGTTATAACTAATTTTTCCCATTGATTTGAGTGAGGCCGTGACTGCACTTCTATAGTCCTTTGAATGGTGTCTCAGCTGCCACAGGAAGATTTGAGTCCACTTTAATGGCAGAGAATAGGGTTTGGCATTGAAGGTGAATACCCAGCTCCTAAATTCCAAGTTCTGCATCTAGGAAAAAGAAACTAAGTGCAGAGCTACTTGATTCAACAATGCTGCAACCAAGAAGAATATTGGAATTGTTGTAGATGACAAGCTGAATATGAGCTTTGGGTTGGAACGAATCCTATCCGACGCCATCCCTCCAAGCGTTCCTGGGCCTCCTCTTCTGCTTGGCCTAGTCTTCCAAAGAAAGCCAAGCTAAGAGGAAGCCCATGGACACTTGAAGATCCCTAGTTGCACAACTGCCAACCTTCTTCTTCACAAATGGTGGCTGCACTTGGCACAGGAGACGGGCACTGCTAGCCACTGAGCCGGGCTCCTTGCCTGGTGACCCTGCATGACCAGCCTTGGTTGGCATTGAGTTCAGCCTTCTAAGCAGCAGCTGCACCTGACACAGGAGAGGATGCTGCTTGTGTGGTGTGTGGAGCTCTGTTCCTGGTGAGTGCCCTGGAAACACTTGGTGTGCATGCTAGGAACTCGGGCTTGGGGCTGCGGCACAGTGGACTGGAGTCTGGGCAGCTAAGCCCATGGAATCCAATTCCAGAATGGATTCCTCATACATCCATATATGAGTCAACAATATGATGTGACTGCAACAAAGGCAATTACTTTTTTGGGCTGCATTACTACAAGTAACCCCATCAAATCACATGAAGTACAAGTTCCTCTCTACTCAACATGGTTAAGGCTTCTTCTTGAGTACTGCATACATTTCTGGGCTCCACAGTTTAAGAAAGATGTGGAGAAACTGGAAAATATTTGGAGGAAGAAAACAAAGATGACCAGGGACTCAAAACCTCTTCGTTTATGACACAAGATGCTTTGGTATCATCTCCAGTCCTCCTGCTCTGCTCCAGATGGGCTTTTTCTCCTGTCTAGATGGACCATCTCAGGAGACTGGAGATAGAGATTGCCTCTGCCCCTTCTCCTTTACTTCATTGGATGCACACAAGTTTTCACATGTGATGACATCTCAATAAGATTGTGCATTGCCTGTTTTGATTTATATCCTGCCCTTCTTCACAAAGAGCCCTGAAAAGTTAAAATCCTATATAAGACAGAGCAACTTTAAAATATGATTCTAACCATGACTCAAATCCTAACTATATCATAAAATTGAATAAAAGTATCAACAATCAGTCAAAAACAAATGGAAGACTTGCCTATCCCCCAAAGGCTGTAGAACTTATTCCCCAGTGAGAGTTGTGTGGGGAACAGCCAAATCTTGACAAGAAGAAAGTTTCATAGCTGGGTTGCCACCAGTGGCCCAATTTGATGAAACAATCCATGGTTTCCACCTTGTCACCCAAGTCCACTTTCAAATGCTGGGGTTGTTGGGTTAACTTTGGGTTTAACCCCTAAATGCCCCAGAATTCCTGGGTTTGGTCATCACAGGAACAACCCAGGAATGAGATGTTCCTGGATTTTTTCCGAAAGTGAAAGTGGTGAGCTGGCAGGATGTGGTAGAAATCATGAGTCCTGACTGGGCAGATACTGAGACTTTCTTAAGAATAATGGAAAATTAATATATCACTTCTTTGTTGATGGAAAATTAGTGAATTTGCCAAAAAGGCTATGATAATAATCACCCCACTGCTTCAGAACTAGCCCAGCCAAACAGAAGGAAGTCACACTTTGGTCTGCAGAATTACTGACTGAGGTTCACCAAATCAGCTGTGCACAGAAAGGGGAGTTCCTGAAATCTATGATCAAGGAAGGAAAAGATGTGCCCCCAAAAGGCACAATTCGAGCACTTACCTGACTGGCCTATCACAGAAACAATATATACAGTAAGCTAGAGCAAGTGAATGTATACATGGCTTGTAAACTGGCTTCTATAAGCATCACCTGCAAGCTTGCCAAGGCTTGTACAAGAAAATTCACATAACTTAGTACATACACGTGCTTCACAGGAAGGGAAACCAATGCTCACGGGCAAAATCTGACACAAAGCCACAAAAGCCTGTGGTTTAAATAGTTTACTATGAAGCTGTGAAGGGGCTTTGCAGAAGATTAGCTTCTGTTAGACTTCAGGTTGCAGCGTAGCTCCTGGGACAAAGACAAAATCACGGTAGATCTTCTGAGGTTTGAAAAATATATAGGCTAGTCTTTCACTTAATTCCATCTCCAGATTTCTTTGTAGAACATAGGTTCCTTGTGAGATAGCGAACAGAAGTAAAAAAAGAAAGAAAGAACAATAGTTTATATTAGCAAAGCTGGAGATTAATTTTTGGTGGTTCACTAGGTTAACAAAAAAATAGTAGGAATCACACTAGAAAGCACTGGGTGGAAGAACATGTAGCTCCCCCTTTCCCCAAGTAAAGCAAGCAAAGCATTTTACTCCAACTGTAGGTTTCCTTGTTTGGCAGTTACATTTGGCATTCTTTAATGCACAGAGAAAAATTGGTTTTATTGATGTAGTCATAGAAACAGACCCACAGAAATCAATGGGACTTAGGTTAGCCAGAACTTAATTGTCCCAATGATGTCAATGGGCCTTCTTTAAGCATGACTAAGCCAGGATCCAGCTTGTGTTTTTGCTGGAATTTGACTATCTGAACAAAGGTTGGTCTTCCCGCTCCCTTGAGTCTTTTTTTGGCAGAACATAGATCCATGACTTTCACCTGTAGTCCCTCTCCAGGGGTTCAGTTATGTAAGGCATTGATAGCAGACTCCTGTGAGAGGCTGAGGTTTGCTCTGTTTATTTGTTTGCTTTGATTCCCATTTGTTTTTATTACAAAGAAAGTGAAGAATAAATCCATCAGAATAGCTATGAGCTGAAGTCACTTTGCAGATTTACTGATTGACTGAGGTCAACAACATTTTAGTTTACCTTGGATTACCAGCCATCCTTGGTGGTTAATAAATCTATCCAGAAAAGACCCGTGTTACTACCGTTTTCTCCATTTGTAGTTAATTAAAAGGAACAAAATACATCTTTAAAGGAAACCATCCACTTCAGTATTCACAGTACAGTCAGCAACATAGTGGAATATACTATAATAGCAAAGGGCTCAGACTCAAAGCAAACACACACAAACTTTTTCCGTTGGACTTCCATCTCTAAGATGGACTGTTATTTGTGTATTTTATTTATTTATTTATTTGATTTATATCCTGCCTTTTTTCCTACAAAGGGCTCAAGGCAGCTTACTTCTCCTCCTCCATCTTATCCTCACAACAACCCTGTGAGGTAGGTTGGGCTGAGAGTCTGTGACTGCCCCAAAGTCACCCAGTTGGCTCCATGGCTGAGCGGGGACTAGAACCCAGATCGCCTGAGTCCCAGTCCCATGCTCTTAACCACTGCACCACGCTGGCTCTCTTTTTAAACTATGAAACTATGAAATCCATGCAACTTGGCTTATTCTGCACAAATGGCACTGCAGCCATGTAGTTTTCAGGCGATTATTTGTGCAAATTTCATTACTGTCTCTCTGTGTGTGGGTTGAAACTCACAAATCATGGCTATCTGAGAGAGGGAAGTCTGTATGCAGGCTTGATTTGCAGCACGGTGAGTCTGTGCCAGTGCAGGGTGAATGACCCAGAATCCAGGGGACTGAAATTAATGGAATTTCATCCCCCTGTTGGATTCCTCAGATTTCACCAAGATACCATGAATGGAGTATTGATATTCTCCACACAGGGAGTGTGAAGACAACACAGGGGATCCAACACCACCGATACCTTTTAATAAAGGATGCTTACTGAGGTCAGTAATGCTTCACAGACTCTGTGGCACAACTGGGGGGCATACAAATGTTTTAAACAAACAAATAAAAATAAATAGAAGTGCAGGGCATAGGAGCTGGCTCAGGTACTTCTTGGTCTGGCACACCAGGAGAGCCAGTGCACTACAAGTACCTCACCTGATGATCATGGCTTCAATACAAACAATACAATACAAACCACGAGGCAGTGTAATGTCTGGGTCGCTGGCCTGTCAGTCCAGAGCCTCGCTCAGCCAGGAAGTGCACCGTGCAGCCTTGCGCTTATCGCTCCAGCCCTGTTCAGGTGTTCTGTACCTGAATAGGGCAAACATGTAAAGAAAGGGAGCACTCCAGGGCTGCTCTTCTCCAGTATCACACCGATCACCCTCTACCTGAGCAGTGCAACTGTCTGTGGAAGGGATTCTCCTATCAGTGGTTGTTTTCCATTTGACTTGCCCATGGCAACCCAGGCAGGGTGGTTTCCCATCCTATCTTCCTTCCAGCATGCTTGGAAGTTGGAAAAAGGATCAGCCCTGCCTGGGTTGTCATGATCTCTTAGGACAAAGGGCAGGTTTCAAAAGTGGTAAGTAAATACCCTGCTGACTCGCTCTGTTTCTATGTTTCTAATACCTATTCTTGGCACAGTTCTGAAGGCTGGGTAAAGAGTCAGTAGCAACTGCTTGCAAAGTTTATATGTGCTGCCCCTCCTGGCAGAAGGGGCTGCCCTCAAAGCTTGAAGTAATTTCCAGAACAGGCCCTGAGCTGGAGAAGTGATGTCTGGGAGGGGCTGTCTGGCTGGGGAAACAGGATGTGCACTGACTTACCTTGTGTCTTGCGTGTGGGCACTGAGAAGGAGAGCTTGTAGGGTGACAGTTATGTTGCTCCAGAAAACTTTGTACTCAGATGAAATACTGATGTGATCATTAATGTGCATGACAAATATTTAAACATTATGAAAAGTTGACTCTCAGAAATACTCTGGACCAAATTCAACCTATGCTGCTTGGCTGTTTGAGTCAAGGTGGCAGTCCTCCCCACTTCCCCTGCCGGTAAGGGAAGCTTTTCCCCTGGCCCAGCCTTTCTCCACCTCCCCCCACCCTGTGGTCCCTCAGCTTCCTCCTTTCCCACTTACTCTACTCCTGGTGGCTACCCTGTCTCTTTGCCAGGCTCCCCAACCTTCTTAATCCTCCCTCCATAGTACAAGCACTCCTGACTTCAATCATGGGGGATTTTCTTCTCAAGTTCTTTAGAGTCTTCATTCACTGTTTCTTCCACTGTTTTACTGAAGTTCCCTTCTCCTTCAACTACCCTTCTGTCCAGTTCCAGTTTTCCATATCACTGCATATTCTGCATGCTTCCCTTTCAGCCACCTTGACTTCCCTTAACCTCCCAGTCTCCTAGTGTCTCCCCACCCGCCCCTATCCTTAACCTTCCAAATGGAAACATTCCTGTATTTAGGATTTAGTCTCAGCCAAACTGACAACTTTCTCTTACCTCACACAAGCTGGACTGCAAACACTGATGGCCCTTGGAATTTTCCAGTTGTGAGCACCACGTCAGCCAGCCAGGGTCAAAGGCTTTGCATCCACAGTGAACGCAATACAAGCCAGAGGTGCACCGGGATCCAGTTACCAGCTACAGCTGATGGAGCTCCAGGTGCTTTCCTCAACATTACTGATCATCCTGTTTGCAGGTACCAGGCTGCTATGCCTGCTAACATTAGAGAGCTTGCTCTGAGAACTTTATTTAGCTGCCTCAAAAAAGTCCCACTGAGGGCCACAGAAAGCCTTTGAACTTTGTTTTCATTGAGTTGCAAAACTGAATCAGGCATTTCCAGAAAACTCCACGCCCAGCACTGGTATCTTCTTTGCCAATAAAACACACACCCACACGAATTAAGCTGAGCCCAAGGCAAGAGTTTTTAATCTGCCTTTCCAGTGCAGAGGTGTGACTCACTCCTACTCTTCCCAGGGTGTTGTAATTGGGCTTTGTTTGACAAGCTCCCATTCAGGCCTGAATAAGCTCTGTTTCTCAGGTGTCTCTCTGGGCAGGATAAGCAGATAATTGCTTCTCTGAATCAACAGTGGCACATGGCTGGGTCGCACCTTCGCAGATCAAGAACATGCCATCCTGTCAGTTTTCAAAAGGCGATCAGGTAGAGCTGCTGCAGATGATGGTTAAGGAACAGAGCAAGTTAGTGGTTTGCTAGTCCGTGGTGCACAAAGCCGGCTTAAGGCATTTAGCTGCCTGAGACACAGGATAAAAGGATGTTTGCCCGTTTCAGTTTCCAGAAGCCAGGTGAATTGGCAGGTGAATCTTACTCCAGTGCTGGTGAAACATCTTCCCCTACGCCTCAGGGCAGCCGCTTATTTCAGTGGGGAGCAAGGCAGGCCTTCTGACTGACACCACGTTGTCCTTCAACAGATGGGGACATTTGGGGGGCTAAGAGGTAGAACCAGCAGACTCCCACCACCTTCCTCCAGCATCTTTCTTCTAAAGCTGCTGCCTCACACTGTCTGCCCAATGTTGGGGCCCTGGAAAAAAGGCTCCTCCCCCAGTTGGTGGTAACACTGGGCAGCCCGGCAGCTTCTCCCTTTTGAGGGGTATCACCTGTTTAGAAAGGACAGGAAGGGAAAGAGGGGTGGGGGCATAGCTTTATACATCAGGGAAGGGATAGGATGCAGTGAGATAGGATGCAGCACAGATGGGGATTCAGTAGAGGCAGTCTGGGTGAAACTTAGGGGTTTTAACAGGGAAAGAGACCTGACAGTGGGGGTATGTTATTGCCCTCCAGGTCAACTTGAGACCCTGGATGATGGCCTCACAGACCAGATTCTAAGGATATCTTGGGCGAGAGACACAGTAATTATGGGGGATTTCAGTCTCCTGGATATTAGTTGGGAGACTCACTCAGTGGTGACAGCCAGGTCACGATGCTTCCTAGAAGCTATAGCAGGAGGGTTTTTCACAAAGAGGGTCCGAGAGGCAACGAGGGGGGGAAACATCCTTGACTTGGTCTTGACCAATCGAGAGGAACTGATAGATGAGGTACAGATTAGGGGAGCTCTGGATGCGAGTGATCACTCCATCCTTTGCTTTGAGATCAGGGGACTGGGGACGAACCTCAGGTCGAGCACTAGAAGCTGGGACTTCAAGAGGGCCAACTTTGGCCAACTGAAGGCCAGACTGGGGAAAGTCTCCTGGGATAGGTTACTGGAAGGTAAGTGAGTTGAGGAGGGGGTGGATGGCATTCAAAAGGGAGGTTTTGGAGGTGCAAGCCTTGACGATACCTCTAGTTAGTAAGGTGGGGAGGCAGAGGAGAGTGCTGCCATGGATGCGAAAGGAGGTGGTTAGAGGGATTAGATGAAAGAGGAACCTCCGTAGGAAATGGGTACTGGGGCAAATAGACAAAAGGGTATACTGGGAGAAGGAGGCCCGTTGCAGAAGGATTCTTCACAAGGCTAAGGCTGATTATGAGCTGAGACTTGCCAAGAATATCAAGAGCAACAAAAAGGGCTTCTTTCAGCATGTAAATAGGAAGAGGAAGGGGAGACAAGTGGTGGGACCACTGAATAAGGAGAAAGGAGATCCAGTGACTGATATGAGGGAACAGACACAGATGCTAAATGACTATTTTGCCTCTGTATTCTCCCCAAAGCAGGACGGGGGATATCCGCATAGGAGATTAAATGAGGCTGGGGACTTAGGGGCACAGATTAGAGTCACCCCCTTGAAGTCAAAGGGCTCCTCAGGGCATTGGACATTACAAAGGCGCCAGGCCCTGACAAGTTACACCCGAGAGTACTTAGAGATTTGGCAGGGGTTCTCTCACGCCTGCTGGCCTCCATTTTTGAGGCCTCATGCAGAATGGGTGAAGTTCCAGAGGACTGGAGGGTGGCATCAGTGGTCCCAATTTTCAAAAAGGGTAGTAGAAGGGACATGGGGTATTACAGACAAGTTAGCCTTATGTCCATTGCAGGAAAAACAATGGAAAGGTTCATAATAGAGAGAGATCTGGTGATGCTAGATAGGAAAGGGAGGCTGACAGTCACACAAAACGGCTTCCACAAAAACAGGTCCTGCCAGACAAACCTTGTGGAATTCTATGACAAGGTTTCAAGGTGGCTAGATGGAGGGGATGCAGTGGATGTGGTATACCTGGATTTCAGCAAGGCCTTTGACAAAGTGCCCCATGATAACCGGGTGGAGAAACTGAGGAGTTTTGGGATACACCAAAGCACTCTCCGGTGGATTAGGGCATGGTCGAAAGCAGAAGGTAACCATCGGGGTGGTGGCCAGTGACAAGTAGGGTCCCCCAGGGCTCTGTCCTGGGGCCGATCCTGTTTAATCTTTTCATTAATGACATGGAAAAAGGGGTGAAAACTCTGCTGATCAAATTCGCAGATGACACTAAAACTGGAGCAGTGGCCACAACTGAGGAGCAGGTACTCCAGATCCAAAAGGATCTGGACAGACTATGGAAGTGGGCAGGAGACAACGGGATGGCGTTCAATGTGGATAAGTGCAAGGTCTTGCACTCGGGGCATAGGAATAGGTGTCATAAGTACTGGTTAGGTGACAAGTGGCTGGAGAGCAGCACTTGTGAAAGGGATCTCCGGGTACTGGTTGACTGTAGGCTAAACATGAGTCAGCAGTGTGATGCGGTGGTCAAGAGGGTGAACGCCACCCTTGGTTGCATAGCCAGAAGTGTGGCTTCTAGATCGAGAGAGGTATTACTACCACTGTATGCAACTCTGCTGAGCCCACAACTGGAGTATTGTGCCCAGTTTTGGGCCCCTCATTACAGAAAGGAAATAGCCAGGTTAGAGTGAGTGCAGCGTAGGGCCACAAGGTTGGTGGCCAGTTTGCAGGGGATGCCATATGAGGTGAGACTGAGGGAACTGGGTCTCTTCAACCTGGAGAAGAGGAGACTCAGAGGGGATATGTTGGCAACATACAGGTATGTTTAGGGATGTCACATGGAGATGGGTAGAGACCTGTTCTCCCCGGCAAAGGAAGGCAGAATGCACTCCAACGGAGCGAAGATCAGGGAGCCAAGGTTCCATTTGGATGCCAGGAAGCACTTCCTGACAGTCAGGACCCCGAGGGTGTGGAATGGGCTTCCATGAGAGGTTGTTGAGGCCCCATCGGTGTGGGTGTTCAAGGATAGGCTGGATGTCCACATGGTGGGCATGTCGTGAGCGGAGCCGGCTGGTGCCGGAGGTCAGACTAGATGGCCTGGGAGACCCCTTCTGACTCACTCTGTTTCTATGTCCTCTGGACACCAGTCCCAGCCACCTTCTTGCTCCAGACCAAGTATCAGGCAAGGCTTCCCCCAAGGTCCTGGCTTTTGCAGAATTTTATTCTGCACTGCAGCTTTGCTCCTATGCTAAATCACAGTGATTGCAATTCCATTATGGGATTTTTTAAAAATTAAATTGCACATATCTTTTGAACTTTTGATTCATTTTAACTTCTGTTAACTGACCAGACAGCCTTGTCTATTGGGTGGCATGAGAATGAAATAAATGTGTCATTGAGCTAGAGGAACAACTAGCACAACCTTTCTAAAGCTCTTTCTTAAGCCAGCAAAGCCTGGGCTTTCAACAGAAATAGCTTTAGCAATATCTTTGCGGTTCTGAAAAGGCTGATGCAATTAGTCAGGAAAAACGAGCAATGCATCGTTCTCAGAAGAAATGGCGCATCTCCCCACTACCGTGTTGCGTATTCAGCATTATGCCGATGAAATGAGGGACCCTGCTGTGAATGTGTGACACTGTTTTTGTGCAAGGACCAGGCCAGAGTCCACCCTTCCTTCCTCCCCCTACCCCATATCATGAACGGTGCTTCTCACCTCTACAGACCTGCAAAAGTGATCTAGCACAGACTTCAAGGAATGGGATGCCAGTGTAACGGCTTGCTCAGTAGTTTAGACTTAAACAAGTTCAATAGAATGTGTCATCTCTCAGCGTGTGCTTGGTTACAAAATGTGGAACAACAGAAGCTCCCATTCAGAAGCACTTCTCCAGCAAGTTAAATCTCAGGGTTGGGGCGGGGGGTGTCTGGAAGGCTGCCTAGTGCCTTCCTTTACTTGACACATGTGAATTTGCGCCGCGATGCAATGAAAGGTTCCCAAGAGAATCTGTGCATTGGAGTCAAGGTGAACTACAGGTATCCACACTAATTTTTTACAGGGGAGGGGAAGTCTAAACTAGAGTCAAGGTGCAGCTGTGAGCATCCACAGGAATTTTTCAAGGTGGGGGGTGGGTAAGAGAAACTGTGTGCTGGAATCAAAATGGATGCAGCCATGGGCATCCACAGGAATTTTTCTGGGGAGGGGGTCGCCCGAGAAGCCACGCTAAAATAAGATGCATCCTACCACTACTGTCCAGTTATTTAACCTCTAGAGGAACTGGAACTGAGGGACATGAAGTTCAAAAAGTCCTACATTTGATACTCACTCAGGAAATCTATCAGAGCCAAGATTGGTCAGACTTCAGTGTCATAGTTTAACGGGTATGCCAAACTCAAATGCAAAATAAACATTCAGTCTCGTTCAAAGCCTTATTAGTATTTTCTTTTAAAAGTCTCAATTTTGGCTGAACTCAAGGAGATGCTTGTTTGCCTAGATACTGGGTTGGTTCATACAGCACGCTAAGCTATGCTGAGAACAAACCAGCCTGGACAGCTTGTCCACTTCCTAACCTGAGAGAGGAATATGGCTTGCCATGGCTTGCTTCCCGCTCTGTCCTGCTGCTTGCTCTGACGTGCATCAGAGATATCTGTGTCTCCTCTGTCCCGACATCAGCACTCTTTTGGCCATCAGTCTTCTGGGGTTGCCATCTCCCCAAGTAGCCCCCCAGCCCCGTGCTTAGCCCTTGGGAACGTAGTTAGGAACAAACATTGCCTTTAAAGAAGAGTTTTGGCATCTGGTGCTTTTCCGTGTGACATTTAGCCGAGCAGACCACTACCTCTTGTCAAAGTCCTCGTCAATGTTATTCCTCAGTTCAGCATTTCTCTTTGTTTTAAAGGCTGCTCCATATGACACTGAAGTAATAACTGCTGCTCCTAAGGCTCCTCTTCTGTGGTTGCCAGCCACCTTCAGAGCCCACTGCCTCCCACATCAGAGCTCAAACAGGAAATAGTGTGGAATGCATTTGCAAGCTGCTTCTCTCTTTTTTTCAGGGTCTTGCATTCTTGCGCAACCTGTGCATATTTATCCAAGCATGCTTCTACTTCCTTCTTGTCAGTGTCCTACATGTGGCACTTCCCTTGCTGGCAAGCAACTTGGTTTTCTCATGTTCTGCCGAAGGAATAGCACCTGCTCCTTCTTTCCTGGAGCTATCAACAAGTGTTGGCTCTTCTCTTCATGCTTCTCATTGCCCTCCTTTGATCTCTGCTGTTAGCTGTCACATGTATAAATGGTTACAGAGCAGTGAGTGAAATTGTTAAAGATAAATCAACGTCAAAGCAGTAAAATGAAGGAGGAAATGGCATGATTTCAAGACAGAGCATCAAAACAGAGGGAAAATTGTGCAAATTTCAGTGCAGAGCAGGAAAATAAATACATACATTTCATGTGGTCCCAAAACACACTTAATGATAAATCGACATAGCTTTTTTATTGTGTTAATATGACACAAAGTAGCGCAACACAACTGCTCGTGACCATTTTAAAACCACTTACAACATCTAAGAAAATATTTTATCATCATCATCATCGTATTTCATTTATGGCTACAGTGGACCCAATGCAGTTTACATAGCTCCATTTTATCATTACAACAACACCTCTGTGAGGTAGGTTGGACTATGAGTGATTGACAGGCCCAAAGGCACCCAGTGAGCTTCCAGGCCCAGTCGGGGCTGGAACCTGGATGTCCCAAGTCTTCAGTCCAGCCACCACACCATATTAATCTAAAAGGAAAAATGTTAGTCTCATAAAGTGAGCTAAGGGTGCAATCCAGTGCTCTCTGAAGCTGTCACAATAAGCATCTGAACTTGGCGGCTTATATGCATCCCATGCATGGAGCAAGGCGTGGCAGTGGTGAGTTCGCTGCCTCCGTGCCCTGACTTGTATATTTACTCTGGCCACCCACTTTCAGCCGTCTTGGCTTAGTAGTGGGGAGAGGGAGGGAAGGAGTCTGGGGCACCGCTCAGAACTGACATAAGGTGATGGTTTCGGCCACCTTCCCTCTCTGCCCTCAGCACACCCCTTTTTGCCCTCTCCAAGTTGCATCCTTGGAGAGGCAGCCAACACACAGGCTTTCTATGCCAGCTGCAAGGGGAGAAGGAGAGTGGCTTGGCCATCACAGTGCCAGAGCCCAGGTCAAATCTTAGCGGTAAGCTCCAAAATATCCTATGGTCCTCAGCCAAGTTCATAGGATTGCACCCCAAATCACCTTATATGCAGATGACATTCTGAAACCCTTGAGAGCCACTGCTGCCAGTCAGTGTCTGCAAAACTGGTCCACGAGTAGATGGACCAATGGTTCCTGCGCTTGCTGTGTTGCTAATGCTTTTCCCCAGAGTCTTCTCCAGCACACAGAGGTCCTTTAGCAGAAAAGTCAGTGTTGGAAGGGATCCAATGTTCTTTCAAAATTTGAAAACTTCTCTCGTAACACAATAAAATATTACAAATATAGTAGAGTTGGACAACACAATGCCTGTTTATTCAGAGAGATAATAAACCTGTCTGCACTGAAGGACTGCAGCCTTAGTCTGCACAAGAACAAATTTAAGACAAACTATCTGGTTCATTAAAAGAGTTGTTTATAACAATGTAGGACTCCAACATAGCTTTCAGGAAAGATTAGATCAGGCAGAGTGGTGAGAAAGGACTAATAATCTTTTATCTTTAGATCCTTGATGGACAAGTCCTGTGAGTATGTTCAGGGCTCTAACTGAAATTCTGTCCTGTGGCTTTGAGAAGGAATTTCCCCTTAGCTCACTGGCGGGTTTTCAGGTTTCTCTTGGTTTGGCTGCCTGTTTGAGCACATTCCTTGACCTATTTGTGATCCTTGTCCAAAGAAACGTCTCTGAAACAGCTCAGCTTCCAGTTGATGGGATGCTACATCCTCACAATGCCCTGCATTCTTCTGCTCTGCAAACTGAACATGAGGAATCGAGCACAAGGGGTGAACGCATACACACATGTGCATGGCTTCATCTTTGACTGCTCAATCTCTCAGTTTTTTATGGTGTTGTAGAAATGCGTGAACTGTTCCAGATGAAAACAGTGTGTTTGAGCTGATACCAGGCTGCCAAAATGTGCTACGTGAGGCAATTAACCTGTGTTACCTCACTCATACGTACAAGTCCGCACTTGATGCTACAATGAACAAACAATAAACACTGATGTGACAACCAGGCTCATATAATCCTGCATGTATCTGTGGAGGCTTGTATAGTGCCCAGCAGATGGCTTACAAAAAGGAGCAAGTGAGCACATTCTGATGCTAGAACTGTAATTCCATTTGATTGCTTCTTTACTTTCAAGACCAATTTTTCTAACGTATAGTTTTTGATATATGACATTTTACTGAACTGGAATTGGAGTCTCAAGGCCAGCTTCTTGACAAAAGCAGTAGTGAAAATCTGCAAGCTCCCAGCACACCCCAGAATGCTTTGTGCCTCTAGCACAGCTTCCCTAACTTGGTGTCCTCCAATTACCTTAACTGTAACTCCCATCTTTCCTGAGCATGGACCAGGATGGCTGGTGGCTAACGAAGTCTCACCCAAATGCATCTGGAGGACATCAGGAGGAAGGAGGCTGCACTAGGGAGCCTCATGGTTAATGGGACGGGATAAAAATCCAATAAATAAATAGGTTTTATATTGCATATTAATGTGTTGAAAACATCTCACATTCATGATAGCAGTAATCCTTGCAACTCTGTCACATGGATCCATATTATCCCCACCCTGTACAAAATGCCTTAGGGGGTCTCACAAGTCCTCTCCTTTCCTTTCTTGGATGTGGGCTGTCTTGAACTCTCTTGATAACCAAAGCTGCCACCAGAAATTTTAATTCCAATCTTATTAATTAACCTCCCACAATATAGTGCCCAAGCTCTAAGACTTCTTTGTTGGACTATGTGGTTCTGAGGATGAGACGTGGATATTCAAGTAGCCTATGATACTGAGTTAATGAACAAAATAAAACTTTATTCGTACAAGAAGCGCATTGGTTTCAAGACGTTCCGTAAGTTTTTCTTAGTAAACAAAACGGTTTATAATAACAACTTTTGGTGGAAATGTTGCAGTCTTTCCCTTCTTGGTCACTCCTCATTCTCAAAGCCTTCTTTCTGTCCTGAACGCACATTGACCAGTCCTTATTATATTGATCTTGGTTTAATCTTTCCCTTCTGCTCTCAGGTCTCTGTCAGCTTCTGTCTCTCACACCCTTAGAATACTTGACAATACCAGGTTTTGACTCTCCCTAGTCAGCCATGCACCCTCCAAGTATTCCTTCCCTTCGTCCTTGTGAATCCTGGATGCCTTCTCACAGCACTACGCAGGATTCCAATGAGAAGGGCGCCTCTTCACCTTCTGGAAGTATCCATTGCTCCCTCCCTCAACAATTCCAAGCTCCGCCCACACGCTCAGACACCAGCCAATCCCCTCAATCACTCACCCCCCCACTTCTACCCCCCCCCCGCTCTTCTGAAACATACAGACATTTAAAGGAACACAGTCCAATAACACTTTACAGTGAGGAAAGCTTCGTCTCTGCTTTTGCTCCTCTGCCTTTCCCCTGCAGGACTGCTGCTCCTCCTTTCACCATCTCACCTGAGTATAGTATTGAGAAAACCCATTAAATAGCCTTCCCCAGCAAGACACCCCTCAAATGACTCAGACTACATGCCCCATCATCTCTGTTGCCTGGCCATGCTGGCTGGGGCTGATGCAGTGTGTAGTCCAAAGCATCTAAAGGGCACTTCATTGAGGTGGGGTGGGGGGCTCTGGACTGTGTTGGCAGAGGAGGGCATGTCTCCCAATCAAAGACTGCAAACTGCCTTCCTAAATACCAGCTATTAAAAATGATTGCAGACATGAGATATTAGCTCTGTTTATCAAGACATGCTGACTGGGATCTCCAGGCTATGAGTCAGAGACACAGAATGGGCTTTCTAATGGGAAACCTGGATGTGTGCCTTGGACAAGGGGAGCTTTGTTCTTCCTGGGATGGACTGACAAGCTTGTAGAGGAGCCGGAGAAGGGGATTTCATAATCTTTCTCAGTGGAAAAATGCCCTGTGTGCCTGGAAATTAATGGCTACTTGTCAGTGAGGATGGGAAGAATTTCCTTCCACTGGCATTTTGATGAATGCTATGCTGTCGTTTGCATAGCTCAAATCGACCTGTGAACCAAAACACAGAGTTTTTCCTTCCATGTTTGCATTTCCTGGAATTTTGTGGTGCAGTTCTCTAAACAAACCAGAGCACAAAAGTGTGCACTTGGAGAGAAATGGCAGACAAAAATGTGTATGTGAGAGGGGAAATCACAAAAAGTATTCTGTAAGAGAAATGAGCCTGAAAAATTATTTCTGTTGGGTGATCTTGCCTGCACCACTGCATATATTGGGAGAATGGCACAGGAAGATGCATATGCATTTTCATTTGGACTTTTGTGTGTGTGTGAAAAATCACAAGATAAAATGAACTGATTGGAAGATAATGGCATGGACTGCGAGAAACCGAAATGGTTGCACTACATTTGGAAGTCAACAGTTTTCTGCCTTTGCCGGACTTTACCTTAGGCAACATACAAAGCATTGGATATTTGAAAATTTCCTTGAATATCAACAAAAGCAAAACAACTTTACAATATGGACATGGTGGGCATGTCATGAGTGGAGTCAGTTGGAGCCGGGGGTCAGACTAGATGGCCTGGGAGACCCCTTCTGACTCGCTCTGTTTCTATGTTTCTATATCAGGAAGAAAGCTAGACTGCAGCCTCTTTCATGGGAGAGCATTCAGTTTGAAGTGGCACAGTCCAGCAATTTAATACATTTCGTGTATTATTGGTGTTCCCTGTATTGCTTTATTCATCTTTGTTTATTATTTCTATCTATTGGGCTTCTGAATAGCTGTTATGTTTAGTTGAGACCTGGTCCTCACCATTGCTTCAAGATGGGTCAGCACTGGCTATTGATCTGCCCAATCTGATCTACCCACATTGGCCACGCATGAAGGGAATTGTGTGAATGCAGCACAGCAGGCAGAAAGCAGGGTGGTAAAAACAGAATTCATAGCTCTGGGAATGTTCCCTGACTAGCACATCTGCCTTCCCAGGCAGAATTCCATATCTGCTATCAGCATTCGTATCGCTGGCTGAACATGTGACCCCATTCTAACCTAGGCATTGCTACCTGGAGACCGGGCAGGGACAGCCTTGTGGTGGTGGTGCACCATCCAGCAAAACAAATGCCTGCCCTCCAAAATGTCCCCTCTTTGACAGCCCCACTCAGCTTTCCTTTCATGGAGCCCATCCATCTCACATCTGCTCTTCTTTCCTTCTTCTGCCCTTGACTGTCCCAAGCATGATTGTCTTCCCCAGGGAGTCTTGCCTTCTTGCAATGTGCCCAAAGTACCATTAAGTAAAGTGAGGGGATTGTCCCAGGCAGCAGGTGCTGAGGGGCAGGGTGCTGGTGGCGGCGGGGGAGAACGATGTGTGCCTTGTGACCGACCGTGCACCCTTAAGCTGCCCTTTGACGTGGCGTGCAAGATGCTGCCCCGTCATCAGTGTTGATGGGATGACCTCTGAACAGGGAAGTGTGTGTACACACACTTATCTTTTGCCACAGTTGGCTTGATCCTGATATCGGAGGTATCAGTACCTTAACCATATCAGTGAGAGAGAAACCAGTTGTGCCCCTCTGCCTTCATAACCCTGTTGTTCCTGATCCCTTCCTTACCTGGTGCATGGCATATGTGACAACCTGTTCCCTCGGGAAGTGGGAAAGAGATGAAAACAGAGAGACCAAATGGGATGGTGTAAGTTGGTGTCCCGCAACAGCAGGGCGTTGGACCCGATGGCCTTCATGGCCCCTTCCAACTCTACTATTCTATGATTCTAAGGAAATGCAGCCTTCAGGCAGCCAGAGAGGCCTCCCATGATTTTGTTTCATGTGTGTTTTAAATGATTTATTCCTCCTCCTTTTGCCCTGCCTTTCCTTAAGTGCAGGACAAGGATCAGCAACTGTGAACTACTTGGTTTTGCAGACATTCAGGCCATGAGCCAACTCTTTTTCCTCCCCATGTAGGAAGGCTTTTATTAAAAACCAGCTGGATGAAATTGCTCTTGCCCGCCTAGCATTACCAGTGGTAGCTTGCAACAAATAAATAACTAGGTCAAGACCCTTCAGGTGTTCATCTTCAGAGGGTCTACCCAGAAACTGATACCAACATAAAATCAAGGAAATACCAGGTTCTATTCGGGCCAGTCCCTGTTTTGTTAACCTTGACTGGCCCTTGGCTAGCATGCTTTCCACATTTCCATGGATGTTTTCTCTCTGCCATTGGACTTGATTAGGGATCTGTGAAATGGTTGAATCTGGCTGCTTGGTGGATCTGTGATTGCCTTCTTGTGGGAGAAAGATGATTGTGGGTGTGGAAACGCACCAGCCATAGAGGGGTTCGGGAAAGTGTTGTCACCAGGGATGCTGGAGCATTTACAAGGTCGAGCAGGCACTGGGTGGGAATGCTGCCTATGGTAGTGAAGGCCTGGTGCACCCAGCTGTGGTGACAAGTGCTTCTGATGAGGCATCTCCTGGGCACCTGCCTTTCCAAGAGGGAACGGGCAGAGCATCTGTCGCAGCTTCAGAGTTAGCTTTCGGGAACACTTTGGCTTGCAGTCTGTGCCGGTCTCCTTCTTCAGCTCAAGGATGAATAACCATCAATGGCAGCGGACTAGAGTGGCCACTTATGAAATGTCCAAAAAAGTACAAAAGAGGACATTTGCATAGATTTTGCATATGCAAAATGATATGCATATATGCAGTAGAGAAATGACTATTATACTTCACCCAGCCAGTCCTTCCAGAGCAAATGCTTATCTTGCTGGCAAGGTGGGTCTTCTGGAAGAAGGCTATGTCAGCTTCCAGCCCCATAAATTTAGCAAGGCCCTGTCTGGATTTGCTGGGCTAGCATGCTCTTCTTCGCAGCCCTCAAATTTCCCAGGTACTTATGTTTAACAACATGCTGCATATTTTACAGCTGGAACTGGGAGAAGGAGTGGAGTAGGGAAACATTCAACGCCAATCTGGGTGCTGGTGGGACACAATGTATGGTGCTGGTCCAGCGGGAGGTCTCCTCCATGGCAGGCCTTAGACTGGTGCAGCCCATCGAGTAGCTGATGGAAACACAAGGGAAGGAGTGATCGGGAAGGGAGGGAATCTGGAAAGTGATGCCAGTGTTAGTTATTTGAATAGGACTGTGGGAAATGTTCAAATTGCCTTGGATCTAGATGGATGTGCCCCATTTGCTCTCAGTGTATCAGGTAAAATCAATAGTTTAAAAATTAATGTGCTGCCTCAAATAGCATATGTCCTCCAAGGCATACTGCTGTGGATGCCCAAATCGTACTTTCAGAGATTCAATGCATTATTCAGAGCATTTATTTGGAGAGAATCCCCACTATGCCTATTACTTTACAGCTGCAACTGCCTGTGGATAAAGGAGGATTTAACTTCCCTACTCCAAATGCATATCATAAATCGTACCTCATGTACCATGTAATGGTCTGCCACCCTTTTGCCACAACAGCCCCCATGGACAGGCCTAGACTCTGCATATCTGACACCAATTACCCCAAGAGTGGCACTGGGTGCCACACACTTAGAGAGAGCCCTACTCTGCCTCATTTGGCCAGAATGAGCCCCTAACCCCTAACCCATGGCAGATGATGTCCCGTCAAACGCACTTTGACCTTCTCGCACATACCGGACTAACAATCCGGTGTGATCCAAGTCTGAAGACTGCTGGACAACTGCTCCTCTGGAGGCAGTGGGCTGAGAGAGGCAACCTCACTTTAGATCAATCAATCGGCGAGGACTGTGAATTCCTCTGCTTTGTGGACTTATAGAGGACATATCAACTCCCCTGAAACACACATTGGCAGCACTTTCAAAGAAAACTTTGAAAGTGCTGCCATGCAGGCATTCCCTGTATGGCCCAGCAGCATTCTCTGCTTTGGTAGCCCCAGAAATTTTGGAGGACTTGGTTAGCTCTATGAAGACAACCAAGCCAACAACATACATTTACAAAACACACTTAGCATATAATCAGCTTGACATCCAGATGCTCAGAGAGGAGTGGGGTGGGGAATTAGGATGCCATATCCAACCACACCAGTGTAAAGTAGCTACATCTACTATAAAATCCATATCCCCTGATCTGAATCTGTACCTTATACAGCAAAAGCTGCTCTTTTGGGTATACTGGACTCCACAGCGCCTATTTCAGAAAAGAGCTGTCACTCTCTAATAGAAGTTGGTGATGTGGGATGGCAGAAGCCTTGTTAGTGCATGTGATGTTGAAATGCCCCCTTTTAGACGGAAGTTTTTCGATATATCAGCTTTGTCCCGAGCACGCCATTCTTGCTTTAAGATGTCAATGCATTGCTGAATTACATTTCCACACACTGGAACTTATCCTTTGGCCACTGCCAGTGGAGGGCACGAGGCCTTACGTTAGCTAAAAGTCTCATACTGCATGGCTGGAAAGACAAATCATCTCCTTCCTTCACGCAATGAACCAAAGGTCTCACCTCATGGGCATCCTCTGAGGGAATTTTATTTATTTATTTATTTATTTATCTGAAGAACTTATATGCCGCCCCATTCGCATAAGCCTCGCATAAGAATATACCACTGACAGCAACTCTGACTCAATACTCATTCCGACATTTCGTCAACCTGCCTCAGCATATATTAGTGATATGGAACAGGACCTTCAAACATACATGTGTATATATGGAATGTATACGTACATACATTATTACGCATATTTTCAAGATCAGTTTATTGCATCTCTGAATGTTACTGTGTGGTTGCATGTCTCTTCTCTCTCTTTTTCTGTATACATGTTTGTGTTTTTGCTCTTGTTTTGTCTTCTCAGAGGTTTTGTTGAAATATTGTAAAAATCAGTTATAAATACTTATCTATATAAAGAAATGATTATTATAATTGAAATAGAAATACTGTAGATCTCACTATGCTGTATACAATTGTGACCAGGGGACCTAGGTGCTTGCCTGTTTGGTTTGATGCCCAGAGGCTAACTCTGCCTGCCTGCCTGCCTGTTCATCTTTCCTCCTTCCTTCCATTTATATCTTCTGATTTATTCTTTTCAAGGAACTCAGGGCAGCTTATGTAATTCTTATTCTTGATCTTAAAACAACAGCCCCGTGAAGTAGGTTGGGCTGAGAGTATGGAACTGAACAGGATCACCTGTCAAACAGAGGACCACCCTGTATAAAAAAGAATACCTGGCCACTCTAGGGTGGGCAGCCCTACACATGGTGTTGCATTCTCGTACCGCTCCTTTCCCTTAATACAGTCCAGACTCATTTAACCCCAGCCATGTTCTTCCCCCTCCCGCATCATGTAGTTGCTTTAGGGCTCCCAGCACTTCAGAAAGCTCAACCCCTGCCTCATTCACCAGGCGCAGAAAGATTTCCTGAAGGAAATACCAGAAATGGCTCAACCTTGTTCTTTTGCCATTTCTTGGTTAATGAGAACAGAAACTAGCAGAGAGAAAGCCCCAACTTGCCCGTTTGCTTGCAGAATCAGCACTGTTCCGCAAATGCCAAAAGTGTCTATTTTGTCAGAAGAGCCTTCTGGCTCCAGACCAGCAAAAATTGTGAAAGTGTGGAGTCCCTGCTCTGGCCAAAGCAGATATGACTCTGTACCAAACAGATACCATTCCCCTCCCCACATTTTTGCACAGAACCCCCAGTGCAATTCTAAACCCTACCACCAGCACACCAGAATCTGGATCCTACTTCGGATTTGGACCCTGCACCTAAAATGGGAGGTGGCAGTGCAGGGATGGGGGTGGCACAGGTTTGAAATACCTGCTTTGTGCCTGAGCCAGTAAGGATACCAGGTTCCATCTGATGGTGTCTTTCTGCAAGCAGAATGGATGCTGCTGGCACCGAGGCAACTCTGCCATTGCCACCCTTTGGAGCAGATCTTTGGAGCAGCTTTGAAGCGGGAAGGCAGGGTGGGGGCAGCAAAGCTCCTCTTGCAGATGTGGATCGGAGTGGCAATGTTGCTCCTGAGGATCTGTGTGGCGTATTCTACGCATGCATCCTGTTGACTACAGAGAGGATATCCCAGTCCAAGGGCAGTGTTAGGCTCTGAAAAGATCCAGGGCTTAAGCCCACATGACAAGGAAGGAAGGAAGGAAGGAAGGAAGGAAGGAAGGAAGGAAGGAAGGGCACATCTGCACCTGCTAATTTACACATCCAGCTATGAGATGGATTGACTCCATAAAGGGACTTCTGCCTGGATTAGTAAGAGCTGGGCAGGGCTGGCATGGATACAGCATTCTGGAGGGCAATCATTCATTCACAGGGTTGCTCTCAGTCAGAAAGAACTTGACAGCACAGAAAAACAACAATTTAGATATGCTCCAAAGACTGTCTCTGCATTTGTGTATCTCTCCCCTAAGGATACCCCTATTTGCAAAACAGGAGTGTGGACAGGGAAAAGGCAGGCATTTGATTCCACAATTATCTATCCATCTATCCACCCACCCACCCATCCTCAGGTGGAAGATTTAAAGGGGACAGCAGGTGGTGGACCAAAAACAGCTGTTTCAGGGGGCTCAGATGCAGTGGAGATCCTCGGGGCTCTGGTACCTTCTACATTAGCGAGTGCCCATGGAGAGCAGGATGGTTGATCTCATCATTTGTCCATCCTCAGGCCAATCCTGTAGCCCCTCCAAGTTCTTGAAAGGGCTGGCTGTGAGGAGCAGGACGCCTCAGGCTAGGCCAGAATGCTGACAAGAATGCTGACTAGGGAGGACACTTGGGGTGACATCCTCTTCCTGATGTTTCTTCATCTTCCACTCAGTTGTGGCTGGCCATCTCTTCAAATAAAAAGGAGACCAGTCCTCTGGAAGAAGGCACAAGGCCACCCCAAGACAGTTTTCTTGTTGTCCTCTTTGAGGCCTGCACTGTAACTAATGTTTGTCCATGTGGCGTTAATCAAGCTGTGGCACTTTTCCACAGATGGATTGCTTTGTGTCTTCATTTAGGGGGCTCAATGATGTGATCAGTGTGAATGACTGAGCAAGCCCTAAAATCTCCCATGTAGCATCCTGGTCTTTTCTCTACTGCTGAAGCAAGCATAAGGTCTCCGGCACTTCTGTGGTGAGCCAGCGCTGAATGGCAACTCCAAGAGACAGAAAAAGGTCCTTCCTCAATGCAGTTTTAAAGATACACCAGCCTTCCCAATCTGTATATCAAAGGCTCTTCCTGTCTCAAGGCAAAACAAGTAAATGGAAGCCTTGAATTACTTCCCTCTTTTATTTATGATGGCTTTTGTGAAAGACTTCTCTGTCAACTCTTGGTTAAAAGGGAATAGCCTAAATTCTACTTCTATTAAAAAAGACACACACATGGAGGGAGGGAGGGAGTAGCTGGTGATAATAAGCTATTTTCAAAGGCCTGTATACCTCATCTACCTCCTACTTTTCAGACAAATGTCTGCTCATCTGCAGTACACTTAAATTTTAAGAGAAAGGCTGAGCGAGCAAGTCCTCATTTCATCTTTCTAGATTGCTTTTGCATTTCTTTTATTTCTGTACCACCCAGTGTCTGAAGCTCTCTGGCTGGTCTTTGACTGATGTGCATGCCTTCCAATTCCTATTCAGTGTGGGTTTTATCTGCTGCTAATATCTCTGTTTTAATGCTGCATTGTTTTCCTACATTTTAGGTTTGATGGATTTATTTTGGAATGTTAGTGTTTGCAAGGCCAGCTGTGTACTGCCATCATAATGCAACTGAGCAGAAAACAATGTAAATTATCTTAATAAATATATAAATACATAAAGAAACAGTCTAACCAATGCCATTGATTTGGTTACTTCACATGCTATGATCTTATCAGAAATGTGACACAGATTTGCAATGAGCACATGATAAGGGAGTACGCCAGAGGAATTTAGAAATACTTATGTAGTTAGGTCAGAAATTTCATCAGACTGAGTGATTTTATTGAAAAGTAACTAAGTGAGATTTGTATAAGAAGTGGCCTCCAAAGATACATAGGACTGTGCTTTAAGCCTGCAATCATAATATAATACTTAGCAAGTGTTAGTAACTGAAGAGTAAGCACCACCAAGACAATTACAGAGCAAGGAACAAGCTAGGTGCGCTGTTAAATATCTGATTTGTCCTTGTGTGCTTGTCATGATTTATTAAACAGCAACTGGAATGGGAGCACTGTCCTGGATCAGGGCCATCCTAAGAGGAGAGAGGGAAGTTTTACACAGGCTGGTCTCATTTACCTTTGTGTACAGCTGCATTAGGTCTTTATTAGGTGATCTGATGTATTTGATGCCATTTGGCTGTAGCGTTAATTTTGATCATACAATTGCTTCATTATTGCTTGAATATGTCTTGGGGTTTCAATGTTGTTAAATCAGCATTGCATTGTAGACGTAAGATCGACCAACTTAAACAATGTTCCTGAAACACCCATCAAAAAGCCAGGGCTTTTTGCAGGATAGCATGGCTGGGCTGGGTGAGGATCCAAGTTCTGTCTCAAATATAGCATTGAGCAGATTCCCAGGACCTGGGGTGTTTAAATCAGCATGCTGAGGTCAACAGCACTTGCAAATGTTTACATGTGGTTGGATTGTATCTGTATGTGTGTATCTACATGATAGTCCAAGCAAGATGTTCTCAGGAACTTAACAATGCAGTACAAAATTACAAAAGCAATAAAAATATGGCATTCATAAGATAAATGTATAAAGTTAATAAACATTAATGCATTGCTCATATACGAAAACTTTAACTTTGGATGTTTCCATTATAATAAACACATTAAAATCCAGTCACTAATCCCCCCCCCCCCCCCCCCCCCCCCCCCCCCCCCCCCCCCCCCGTGCGCTTAACACTCTCCCACTGAAATCAGTTGCTTCATTTGGGTTGGGATCATGCCTGCTGATAACAGTAGCCAGATCGTTAATGGGAAACAAAAGAAATGAAGCAGCAGCTCACCCTGCCATTCTGAAAGTATTAGAATTTCAGAGACTGGAGTTAGTGGCCTGGTTGGCAGGCCAATACCCCTGAGCAATATTACATCATGCAGAAAGGGTACAATTATTGCTGATCCCTTTCCTCCAACCCACAGCTGTAAATTATAGGAACAGATGGTATATCTGGGCTGATTTCCAGAGTTCTTTATACTGTAGGGGTCCTTCAGTCTGTCATAAGCATTTCTTTAAGTTCTGTACTAAAGACACTTAAGTTCACAATGACCTGCAATTCCAAAAGACAAGGGCAAGCATGTGACACAGCCAAATTGGGTGGCCGTGACTCCTGATTTACAGAAGATAGTCATCTGTTTGAAGGGCTCTCCAGACCAAGTATGGTATAAAGAATGAAAAAAGAGCCTTGATAAAAAAAATGATTAAAAAATTGGCTGTCTTTACAAGTCAAGAGTTAACAGCTGAACAGCTGGCACAAAAATAATCTGGTCACAATCCGTCCCATTACGATGAGACGTACGGTGTTCTTATTTAAACTATAGTAATTTGTCCTCTTTTTGGCAAAGTTTAAGTGCCTGGCCACCTGGATGTGATCTGCATGTTTTTTTGCAGGTTCTGGCAGTAAGCTTAATCCCTCTTTCCTCTATTAGGAGTTTGAACTTTTGGTCTTTGGATGCTAGGCTGCATGACTCACAGGGGCCTCTGCTGACCCTCAGGTAAACAGCATTGCCAGTGCCACAGTCACCATTTGGGGAAAGAGGGAATAAGACCAGAGAGGAAAGGAGAAAGGCAGATGGGAGAAAGAAGTAGTGCAGGTCTAGATGGATCACTTTACTTATCATTTGCTTTACTTATCAGTTGCTAGTTGTGAAGTCCATCGTGACCTCATGGACAACATTCCTCCAGTCCCTCCTGTCCTCCACCATCCCCCGGAGTCCACTCAAGCTCACACCAACTGCTTCATTGACTCCATCCAGCCACCTCATCCTCTGCCGTTCCCTTCTTCTTTTGCTGTCAATTGTTCCCAGCATTAGGGTCTTCTCCAGTGTGACCTTCCTTCTCATTAGGTGGCCAAAATATTTGAGTTTCATCTTCAGTATCTGGCCTTCTAAAGAGCAGTCAGGGTTGATCTCCTCTGGGATTGACCGGTTTGATTGCCTTGCAATCCAAGGGACTCGCAGGAGTCTCCTTCAGCACCACAATTCAAAGGCCTCAATCCTTTGGAGCTCAGCCTTCCTTATGGTCCAGCTTTCACAGCCATACATTGCAACTGGGAAAACCACAGCCTTGACTATACGCACTTTTGTTGGCAGGGTGATGTCTCTGCCTTTTATTATGCTATCTAGATTTGCCATAGCTTTCCTCCCATTACTTATCATTACAAATTAAAAAATCTGTCCATCTCAGGTTTGATCAGTTTCTCAGCTTTCTGGCTTTAAGTTTGGGTCAGCCCAATTCTGTATGTGTTCACATTTAGTTTAAAAAAAATTGTGTGCAGTTTTAGGAACGCTTTTCTGATTTTTGTAATGTAATGTTTGTGTGTCCTTTTTACTAATGCACACCTTTTAGCAAACCATATTCCTTATAATAATGTGTTTCTGTGTATTATTTTCAGTATTTGGTGAGTTATTTATTTTGCAGTTTTCTGTAGCATATAGGTTTTTGCATACACCTTCCACCAAATATGTGTATTTTTGCTGTGTGGAGAACTGTAGTACTGTATGCAGGAAAGTACTGTATGAATTTTGATGTACAAATCTTCTGGTTTGTCCACCAGTTCTGCAGGTGCAAACCTGATTAGTTTGCCTTACTTTGTGAATGGAACAAATTACTTACTCAGCTACTTGTGTTCCCCGCATCCTTTAGAAACTCCAGAGTAGCTGTTGGTTTCTGTAGGATTTTTATATAAGTCCAGGCACAAAGATGCACACATTTTATATACATCTTTAAACATTTGGCTGCAAATCAGAGTGAAAGCCTGGTCCTGACCCAGGAGAATAAAGCTGGATTGTTCTCAGTTGCAATACTTTACTAATTTTCTCCAGAAAGCAAAGGGTGGTGTACTTGACTCTGCAGTTTATTTCATCTTCACAACAGTCCTATAAGGTAGGTTAGGCTGAGAGAAAGAGACCCTGGCCCAAGGTTGCTTACTGAGCTTCACAAGCAGGGATTTGACCACTACTAATGGCGGTTAGGGATGCGGTGGCACAGTGGGTTAAACCGCTGGGCTGGTTGATTGAAAGATCGACAGTTCAAATCCGCATACGGAGTGAGCTCCCGTACTTTGTCCCAGCTCCTGCCAGCCTTGCAGTTCGAAAGCATATAAATGCAAGTAGATGAAAAGGTGCCACTTCAGTGGGAAGCTAACAGCGTTCCGTGCACTTCGGTGTTTAGTCATGCCGGCCACATGACCATGGAGACTGTCTGCAGACAAACGCTGGCTCCTTCGGCTAGGAAATGGAGATGAGCACTGCCCCCTAGAGTCAGGCATGACTAGACTTTAATGTCATGGGGAAACCTTTACCTTACCATAATGGCAATACCATTAATTACATCTTGATCATCAATGACCTCCAAGGTCATGATAGATTTTAGAGGTCATGCAAAAACCAGCATTAGTTCCCCCCGCCCCCCATCTTTGATATGACTGGAAGGTAAGATAAAATCAGGACTACTCTTTACCCTTCACCATGTGTAACTGGGCCATGCCTGCAAAAGTGCAGAGAAAGTGATGTTGCCCTTCCTTGTCCCCAACTTTCAGGTCCTCCCTTCATGCTTCATCTCATCTCCAGACCTCTTTAGAAGCTCTGCAGAACAAGCACAGGGGAAACACAGACCCAACTGCTGCCTCTCTGTGTTTCTGGCAGGTCCAGGCAGCAGATGATGAGCACTGCCCTGGCTATTTGTCAGACATCAGAAACAGAACAGGAGCCATGTAGTGTAAATCTGCACAGATCACTCAGCATTACAACAAAAGCGCTGGTCAGGAAATAATCTCCTCCTTGTTTTAACTGCATTGCTAAGTCCCTGACACAAACACAGCCATGGTATCAGGGATACACGATACCCAAGATAAAATCATGGTGGAGCACCAGTGATGTGTCGGTCTCTGCTGAATAAGCAGCTTCGGACTGCCAAGTAACCATGGAAGCAGCAGAGTCTCAGGAATTTTGCTTTCGCTGTACATACTCACTGTTGTATTTCCAGGATACTCCTAGTTGGCTCAGAGTCTGCCCCTCTTTTCTCCCTGAGTCCCATTTTGCAACTCACTGCTTTGTTCGGTAAAAGACATTATTAACAGGGACCATTTTCTAACAGGGGTTGTTGTAGCTCAGTGGCAGACCTTGGCTTTGCTCAGAAAAGACTTCGGGTCCGTCTCCAGCATGTCCAAGAAAAGTTGGGAAGGTCTCCTGCTCATGAAGCCCTGGATGGCCATCCTAGCCAGTGCTGAAGATCCCAGCTAGGTGAACATCAGGCTTGTTCTCTCTCTCTCTCTCTCTCTCTCTCCCTCTCTCCCTCTCTCCCTCTCTCCCTCTCTCTCAGGAGAATCTGAGATCCACCAACTGGAGCCTGGTGGAAAAGATATACACTTAGAATTGAAACAACAATTCTAAGCCCAGGAATTTACTCTGAGCAACATAAATAGATTTTAGACTAGAAAGAACTAAACACAGTCTTTCCACAGAAAAGACTCCTACTCAAGCTTTCTTTATTTCTGCAATGTCCTTTAGGGCACAGGTGTGCCTATCTTGATTTTTTAAAAAACTGTATCCCTGCACATCACATTAGCCTGACATCCCTCAAGCTGGTGCCCTTGAGGCTGTGGATTTCAAGTTCTATCAGCTCCAACCAGCATGTCCAATGGTCAGAAACCCTGGGAGTTAGTAACCGAAAGGCACCATATCCACTTCCATTCTTAGCCGTAGTCAATGTATTTGTGTACCAGATGTAAGTTCATTTCACAGAGGGTCGCAGAACTTGGGGCCTTAGGACAAATCGATCCCTCTGTGGTTTCCCGCACGACCATTGCCCCGTCTCCCAATTTGCCCCATCCCCCATCGCAGCCTGCACAAAGATGTCCTGTCAGACAGCAGAGAAAGGCAATGAACCCTGCAAGTAGCTGCCTGTGCCGGCACAGATGGCAGCATTTTAGGGGAAGTGAGTAGTTTCGCCAGATCTAATTGCAGATGTCAAGCCATCGGCCACCCCGCTGCTCTTTCATTATGGCAGCAGGTGACTTCACAGAGTGGCAGGCAACTTCCTCTGGCTGCGAACAGGGCTAGAGGCTTTGTCCTGGTGCTGGTCGCGTGGCAGGGTATTCCGTCATCACGTCTTTTTATCAGAGCAAGAACCAAGAGAAAATATGCCATATTGTGTCATAATTCCATGGAAGGTGAGTTGATCACAAGCTTGAAAAACAAGTTTGTTTTCCAGAACGGAAAAGAGGGATGTCTAAGTACAAACCATGAAGGATGTGTTGTGCTTGGTCTGCTGTGTTTAAAAGTCTGTCCCAGTGCCCTCCCCATTTCCATATGTGAGGTGCACTGCTGCTGCCTCCCTCGCTCCCGCTTCTACTTCTTACCTTGGGCACTTCACAGCTACCCCTCTCTGATGCCTGGTTTCTTCGTGAGATTCCTTGAGACAGCTTTCTCCTTTCTAATTACCCCAGCAGCAGGATCTTGCAAGTCCATCTCCGTGTCAGGCATGACTGCTACTAATGGGACTTCTGGTGGAACACGGAAAAGCGAGAAGCTGCTTTTTGCTGAATTAGACTGCCAGCCCATCAGACCTGGCATTGGCTCTCCAGGGGTTCACAGTCAGGAACTTTTCCAGGCCTGTCTGAAAACTGAGAATGGAACATCAGACCTTCTGAAGGCAAAGCAGGAAGCTTGCCCATGAGCTGCAATCCCTCACTTGCTACAGCTGCTCCCTTGGCTGCTTTTGCACTATCCCTTTTATTTGCAAAACATCTAAGTTGCATAGGAATGCTAGTCTTCTGAGCATTGCTAGTTCATCAGAAGCAACCAGTACACCCCTGGAACCTTCTGGAGTTTCCTTCTTCCCAGCCAGCTGCAAAACTCACTTGCTTAATCCCAAAGGCCAACATTTCTGCCTAGATCACACCCATATGACTGATACTTTTTTGGTCATAACTGGCTACCCACCCTCAAAAGTCATCATGTTAATTGGAACAATATTCTTCTAACCATCCCTCCCAACTAAAGGGGAAAATCATCATCTCCTTATTCAGCAGCATTACTCCAATGGGCATTACAATGCAGAACCACCTACAGAAGAGAAAACCCATTCACCCTTACAAATGCTACCCCCCTTGATGATACTAGAATGAAAAAGCAAATCCTTCGCTCACATGCCGCAAAGGGTATATTAAATGCAGCCTAAGGCTGATCCCACCCACCTCACAGGATGGTCCGAAAGCCCCAAGACCCTCTGAACAGTCATGGAGGATTCAGGGATGCGCCTCCCCAACATGGCAGCGCATGAAGTGACACAGCAGGGCTGCTGCTGGGACTGCTTTTGATGGCAGCTGCGCACCTCTTGGCTGTGCACCTTTAATTGTTTGGCCACAATTAAAAACACGTATATAATATGGCTTTCAAGCTCCTGCTGTTGCATGGCTGGTCCTGAGTCTGTGTGGGTCACATGACAGGGACGAGCTGTTCCCTCTTGTAGCAGCTGCTGCAATCCCGGATCCCTTGGCTCAGGGTAAACTTCGACAGTGAGCATGGCTGAGCAGCTGCCAAGGGCCAGCAGGGGGGCCCTGCCAAGACTCCCCTGGACCTGTTCCTTCTCGGCACCACAGCGCCTTGCGTCCTCTCCCTCCAGCACAGAGAGCAGTGGCGTGAGGGAGAGCAGCAGCAGCAGCAGGTGCCACAGCCTGTTTGCTCCTTGGTCTTCTGCCTACCAAGCAAGGAAGGCAAAGCAATAATGAGAATGAGGACGAGAAGCAAACACAGCTGGCGATGATCGTGGCAAAAAGGTGCACGCTGGGGGAAGGGTGCTGTGGAGGATCTCTTGGCCATACCCAGGAGGCCCCCAACTCTCAGAGGGGGCCCTGCCTTGGCCGGCTCCTGCAGCTCAGCCACGCCTGTGTATACCAAGTGGTTAAATCTAATCAGATGCCAGAAGAGGAACATTAAAACACCTCAGACAAGCATCTACTCAGGAAAAGCCTGTGTAACTCAATAGGCCTTGCAGCATTCCCTGAATAGCTGGCAGATGAATCCCGGGCATTCCAAAGGCAGAAGCCCTTTCTTGGTTGCGCAGCTCTGTCTTGTTGCTGACATCCCCCCGCCCCGCTTCATTCCTGGAGTCTGAAAGGCTAGATTCCTTTATGGTTGTTACTCAAAAATTGTACAGTAACTAGTTGGTGGTTCTGCTGACAGTACCTAATCTCCACTGAATTCTCTTTTAATAACCATGATGGGAAAGTCATGAATCCTTTGCTCCAATCAGCTGTTAACAAGATGTGGGTTGGGAAATGTCCTGAGAATCTTTCAATCATTGCAAAGGGTTCTTTTGTTGCAAAACCCAGCGATGGCTTCAGTAATATTATGTAATTACACATTTTTACAAGGCACTGTACAAATATATTTTACTAAAAATACAAGGTTTTGTAGTTTGCAGGTTTACATATCTAAAAAGGCATGAAGGAGGGAATGGGGACAAATAAGACTGCTCAGGGGACAAGATAATCCATGGGGAAATCTGACCCCAAATAATATGGACATTTGTCTTCTTTTACAGAGGACAGCCTGCTATTTGAAGGGTTGATATGGGACTGTTCTCTGTTTTGAAGCTGTCCCCGGTTTTAAGGGCTATCCAATCTAAGTCTGCTTTAAAGACAAATCACAATCAGAGAGAAGAGTAGGACCTTGATGTTGTTCATCCGCAATAAGCACCTGAACAAAAGGTAGTACTCATTACAAACAGATGTATTTTTATTTACATCATCGTCATTCTTTCTGCTTTGCATGCATGCATCCATATTTGTAAATATTATGCAAATTTGTTTCCTCGTTTGTCCTGATGTATGTCCTCTAATTTACAAGTGGCCACCCTAACCCCAACTAGGTACTTTATTGTTTGTATCCAAACAAATGCAGATTTAGCAATCCAATTATGAGACCACACAATATTATGTCTACTCAGAAATAAATCCCATTCAGTTCAGTGGGGCTTACCTCTAGGTGCGTGAATATAGGATTACTGCATGAAAAGGCCAATGAAGTCTTCAAGTAACCTGAACAATATGTGGAAACGACAGAAGGAAAGGATGCTGACCTGACATGTTTGTTGAACTGCTGTTTACTTTAAAGGACTTTGCAAAAGCTTATCTCTCTCCCCAGATTGTTCTACAGCCCCTTCCTTCACAACACCACTGCTGTATGGATCCCTAGAAAAACACGCAAGCCCCTGACATACAGACATTTAGCAAGGGGAGCTTTTCGCTCCACGTATCACAAGGGCGGGGCATGCTTCACGGGCTCATTTCTATGCGCCAGGCTTCAATTAACAATACAAGGGAGCCCCCAGTGAGCAGGTGGCAACTCTGCCCTAGAGTCCTTTACCTGCACCAGTGTGCATCTTGCCCTGGGGCATAATGGAAGTTTCAAGGATTTATGTATTGCATCCTCCTCACTCCGGCACCCTCCAGATGTGTTGGATTACATCTTCCAGCATTCCCCAGGCAGCTGGGACTTGTAGTCCAACATATCTGGAGGGCACCAAGTTGAGGAAAGTTATCACAGAGGATCCAAAGGTGCTGCTAAGCATCTGGCAGCTTTAATGATTGATATCCAAGGTTTATCAGAATGGAACAATTAAGTTCCCTATTTTCCAGGTAGAGGATAAAGAGCTAGCTTTTTCTTGCTCTGAAGGTTAGGTTGAAACTGCAGGTTTAGAGGAGGGTGTGGTCACTGCCATTTTTTGTCTTCTCAGTAATGTTTTGTTGATCTGATTAGTTGATAATTAATGTTTAGGTGACCCAGAAAAATCAAGCTTGACATATTCAACTATTCCTTCATGTGGGCAGGGAACAGAACAGAAATACTGAGCAGAGTGGTATTCTCTTTAACTCAGCATTCTTGGATAGATTCAGGGGAAAGACATAGGCTATCAAGAGAGGTGGGCTCCCAGTAACTTCTAGTGGGCCTCATGAGGGCAGAAGGCCAGGAAGACTGGAACGGCTGCAGCTTCACACAATAAAGCCAAGTCAAGCCAAGCCCTCAAGTAATGCTGATGCGAGAAGATGATTGGAAACATGTGACACTCCTGCACCTGCCAGGAAGGGTTTTGCACAAAAGCTTCTGAGCAGAAGCAGTTTATAAGAGCATTGAACAGGAAGGATTCAGAATACTGGATTAAACATCCACAATCATTCTTAACTTGCCCGTTGCTTAAGGCTGCCAGGAGTTGCAGTCCAAAAATTGTGCATCCCCCATCCCAGTTTTGCAGTGACAGGCACTGGTGATTTATGTTTCAACTTTGCAGCGTCCAATCCATTCCTTAGAACAGTGAGATTAAAACTTAAGGCTGCTTCTCAGTCTGCCAGGCATCATATGAAGTCTCTCAAACACTTTTGGTCAGCCTCTCCATTCAGATCTTGAGTGAGCTGTGGACTTTTTCCCCAGCCAGTCAACAACAATTACCTCATAAAACAAAAAGTGCCAATTTGAAAATGCATTATTACAAATTATATTCTGTTCTCCCTCCCAGCACACAGAGCTTATAATTAAAAGAGCATAATCAAAAGGCAACACCCAAGCTGCAGAAGGATACAAGAATAAAAAGCAAACTGTGGTACCCCATGAAAAGCCTCCTGAAAAACCATGTTTTCACTTGGTAACAGGAACTGGCAGTGATGGGGCAAGGCTGGTCATCTTCAGAAAGCCATTCCAAACAACAGGTGCTATGATGAAAAGGCCCTGTTTCTCCTGAGCTTCAGGCACTGAACATAGGAGAAAGCAGGTCCCAAATTGTTTCCACGGCAAAAAAGAGTCACTGTGAATTGCCAAGAAATGTAAATCAAAAACCTGATGCAGGTGAGTTTTGTTAGTTAAAGCAACAGTGCAGAGAGACAGGTGGCAGGCGAATGGTCCAATAGGAATAGAGGGACAAGTAGGGAGGGACTGCATAGCAGCTTATGACTGGAAGAAAAGTTGCTGACCAATGTCAGGCCAGAGGCAATAGCAGCACGATGGGACTGTGTTGGCTTCTTCTAGCAGCTAATCGGTGCTGGTGGGGAAAGCTCTGTCCATCTTCCATTGTGTGTTGAGTGCTGCTATGCTGACAAGCTTGCCCTGCTGGTGAGAGAAGCAGGATGCCTGGGCCCTGCCACCAGAGCCTGTAGTTTGAGAAACACGGACAGGCAGTCCCAGAGTTATGAATACCTGAGTTATGAACAACCCATTCTTACGAACGAACTGCTGCAAAGCCTATTAATTTCAAAAACTTACCATAGAGAAAGGGAGCAAAAGGGGAGAGAGGGAGTCCTCCAAAGCATCACCATAGAGAGGGAGGGAGGGAAGGAAAGGGCAGGGAGGGCGGGCCTCCAAAGCATGCCTTCCTGCCCTGCCCATCCAGAGAGGGAAATCTTTTTGGCATTTCTTTGCTGCAGAAAGGAGGCACTGATGGCGGGTGGGGAGCTAGGGATATTCACAGTTTTCCCATCTGCATGGGGTCCTGCACCCCTAACCCCCATGAATGTGGATTATATGTGATCTGACTGACATACAAATCTGACCAAAAGATGAATTTCCATTTTCTCGGGAATGGAACTTCTTCCTAACCCGGTTGCAGGGAAGTTGAACCCCTTCCAGCCTGAGGACCGAGTGCCAGCTGGAGGAGCTCTTGGCAGGCCACCTTCCAGTGTAGGTATGGCCAGTGACAAACGGGATGGGGAAGAAATATCAGCTTATTTAGCTTAAAGCTCCTACTGCCTGTAACTAAGACTTAGGAAAGGCATTTCAGCTTTTTAGACAAAGGGGAAGAAAACTGCAAAAAAGCTGGGAAACTCCCAAAGAAAGCATGGCCACCTGGGGCACAGTTCTCTTGCAAGGAGGAAATGTACCATAGACCTGTGAAAGCTTTTGTAAGAACCTGTTTGTTTATAAATGGACCAGCTGGGAAGCAGGCACACGAATAGGACAAACCCCTGTATGGTGAAAGCTGCTTTTCCAGCTAGAAAACTATTACAGCTTTGCCTAGAAAACTTCAGATGCAGCTCGTCTCCCTTCTGCTGAAATTCAGCATCCGCCCTCAAATCCCAGTGGCTCAGAGTAGCCAAAAGCAATCAAAGGTCATTAATCTGGGGAAACCTACCCAAATTCTCACCAGCAGGTTACAGAAAACAATCAAATGAGCTGAAGCCATTTTATAAAACCACATAGGAAGGCTAGTTATAGGCATTAGTGAAGCAAAGGGTGAGTTTCAGTGTGTGAAGATACATGTTTATTCATGTGCTGATTGTGTCATTGTTTCCTCCGATTTACTTGGACTGCTCAACATTTATCATTCATGACTGCTGCCGTACACCTGTGGAAATGTTTATCCTGTGGCAAAGGCATATTGCATTAGAGAAGCAGAGAGTCTGCTGGACAGTAAACCTCATACGTTCAAGTTCTCTGCAGGGGAGCTGGAATGACAGAACAGGAGGGAAGTCATGCCAGGAGAGAAGGGGGTTTCCGAGGCAACCACCAGCAAAAAGCATCACAAGAGGAGTCAGGTGCAAGGCAGCATGACAGGGAAAGAAGATATACCGGGCCATGATGAAAAGGAGGGAGAGCCGGGGCAGGGTGGGAGGGGGGCAGCAGGACAGGATGAAAGAGTAGAAACGGGATAATACCATGCACTGAAAGAGAATGACTCCTGTAACTCCAGCCCTTTTGAGCGTGGATACAAAGCATTCTGAAGACCTTTTGAATACTCATTAGAAGGTATAAAGGTGTTCTTACTTCCCACACCTTGTACATTGTGTTTAATTCATTTGAGTTCTCTGTGTTTTAATATACCATCTGCTATTAGATAATTTCACTTTTATTTCATTTTATTGCAAATATTTAGAAATTGATTCATTTGTGCTCAAATCTTAATCAACAATGCTGTGAAGGTTTATTAAGATTTCATCATTATTTGCTTTTTGGGACTAGTGAGGGGGTTCTATATCTTTTGTGATAGCAGCTTTGTTAGCCTCAGCTTTCAATATCAAAAGAAATATTTCACAGTCTGTTCCTGGCTATTTGATAATGGCTTATTTCATTCATTATGTTTATTCAGGTATTGATACTCCATTTTTCAAGGCCATTTTTAAAAGAGTCTTTGTAAAGTGACTTGCAATGCCACAATGGTTTGGAAGCATGTTCGAGCACTTTAAAATGCAATCTAACAAACAGTACAGTAAAAAGCAATGACTCAAAACAGGAGTCCTGTAAAAATAAAGCAATCCATTAAGAAACCCTTCCAAAATAGGAAAGTCTTAAGACTGCATTTAAAAACAGGAGAAAGGGAACTTGGCCAATCTCTTTGCTGAGTTCCTCAAACATGGAGTCACAACTGAGAAGGCCCTGTCTGTAGTTCCTCTCTTTCGGGTCAATTGCAAGGCCATTTGTAATATCCCTAAACCACTGTCCCATTAAAACAAGTGCAGTGCAATCCTATGTCCGCTAGACAGCCTTGATGACCACAGGAAAATGCAGAGTCCCAGCTGCAACCTCAGCCCTGGGACTGAGGGATTGGGAGTGTGGTCCCTCTGCCTTTGCAGTGGGCACAGAAAGAACTGACCCCCGAGCCAGTGTCGGGTGGGCAATCTGAGGTAGGTGAAGGGGAGGGATGTGGCTTCACCAGGATACAATGAGGGGTTTTTGCAGAGCAAGAGAAGTGCAGAGGTGACTTTTGTTTCCATGCTACACCTGTCCTCAACAGGATGCTCATAATCCTCCAAGTTCAAAGTTTTATTTAGGGCCGGCCACATCTGTTCGCACTGTACATTACACATGACGTCTGAGAGGCCTCACTACTGATCTCACACTGCAGGTTTTTCTCCAACCCTAGTGGCTGAGCCTGGGTGTTCAAATGCAACAATATTCAGTTTGCAACCCTGGCGAACCTTTGGGCCCTCAGAAGCTGGGCACAGAGAACTCAGCCTTCTGCAGATTCAAGCAGTTCAGAGCTACATGGGAGATTGACAGCAAAATATCACAGCACATCCTTAGGCCCTAAAAAGGAGCCCTACTTTTGGGTTAGAGGCAGATATCTCCTCCAAAGAGGATATTTCATCTCCCCCCCCCACACACACACACACTCCATTTTTCCATTGTTCATCTTTCAACTGATCCACACTCAATATTCTGTGGCTTCTGAGCCCGTTCAATCTCCATTTGGTGTTCTTTGGGGGACTGTGATCTTGTCAGGGCTTTTTCGTTCAAGAGATTTACTGTGGTTCTCTGAATGTCAAGGGTCCTCTGAGCTGCTGATATATCATTCATTTCTCAGCAGGCTCATTTTGCCTCCATTTCTGCTGGCCTCGTAGGAACACAAGGGATTTCTTATACTGATTTAGACCATCAGTCCACTTAATCCAATACTGTTAGCACTGACTGGCAGCAAGGGCTCCCCAGGGATGCAGGCAGGACTCTTTCTGAGCCCTACCTGAAGCAGCCAGGGATTGAAGCAGATTCTGCACTTTAGAATTGGGCTCTGATGCTTGATCTTACAAGCATCATAGCTCAGATGGATATGGAATAAAAATGTTCTGGGAGGGATTGAGTGTGCATCTGTACAATAAGAAAAGTGATGCCTCTTCCAGTCAGAACTGATTGCATACATCAAAGGTGGACAGGGAAGGCGATGGTTTTAAAAGGGAATTTGCTTCTGTTCAAGGTGGCACAGCAGAAATAGAGGTCATCTCCTGTCAGCAACAGTAGGACGAAGCTGATGTTCTCCAAGCAGACCTCATGGTCCGAATCAGCCTCACAATCAAAATCACTTGATCAGAATCAGCTTCGGGCTGCTGGAGCAAAGTCGAAAAGCATCACTGCTACACATCCCCTTTGGTGGTATGGTAAACCTCTGGCCACCCACCACAATGTGGGTCTGCTGGAGGATTCTGATTCACATCCTTCTCACCAAGCATGGCCACTCTCCGTGATGCCAATTGCCCAATTGCACTTGGAGGGCACCGTCCTGGGACAGGGATGATAAACCTTTCCTGCCAGGCCCTGTAGTATTTGGGTGTATGGAAGATACTGGGCAGATGCATACATAATGGCAACCCATTGTGGTAAATCACCCAGGTGGGTTGCTATTAAGTGCCAAGCAGCCACAATGAACCTGGCTGATGCTTGGGCTCTTTGCCCCGTCCGCCGGGCCTCCTTCCCAGGGGATTTCTGCACACACGACGGCTGTCCAAGAATCTCTCCTGTGTGAGCAAGACTCATGCCCCATTCAGGCCCTCACACCTCTTGCTCCAGAGACCTGTGGAGCAGGAGGCAAGGGTGCCCGATCCACTCTCAGGTGCAAGGTGGAGCCGCCAGCTGGGCAGCACTAACAAAAGGGGAAGCATCACTCAACTGACCCCCCCCCCTTCCTGGGGGCTTTCTCTCAAGCAGGAATGGAGACGTGGGGCTGGGGAGATGCTCCCTTCTTGGCATGTCTCGGCCTAGTCTGGCTTGCTCTTCCCTGCTTTGGCTGCACCAAAAGCCGGGTAGTGGGGGGACATGTTGGGAATGTAACATCCTGCTTAGCCCAGGTTCTCCCTTCCTTGCTCTTGCTTGAGTGGCCTTTTCTGGAGCAGGAGCAGGGAAGAGGATATCCTGATACCCACAATGGGGTCAGCTGCCCTGATTCTGAGTGAGATTTCAACCCATAATAGGTACAACAATCCATTGGTTATCAGGGAAGCCAGTTGACCTCAAATAAACCATCCTGTGCAAATTGGTCCGGGTTCACACAACATGACAGCCAATCATTTCATGTGAACCCAGTTAATTTGTGACTTTGATTTTTTTTAAAGGGCAGCCTTTAAACAATAAAGTACAAGATAACTTATAAGGCCCATTTCACTGAAAATGAATACAAATGATTGTTACAATGAGCTGGTCTTGTAGACTTGAGATTGAAAGGTCTTTGATTTGCAAAATTTTTTGTGTGCATGCAGAGAGAGAGAGAGAGAGAGAGAGAGAGGGAGGGAGGGAGGGAGCGAGCATACAAGCGCGCATGTCTTTGGGCACAGGTGTAGTATGATGTTCCTTTATCACATTTAGCTTTGTGGTGCAATGATATGCTTTAGATTATATACTTCTTAATTGAAAACAGTCCCAGAAACAGGTCCTTCCTCTATAAGTAACAGGATTTTCTTCTACTGCAACTGAGCTGTCCTTTTAAGATAGTCCCATCCTTGTTTTCATTATTGTCATCCTTGAGCAACACAGGATATATTTAAACTCCAGCAAACATGGCCACTCGAGTGCAAGCATTCCTCTTTCTGTGCTTCTTTTCAGATTTCTCTTTCTGGCAGGTGTCTTCATTAAATTTATGTAGCATAAAACAGAATTGAAAAATCAACAGAATCGTGACTACTGCCTGCTTCTTTTGTTCTGTGTTTGCTGCTCCCTCTGCCCATTATGAGGCCAGATCCTTTTAAAGAAGAGAACATTTAATAGCGTTCCCTTTGTAGTGATCAGCTGCTTTATAGTATGTGTCAAACAGGCATTACAGGTGCATGCAGGATGGAGAGGAAGTACCAGCTCCTAAAGAACATCAGTTCAGCTCTACCAAATCAAAAGCAGCCTTGGACATATGAAATACCAGCTACTTGGATTTCAGTTCTTAGGGCCAGACTAGGCATTCACTTACATGTGGCAAGCAGTTAAGTACCTTTCTCTTAATTAAAAACGTAATTACAAGTGGAGGTGATTGTTACTTAGAATGCTGCATGCAGAGAAGGAAACTTAGTTCTTCTGTCCCTAGCATGGCAGCAACCTAAATAATGTGTGTGCACGACTAAAATGTTTAGGGAGGGAAAATTCCTATTTGTGACACGGAAAACATTTTTTCCAAGTGATGCAAGCATTGGGGAGGGGCGGGGGGGGGGGACTGCTAGTTGCAGCTGTTCCGGGAAGGGTAGATATAAGCCTTTCCTTCCTGTTCACCGCATAACCAAAAAGGATCCTGTGCCTGCATGCATCTGGAATGCGTAAAAGTAGGAAGGAAGACTTACTTACATGCTTGTGCAATCAGGGAAATCTGTCACGAACAGCATGATCAGACTGTGGAGAGTGTAAGATTTTGCAGTGTATCCAGCCTCCGAAACTAGCCTGTTGCCTCAGGTATGGCAGGGGATACTATCCCATGGTCAAGTAAGAGTCGACTGCAAGTCCATACCTGGACTGTGGAAAACGATGCTCCAGGCAGCAAAACCTCTTAGCCCAGCACTTCCCCTCCCATTTAGATTGCCTTAGCTACTGAAGCTGTGGGAAGAAGCATTTGTTGAAATACTGACTTGGTTCATGCAATCAATACAGCCCACTATGGGTTAGACCATGCTGGGCTGTGACCCAGGCTGGTGCATGCTAGGAAGCATTTGCATATTCAGTGAACAGCCATGGCTTGTCAGGCCTTGTGGACCGTGGGTCATACAAGGGTTAAACAACGGACCATGTGGTGTTGCTTAACCCTTACATAGTTCACAGTCCCTGGGTTCACATGACATCACAAGCCATGGCTAGACATTGAATATTAAAAATGGCCGCCTACAGCAGTCCAGTGTGACTTGAATAAGTCACTGCAAGCTGTTGAATCTTGGAATGACACCCTGGGTGTCATCCTGCCTTCAGACTGGGTGCTTTTCCCTGCATGTGGTTCTTGCGTCAACTGTACATTTCTGTAAATGCAGAAATTAAATTGACCAGAAAATCCACTCATGGCTTCAGTTCGTCTGGAAATGCCAGCTTGAACATCTGAAGTCAAGGTTTTCTACTGGGTAACATCCCACACAGTAGGCCTAAGAGCTCTCATGCAGCTGAAGGAAACCAGTACTCATGCTACATGTTTAATGGGTCAAATTGGATTCCAAAGGTGAAGCAGCTATTCCACAGAGAGCTTCGGCTTTAGAGCCTTCCCCAAAAGCAGTACAAGGGGAGATAGGAGTGAAATCAGTGAGCTCTATCCTATACAGAAGGGCAGCCACTACACACAGGCAAACCTCCAAGATACCAGCTATTGGTGACTTGCTGTTGCAATAATGCTGATGGAGCACTAATTATTTTAGCTGCATAATGGGCATTTTATCTATGCCAAGCAAGTTTCTTCTATAAAGCAGAAACCACAAAATTCCTTCCATCTTCCAAGTGCTTTTTTCAGCACACATTCATTACTTGAATTAATATGAGAGGGTTACTCCTATCTTTAAAAAGTCATATAATAATGAAAGCTGTTAAATGTTGCAACAGGCACCTTCACCAGAGCTTGTGGAATGCAGGGCTACTAAGCTCCACTGGAGAAATATACATACACTTTTAAAAGTTGTCTGTTGCTCTTCTGAAAGAAGTTGAAGGCTCTTCTTCCCTGTATCATTATATGGGATCTCACAAAATAGGTGATATCTCATAATTCTAGTGACAGTTATTCCTTGGAAAAAGAGTTGATCTGACTTCTAACATCCAGCCTGATGGGTAATTGACTCTGGGAGAGCTATCCTCACTGATTTGTCACTTTCCATTTGAAAAAGCAGATAATGACATGTTTCACAGCTTGCATATTGGGGTGGGGAAGAATGTTACCAGAAAATTCCATGTGTTCTATGTCTGGTGAATTAGCCAAAGAGAATCACAAATGATGTGCAAACCTGTGTTTGTAAGTATATTTTCTTTCACACCAGTGTCCTTTGCCCTTCTTTCTATCAGGTTGTGGCTTGGGCTGTCATGAAGTGAAAAGAATAGCTGCCAGCCGTGTACAGCAAAGAGCTTTTCCATATGTAAGTCTCAGTTCCCTCCAGGAAGGTAACAGCTGTTCAATACACAAGGCCAGGATGTGAAAAACTAAGATGACCCACCTGGCTGCAATTTCAGAAGAACTGAATTACAAAAGCTGACAATGTGGCTTAACACCTGGCACAGCATAGAGCACTGAGGGTGAGCCACAGGGTAGAAAGTTCTTCGATCACACCTCACCTTAGCCACAAACAGACCCATCTGATGCCTTTGTACATGTCAAGAATGCAGAAGGCATCCGGTCCTGTGGACCCGGCTCCATCCGACTCTCGCACTCTGTAACATATGTCTTTATACTTTTTTAAAGAAGTAAATATATCTTTAAGACCAAAGCACCCCAAAATACTTTCCATTATTCACAAGGACAGCTCACAATATTTTACTCAGGGAAAACCCAACCTCATCCTCCCGTTGTCCAGAAAGGAAGCCAGAGTCAGAGAAGTGGGGAAGATAATATTTTTCCCTGCTAATCAAGAAGACCTGACATTTCAGTCCTGCTCTGGTCTTACTACACCACTATTCATCCCTCTCCTTATAACAAGAATTTTGCTAATGATTATTAATAACAATTCTGTTGATAGCAGAGGTGGGACTCCAGCTGATGTGCGGGGGGTGGGGGGTTGCATTTTTAAAGGGAAATGTACTCTTGAGAAATAGATATGTGGCAAAACGGATTGCAGTGATGCTGGGTGCAGGGGCAGTGGTATATATGGGCCGGAAAGAAGAGGGCATTTCATTTGAGGGAAAAAACCCCCTTCAGGCAGAATGATTTAAACTGGGCCACAGGAAATAAAGCAAATGTGTGCAAAAGTCTGGCTAACTGTGGCTCAGGTGCCCCTTTATCTGTATTTCAGCTCGTGTCTGTGGAGAGCGAAGTGCTGGGGTCTCTTAGAGTTTCAGGGGTCCAAATGTAAGATTTAGGCCTCCAAACCTAGTGGGCTATTCTGAAACAACTACTTCTGGTTGAGGGTAGAAGGGTTCTTTTGGATACACAGAAACATAGAAACAGAGCGAGTCAGAAGGGGCTCGCAGGCCATCTAGTCTGACCCCTGGCTCCAGATGGCTCCACTCATGAGATGCCCACCATGTGCATGTCTAGCCTATGTATGAAAAAGGGTTTTAAGTTATGTTTTAGAATATAATATCGACACTGCTGGTCAGAATCTTTCTATATCCATGAAGACATGGGTAACAATCCTATAGAAATTTACTTGGGAGTAGGTTCACTAAACTCAATGGTTCTAATTTTTAATAGAGACATGTATGGAATTGCTGGATCAGACCTAAGTCCTGTCTGCTGTACTGTTACCAGCCACATACTCATTGACAGTCCAGAAGCAGAACGGGTCAATAACTCTCTTCCACTGTTGTTCAACAGCAACTGATATTTGGGGTCCTACCACTTTTGGTAGTGGAGATAGCACATATGATGTTGTGAGCCGCCCCGAGGCTTTGGCAAGGGGCGGCATAGAAATGTTTTAATAAAATAAAAAAATATTAAATGTATTTACTTATTAATTATGTTTATATAATACATAACAACTATTCTTTCCTACATAGAGCCCAGGTTGACTTACATAATCTCCCTTTCCATTTTAACTTCATAACAACCCTGCAAGTGGGGGCTAGAACTCAGGTCTCCCAAGTCAAGCTCAACATGTAACAAAGTCTTGCACGTGAGGAGTCACCTGTGGTCAAAAAAAGAAAAGGCAACAGAATGACAGACATTCTTAATAGTACTGTTTTTGTGTTGTACTGTTTTACTAATTTAAATGTTTGTGGGGGTTGATATGTTCAATGATTTTTTTTTTCATTGAACATATCAACAGAGGGGTTTTTGTTTCTTTCTTTTTCCTCACTGTAAAGGTGTAGGACATAGTGATGACATTATGAAATGTCTTGTACCCATAACATATATTTTTCATTACTCTGTGATAGATATTTCTTCTAGCAAGGCTAAGATTTGTATGTGGACAAATACTATATTCTTAATAATGCCATGCTCTTTTATGCTATTTTAACTTAATTTTAATTCTTACTGTTTTTCTCAATTGCACTGTATTGTTTTTATACTTCGTTGTAAACTTCCCAGACAGCTTCTGCTCCAGGCAGTATAGAAATGTAATAAATAACAACAGCAGACAGAGAGGACTATGCCGTCTGTTCTCCAACCTTTGTGTACCTCTGATTTATTGGCAAACCTAAATGACTCTGCAAAACCATCAGGATCGCAGCTAATAACTGTACAGCGGCAGGAAGGCACCTGCCAGTTTTGCCAACTTACGGGTATATAACAAGAGCAGGAGCCAGGGCATGCTTATGCATGTTTTGTGTCTTAGGTTCCCTTGACCGCAGTGGCTTTCTTCCAACATTCTTTGTATGTGTGTGTGAATGTAAATATACCTAAGCAAATCCTTCACTTCCACAAGTGAGAGGAGCATACTTTGTTTATGTAAGGTGAAGAATGAACTCCTACTGAAAAGGTTCACTTGGGTGGAATTGGTGGAAGCACAGCTTTTACACAATACACTTTATTCTGCATGGACAACGCTCGTTTACCTTATGCTTGATGAGTAGCAGCTGCCAGTAAAAGGATTTTTAAAGGCCTAATTGTCACATGGGGGGGGGGCTATTTTCAAGAGGTCACAGCTGGGGAGAGAAGAGTTATGATTATTCTTTTTTCATTTCTATATCATTAATAGCCAAAAATCTCTGTGTGGCATACAACAATTCCTAAAGAAGGAGCATAATATAATTACATCAAACAATTGTAAAAAAGTGCAATGTTTAAAACTCAAATTATTTTATACAACTAAAATAATATTTAATGCTGAGTACAACTGTTGAAATACCTGGCACCATAAACGATGTCTTTAAATGTCTAAGCATAGAGGGCTATCTTAGCCTGGGGGCAAAAGGATGACAGATTTGGCACTAGACAAGCCTCAGTGGAGAGACTGTTCCAAAGGCAGGTGGTGGCCTCCACTAAGAAGGCCATCCCATACGTTGACATGCCGCTGGGCTCCCTTGAAGGATGACACTTGGAGAAGAGCCTCAGATGTTGATCACAGTGTCCAGGTAGAAGCAGCCAAGCAGCTGAAATTGGTTTTATATGTTTGTAGTCTCTACTTACTGATCTGGCTACTGCATTTTGCACCAGCTGCAACTTCTGAACAGTCACCAAGGGCAGCCCCATCTAGAGTGCAATGTAGTAACTTAATTTAGAAATTACAGGCACATAGATTACTGAAACCACACTATCCCTGTTCAGACAGGGGTAAGCCGGGTGGCCAGCCAAAGCTGGGAAAAGGCACTCTGTGCCACTGAGATCACCTGAGCCTCAAGTGACAAAGGTGGCTCCAAAGGACCCCCGAGCGATGAACTTGCTTCTTCAAGGGCAATGCAACTCATCCAGGACAGGTTGAAGGCCAGAACAGGCATCTAGTTCCTCAGTCCTGAGGACACATCAGGGGATCCATAGCCGTGTCCTGGCAGGCCCTCTTTTGCTTTAGATGCTCCAAACTCAGACACAGGCAGCAGAAGTTTCTGCAACAGCTAAGAAACATGTTGGGAGCCTGGAACCTCAGTGGTGGGACCTCTTGCTCTGCCCCCACAGGGGAGAGGGGATCAAAAACATCCTAGGATACTATCCCAGAGACTATAGGATTGCTGCCTAAATTACCATTTTGTGATATTTTCTTAACAAAATTGAATTCCTGATCTCACCTCCGTTGCTCTCTGAGTATCTTGTGCTGACATGTTAATGAACAGACTAAATTATCTTTACTATGTGCCTTTGTGTTTAGAGACAGTGCTCCAATTTTTTTGGATTTGAGGGGTTAGCTGACCTTAGGCTGGGATGTTGCTCAAACTGGGTACATGCCACACATTCTCACACTGACACTTTCTCACACATGTTCTTCCTCAAAGTGAGTCATTCTGGCCCTGGGAATCACCTCTGCTACAACAACACAAATGATACAAAACTGGGTGGAACATCAAACACGGTAGAAGACAGAATCAAGACCCAGGGCGATCTTGATAAACTTGGACACTGGGCTGAAAGCAACAGAATGAGATTCAACAAGGACAAGTGCCAAGTTCTCCAGCTAGGAAGAAGAAACCAAACACATTGATACATGATGGGGAATACGTGGCTCAACAGAACTGAGAAAGATCTCAGAGTAATTGCGGACAATAGGCTAAACATGAGCCAACAATGTGATGCAGCCACCAAAAGGTCAAATGATATTTTGGGACACATTAACAGAAGTTTTATTTCCAAATCGTGAGAAGTAGTAGTTCCTCTGTACTCCTCACTAGTCAGACCTCACCTGGAGTGCTGTCTTCAGTTCTGGGCACCAAGATTTATGAAAGATGCAGATAAATTAGAAAGAGTCCTGAGGAGGGCAACAAAAATGATCCAGGGTTTGGAAACACTGCCCTATGGGGAAAGACTGAGGGAACTGGGCATGTTCAGCCTTGAGAAGACCAGGGGGGTGGGCATGATATCCCTCTATAAGTACCTCAAAAGCGGTCACAAAGAGGAAGGTCAAGATCTCTTCTTGCTGATGGCAGAGTGTAGGACACGGAATAATCAATTCACATTGCGACAACCCAGATTCAGGCTGGACATCAGGAAGAGCTTCCTCACTGTCAGAGCAATACAACAGTGGAACCAGCTGCCTAGAGAGGTGGTGGGCTCTCCCACACTAAAAAGGTAAAGTAAAGGTTTCTCCTTGATGTTAGGGGGCAGTGCTCATCTCCATTTCCTAGCCAAGGGAGCCAGCGTTTGTCTGCAGACAGTCTCCGTGGTCATGTGGCCGGAAAAAAACTTATCTTTTAAAAAGATAGTTAATGTCTGATTCCTCCCATGGATGCCACTATGGCCTGCTGGGTTTATTAACTTATTGGAATTTTATATTTGTATTAGATTATTGGGTTTTTATTGCTTAATATTTTATGATTGACACAGACACCAACAGATTGTGGTTGTGAAGCAGGCTCTGGCTCATGTCACAAAGAAGCTTCTCATCTCACCCTTATGTTCACTAAATCCGCGTCTCTAAGGTGCATATAATTCTAAACAGCTAATCAGCAAGCTACCGTCTGCTTGCTTTATCTAATCTTTGTCTAACATAGTGCTTTTTTTCTGGCATTGGCCTTGGCCACTGCCAGCTGGATCTTCAAAGATCAGAGAGTGTACTTGCTTCAGCTTTAAAGGCAATGACTGATTTCGCTTCTAAGCTACATTTTTGGTACATGAGTGGGCAGGGGATGGTGGAGAGGCCTGGGCCCCACTGGAAGTTTTCTCAGGTCAGATGGGGACACCCGACCAGCTGGATTCATCCAGCAGGCCACAGGTTCCCCTTCTGTGCCCAAATACATTTGGGTTGAGTTCCAGAAAGTCTTATTCCCTGAGCTCAGCAAAACACTCTGCAGATGTGTATAGAGACACTGTGTTCCATGCACATGTGGTAACTATTCACTGAGCTGGTTCAAAATCCTGTTTAGACATCCACATGTATTGTATGTGAAAGGCTCTGCCATAAACCTCTCAGCATTTCAGTGTGTTGCACAACAATTATTTATTTATTTATTAAAAACATTTCTATGCCGCCCCCATTGCAACAAAGCCTCAGGGCGGCTCACAACATTCATAAAAAGATACAATGAACATGACAAAATTTCATTCATGTCCACACCCATCACACAACTGGTTTTATTTATTTAAAAATTTCTGTGCCGCCCCATTCGCCGAAGCCTCGGGGTGGTTTTATACACTGTAGTCACTAGCAAATGTAAATAATGATTATCCAAGTGGGTTGATGGTTCATTTGTGACTCCAATGATAAAGACAGAGCACTAAAATGCAGAGATTGCACAGCTGCAGAGTTGCATAAATCCACCCATGTGCTGTTTTTGCTTAAACAGAAAGGTCAGCATTCCATTCTCCCCAGTGCCTCTTCCTAAGTAGACGCCGCTGCCACTTCCCAACAAATAGTTTGGCTTTAAGTGTGTTGACTTGTTCACTTGCACCTGATCTCAAAGCCCGATCCAAAACTACCTTTAAAAACTGACTTCCAATAAAGGTAAAAATGCATGCTTAGGCAGAAAAATGTCCTCAAACTCCTAGCAACCTCAGGACTTTATGGGTGCCTAATCCTGTGCAGCATTGTGTGGTCCATATCTTTAGCATGTCATGAGCAGAGCCAGCTGGAGCTGGGGGTCCCTTCTAACTTGTTTCTATGGTTAGCGGCCCCATAATAGTGCCATGGTTGTACTTCACATCCTAACAAGCATATTTACCCCATGATATGAGTCTTAAGCTTTCTGCTTCTGCTTTCTGAAGCATTTTTTTGTTAGATCTGCAGCCTGCTCTTCTTCCAAGGAACTCTGAGTATGTTTAAGATGCAAGCACAAAAGTTCCTTGCAGCTGCATAACAAGCAGGACATAAAACCTTGTCTCTGAAATTCCCCATACTCAGGTCAGCTTGCTAGTGAGCATGATGTAATTGCAAAGTATAATCATGAGGCTGCAAAGAGAAATGGAAAGGCCTAAGTAAGTAAGGCAGTCAATACAAAAGAGCACTGTCAGAGATCCAGCAAGCTAAAAATAGGCATCTAAAATTAGGGTCCTAAATCTGCACTTAGACTTTCATATCATATTATAGAATCAGGAGAAGAGGCATAATTGGTAGGTAGCAATTCATTGCCATTTTTCAGCAAGCAGTAATCATAGAAATTGTTCAGTCGTTCCATGTCCAAGGCAGTGTACACTACCTTTTAAAGTGTCTCTTCTCGGCCTGGCCCTCCAAGGGATGCGTCATACGTTACCTTTATTGTGTGCAGCAGCATGAACAAACATACGGTGTGAGTTGGCCCCAAATGTGGCAGGAAAACAGTTCCCATCATCTTAATGATTGACCATGTTGTTTGGGGCTTATAGGAATTAAATCCAACAACATGAAATCCATTTCCCATACTCCTTGCACCCCTAAGGCTGCCCCAGGCTGATGGGGACCCTCCTGCCCAATGGAGGTTGCAGTGAGGAGGAGACTGGCCAAGGGGACAGATAATTGGATCTAACCCAAAGTGATTATGGGGGGAATCAACACTTTAAAACAAGATGTGTTGCTGCTAGTGCTATTTAAGCAACCGACTCACAGCCTGTGCTCTAGCTGGAAAATAGTAGAAGAAAGCAGATGTACCCATTGCAAACAATTGGCTTGAAGTGCTCGACAAAACCAGGGGGTGATAAAAATTGCTCCTTACAAAAGAACCCTGAGAAAATGGACCATCTCCACTTATGGAAACTCTTCTTGAGTTACTAGAACAAAATAAATCGTATGAAAGTGTTCAGCAAAAAAAGGAAATTTTGTATAAGAAAACCTCTGAACTTCCTTTTCTGGAATGATGTTATCTATCTTGTCCCCCATTTTACTCATATTAAATTCATACAATTGAATAGTTATTTGCACTCCCTTAGGAAATTTCATTCTGTTAAACAGCAATCCTGAATATTCTTGCATAGGGAGATATAGCCAAGGCAGTGAAACTGGTACAAACCATGAAATTATATCATTTTACCTCCCTTAGCAATTTTTTTCCTTGGGACTTCTCATTCAGCTTCTTGCTCTCAGGGCTGCTCCTGATAAAGCCCTTTCCACTACTTATCACAGATCTCCAGTAGCCAAGCCAAGCCACTGCATGGCTCTCCTCAGCCATCTGCATCCGATCCTTTGTGGCCTCTCTCCAACTAAGGGCAATCACAATTTTTCACTGAACTTATCGTTAACACATTCGCTCCCCTCTGACTTCTGTTTGTTCCTTTTTTTAGATTCCCTTTTTTGAACAAGTTTGTCTTTTTTATCCAGTAGAGACAAAACAATGCCAAACAATGGCTTGTGTCCTAGACTCACAAAGCATCTTTCCTCTCCCTCTCTGTTTCCCCCACCCCTTTTCATGGCAAAGCTAAGTTGCACTTATTTATGTATTTTAAATTCCTTATAATTTTTATTATAATTTTTATTTTATACAGTTATGTGTACTTTATATTGTTATTTATGTATTTTAATTTATTTATTTGTAAGCCGCCCCGAGGCTTCGGCGAATGGGGCGGCCTAGAAATTTTATAAATAAATAAATAAATAAATAAAATCTGTCTAATGATTGTAAAATCTCAAGACGATTTACTCTTATGTCCACTGAGAGACACTAGTTGCTGTTTGCTTTCCCAAGTACCATCAAAATGTGGTTTGTGGTTCTGCTTCGGAGGGCAAATGAACCATAGTTAGTTGGTTTGGATATAAATCAAGAAAATGGAGAAAGCTGGAGCATGGGAAGTGAGCACAAGTTCCTGAGCCAAAAGCTTGCTTTTGAAATGCTAAACGGTGGTTTTGCTGTTATGTTACATGTGAACTGAGCCATGTTGTTTAAGACATAGTCACTTGGTAGAACAAAATGGCATTACATCTGAAGCAACCCTCTGTTGATTTTCTCCCATGCAATTTGGTAAATCCCAAGAAAACTTCACCAGCTAACCATCATTTTCATATTTATTGGTGCCTGCTCATCAAATACTTTGAGAACAAAGCCTACCAAATGAGTAAGGACTCAGCCCAGCTTGATGCAATAACTGGCAACAGAGCTCAGAAGAAGCCACTGGATGAGAAACATTCAAATTAAAGAGCCATTAAGGAAATTCAGGGTGTAAACATAAAATAAACCCTAAGGCAAAAAAAATATGGCAGAGACTACTACATGAGCAATATGACATGAGAACCAGTTGCCTAGAGAGGTGGTGGGCTCTCCCATACTAGAGATGTTGAAAAAGAACCTGGGATGGTGAGTGGGATGGTGTAACCTGGTGTCCTGCAGCAGCAGGGGGTTGGACTAGATGGCCTTTATGGCCCCTTCCAACTCTACTATTCTATGATCCTATGATGTGTCCTAATGCACGCTTTTAAAAAAGAGCATCCTGGCAAGACCATGCTAACAAAAGCCACTACCATAATGAATTGCAACATTAGGTTTGTAAATGTACATTATGTGGGATTGCAGATAACATATTTTGCTTAACAGCCACCATTCAAGTTTTTGGATTGGAACTTCCCTCCCTCTCCACCCTCTCCCTCTCCCACACACACACACACACACAATAAAATTAAAAGTGATGTGAGAGATCCACACTTAGATCGCTTGATGGACCATTTAACCGTTTCACTCATGCTTTTCCTAGTCAACTTCTTTCCTTTTTGCACTGCATTAAATCAGCACAATACATGCATCTGTCTACCTCTACCCCACTCAGTGCAGCTGAACTAAATTATGGTTTCAGGGGAAATTTTCAACTGGGAAAACAGTGCAGGGAAAAACACTTAAGTGGCCCTCTTCCAGAGCCACTATTCCTATATAATCCCACCTTCATCTCCACCTTTTAAATAGCTGCTTTTAATTTTAAAAGAAATGTCGGGAAATTTGATGACAGCATTCCATGTAGGGTGGCCCCAAGACAGATGGTGCACCTCCAGTTTTAAACCAGAGGGAAGAACTGAACAAATTGTGGGTAGGTTGGGAAACACCTTTAGTGATATATTTAGTTATTGGATTTATATTCTACTTTTTTCTTACACAGCACTCAAACTCTCAATCTTATCCCCGCAACAACAACAACCCTGTGAGATAAGTTGAGCTAAGAATCTGGCCCAAACTCACCTAATGACTCCATGGCTGAGTGGAGCCTAGAACCCAGATCACCTGAAACCCGGTCCCACTCTCTTAACCACTACACTACACTGCCTCTCAGTTATGAAACCTATAGAACATTCTAATACCATTCCATCTAAAGGCAAGCCTGTTTCACTGGTGACTGTTTAATTAGAGCTAAATTACTGCATGTTAATGATGTCTCCAGTCAATGTCACAACGATAACTTTAAAAGGAAAAAAAAAGTACTTTTTCCCTGTTAGGATGCCTATATTTTAAAAATCACGTCATAAGCAACACCATCAGTTTAGAAGTGGACTTGTGTAGTATTGTTTTCTATAATTTTATTTAGCTTCGATAACATTGTAAGCTGCATAGGAAGGCCTTGGCAGTTATAGGCAGCCTATAAAAACATGTATAAATAAAATAAATAAAGATACTGAAGTATGACTTAAGAATAGACAAATATTTATGCAGGTTGCTTACTTTACCATTCAGAAGGGTAAATGCAGACCAAATATAGTCCTGTTAACTACTGCTAGCTGAAAGTCTCTTGAGGTTTTGGTATGATGTTTTTCATTGCGTGGTTCATAAGGGCATACTACAGTTAGCATTGAAGGCCTGAAGTGCCTGATACTGCCTAAACTTGAAAGCTAAGCAGGGTCAGGCCTGGTTGGAATCTGGATGGGAGACTGGAGTCCTGCATTAAGTTGGTGGTTGGACCTGATGGTCTGCTAAGCCCCTTCCAACTGCGTGATTCTGTGTTTCTGTGACAAACATGTGCTATCAGCCTTAATGACTTATGCAAGGTCTCCAGGTCCATGTATTCATCAACACACAAAAGTTTAACCATGTTTAATACTGTATCTGAGTGCATGTTGAGTGCATTGCTTTTTGGACAATGCCTTTCAGAAAGTTGTCAAGTGTGCCCAAACAGAACGGAACAGAACAATTTTTTTCAAACTTTTAAGCATATTCCATAAACTTTGAGGATAAAATTGTTCCTAGTCACTCTACCCCAGACACCATGCTTAGAGTAGTTCCTGTGGAGGCTTCATGAGATTAATTTCATTTACTGTGGTCTGAACCATTTAGAGGGGATTAGCCAACTTCCAGTACACTCAGCTCTTTCCATCTTAGGTCTGGAAAGGGATTATTTGCCAGAAGGTGGGATCCCAAAGCATATGGTAGCAGTTTAGGTCCAGACATTCTTGGAAGAGATTAATTATCTACACTTATTTCAATGTGGCTTCAGGTCTGGTTTAGGTATTAAAATAGCTTTGGTTACCATGGTGGACTATTAACATGATGGCCTTCCTTACAAGGCCAGTCTTAGGCAAAAATAGTACTGGATGTGGCACTATTCCCACAGTTAGCAATTCTATAAAGGGTGGTTGTTTGTTTTAAAAAAATAGTAAAGCAGGAGTGAGGTTCCAATTGAATCAGGACCTGGTAGTTGGCTGATGAGCCTTAAGCTGTTGTGCTGCAATCTTGATCCGTTCTCACCATGTGGCCGCTATCTGATTGGATGTAACCTTTCCATCTGTGAGAATGGGAGCTTAGTTTCAATGCAGATACCAACCTCATTCCACCAAGCCAGACTATGTGAAAAGCATCCCATCTAGCTGTTCCCCAGGTCACAGATTTTGGTGCAATGTATCAGTAACAAGATCATCAAGACATCCCTTGGTAAGGCAGGGAGAACCTCTTGGTCGAGACCTAAAAAGCCTGTCAGAGACACAGAACTGCAGGCTCTGAGCTAAATCCAACTCTCCAGGCATCCCTAGCTGGGCATCCTTCTTCCTTGGATCCGGTCACTTTCCTCTCACCAGCAGTCTTCAAACAAAAGCCTCCAAACTTATGAAAGGAGCCTTGAATGTTAATGAAATGCTTGGCTTATTGTGCCAAGGAACACAGTTGCATATAACTAAGGAGCAAAGTTTTGTAGAAATGCAGTGACACCTGGCCTAACAAGGGGATTACATTCTGTGAATATTTTAGAGTGTTACTGACTCTTTAAAGACTTGTCTATCTCCCCCTGCCAAAAGGGGGGATTTTTATTAGAAAATAATACATTATGTCCCCATGAAATTCCTTAACTTTTCAGGCATCTTCACACTTATGTCTGTGAGAATGAACACATCAGGTAAGAAGAGCTTTGCCAGAAGCATCTGTTGCAGGAGGAAACAGGAATCTGCTCAGCAGCCTAGACTCAGTTGCTGTTCCCTGTCTCCCCAACCTCAAATAACACACATTACTAAGCAAAAGCATTTCTACTGAAGCTCTGGCTCAGCTGTGGAAACCAGGAGGGGAGAAGCTCAGAATGGGGGGAGGGGAGGAGAGGGAACAGAAGGACAAAGACACAGTAGGAAAGAGAACTGGCCAGATGGTTAAGATTTGGCACCTGGTTTTTTCAAGCATGTGTGTTGGCTTGCACATCAGTGCAGTGTAGTGGCAGTGTTGAACTGTGACTCTGGAGTTCTAGTCCCCTCTCAGCCATAGAGTTTAATGGGTAGCTTTAGGCCAGTTGCCAACTCTCATCCTAGCCTACATCACAGGGCTGTTGTGAGGATATGAAGAGTATCATTGGGTTCACCCTCTTAGGCTCTTTGGAGGAAAGGTGGGATAGAAATGGAACAGTATTCAATATATGTTTACAGTAATGACATTTGATGACTGACATCTAGATGTGTGTAGTGCATGCCACTGGAAGACCATTTTGTGGAGCACAACTATGTGAAAGTTCTTGTTGTGGTGTTACATGGGTGACAATCCATTCACACATGCAGCCCTCAAGTTAAATAAATGTGCATGTGCAAACTGGACCTGTGGATCAGGCAGCATGATGACATTTAGAGTTCTGTAGTGGAAAGAGGCAGACACAGTTCTAGTGCTTGAATTCTGGGGGAAGGAACCCATTAATGAGAGCTGCAAGTCTCATTCCAGGCTCCAGCCAAGTCATGTCCCCACTGTAGTCTTCTAAAACAGTAACTAAGGAAGTGAATCACAAAAGGTATGGGGACATTCACACCCAGGTAGTTCAAACACTCGTGATGCTATTACCAAGGAATCAGAATGGGGACCATTGAACAAACACACTCTTAGCATCTTCCAGAATTGCTTCTGCCATTAAGTTTGTTATCCTAAGCAAATCAACTAAACGGAGAGATAAAAGTAGCATGAAATTGCATGAAACATTCTGTCATATATTTTAATAAAAAGTAGCTTTTGGAGAAATGAGCCTTGTCCAGAACAGTGTTGACCATCTGGAAATACGGTGTGAAGACAGCATCTGCATGTGCCCTGTATCTTTCCTGCCTAGATTTTGGTGCAAGTGCACACTGAATAGGCAAGGCTTGCACAACAGGCCATCCGTGTTGCACTCAATCCACAATGGTAGTTCACATGAAGCCTCTAGCTGTGTACCAAAATGGCACATCAAACCCAAATGTTGGTTTGTTGTTATGTGCTGTCAAGTTGTCTCCTGTTTATGGTGACCCTGTGAATGTCCTGTCCACAGCAGCCCCATTTAGGTCTTCTAAATTCAAGGCTGTGGTTTCCTTTATGAAGTCGATCCATTTCATATTTGGTTTTCTTCTTCTTCTGCCTTCTACTTTCCTTAGTATGCTTGTCTTCTCCAGTGAGTCTTGCCTTCTCATGATGTGCCAAAATATGACAGCTTCAGTTTTGTCATTTGTATCCAGGGAATGTCCTTGCTTGATATGATCTAGGATATATTGGTACTCAGATGTTAATTCTGTACCCATGTTAATTATGGACCCTGTTCTTCTCTCCTGAAGAACAGTTGTAATTGCATGTAGACATCTAATTAACAATGTTTTGAAAGTTTTCTTCTCCCAGTTTTATTAGAGGTCTCTTATATATATATTTGGACCAAAAGTTGCCTAGCAGTTTCAGGAAAAACCTCTACCTTTGCAGACACAACCATTATCAGCACTTACTGTCCCTGTAGTGGTGGACAACAGAAGCAAAATGGATCGTGTGCAGAAATAAATACAGGCAGTTCCAGAGTTAAGAATGTCCAAATTATCAATAACCCATAAAGCCTATTTAAAAAAAAATACTGCAAAAATTCATCATCACCATAGAGAGAGGAAGCAAGAGGTAAGAGAGGGAAAGCCTCTGAAGCATCACCGAGAGAAAGGAAGAAAAAGGGGAGAGATAAAGGCCTTCAAAGGATGCTTTCCTACCCTGCTCATCCAGAGGGAAATCACTCCAGCGTTTTCTTGCTGCAAAGAGGAGATACTGGTGAGTTTAGGCAGGAAGGCTAGAGAGATTTATGGTTTTTCCTGGCAGGAAGGCTAGAGAGATTTATGGTTTTTCCTGGCAGGAAGGCTAGAGAGATTCATGCAGGGTCCTGCATCCCTAACCCCCATAAATGTGGAAGGTGGACAATACACGATCCAGTTTCAACTGAAAGATGAATTTCCGTTTTCTCAGGAATGGAACTCATTTGTAATCCAGGGACTGCCTGTATTGTACTAACTATGCCTAGTCTTCTCATCAAGCTGTAAGGGTCAGGACGTGGGCGGTGGCTGAGATAGGCAGAGTGCCAGGACCAGGGTGCAGATGCAGAGCGAGATCATGCCACGTAGTAGGGCTAGAGGCAGGTGGTGTGGTCAGCAGTCCAGGGTCAGGATCAAGGCAGCAAGCAATCCAATACTGTATAGGAGAGAGTGAGAGCACAGTCCAGAGGTCTGATGCCAGAAAGTCAGTCCTGTAAGGCTGGTCCTGACACTAGTGGGCTGGAGCAGGGTAGGAACAACTGGAGCAGGCAAAAACACACAGCAACAGGACAAGGGCAGACTGGGATCAAACAGGAGCAATACAGGAACAGACTGGAACAAGGCAGGGACTAACCAGAGCATGCAGGAGCAGACTGGAGCACGCTGAGCAAGGCAAGAACAATTGGAACAGGGCTGGCACAAGGTTCAAGGCACAGTGACACAGAGGTTAGAGCATAAGAGACTACTTGTATTGCTATGACAGGGTAGCAGTATCAGGAGGCCTTTTATGCTGGCCTCCAGGAGCACTGCATAATTGCTCGCAGGTGTTCCCTACGAGTGCCTGTAAAGGTGTTCCTGGTTCTGAAGGCACTTGCAGAGTCACTCAGGGTTCCTGATCCTGACACAAGGACTTTAAGTAAACATGCATAGGATTACAGAACTGTACTGATAGCTCCCCCACATAACACAATCCTATGCATATTTACTCATCCTAACTCTAACCCCTGCAGCATTCCACGGGGTTTGTACTAGCAGAGATGACACCTGGTTTCTGTCTATCCATCACATCCGAGTTCATGTTAACCCTGACATCTAGGGATGTTGAGATTACTACTGCATCCTCAAAATGCCTCAAACGCTTCAGTCAAAGACTCTTATAGTTGTGATTCACCATTATGAACAAGCCCTTACAGATAGTTTCATTTCTGAAGTTCTGATTTTCCTGATTACCTAAGATTTCGTCTTTGAGTGCAACAAAGTCAAATGGGAAAGGAACAATAAATATTCAGGTTCAAACACTTTTCATTAAATGTTTTTATTTAAAAAAATAGCCTCAAAATATGATGTGTAAAAACAAAACGCCTTAAGTAGTTACATCTCTTGGATCACTTGGTTTTGCAGACTTTTGTCATTTAAATCCTGTGATTTTATTGCTGGAAGTATTACCATGTCACATGTAGCTTACATAATCAAATACTGAAAGGACATGCAGAATCATGAGGTAAGGAGTCAAGAAAGTCTCATACAGATATTGGTGGTCTTTTCTAGTTCAACCTGTTCTCCTTTAACCACACTCAGATTAACCCCACCTCTTTTCATTACTGGTTCTGCCTCTCCTCAAAAAGAAACAGGAAGATAGAAACCCAGCAAGATTTAGGGTGCTTCAAAGTAGAAGGCTGCCAGTGTCACTGCCAGTGTCACCCATCCAAAGACTTTGTGCAGCTCTTCTATCTTTCCCTCTTAACAGATTTCTTTTTGGAAAGAAAAAAAAGTGGTCAGAAAATAAGGGAAGGTCACAAGCAGATTCCAGACAAAGCTTTTATGGTGCCATCACCTTGCCTAACTCATTGAATTTTACCATTGTCCAGATCTTATCGTATTTTGCTCACAGCCCTCCATGTTTTCCCAGTGCTGCTTCTCTCTTTTCTTTTACCAGGGGAAAAAAAAGATTGGTGATGGGAAAAAGTCAGAATAGCATACAAGGTCTTTTAATTTGTAATGCTAGCTGTTGATCTCCACCCCCTCCCTAAAATTCTATGTTTCAGAAAGGGTGATTACAGGATAAAGGCCTCATTAAACTTTCTACAGCACCATATGCTTTGTACAGGGGGCATTTAACTACAGCAATCTGAGCTCAGTGGGATGGGGCAGCACAAGGGATGAAAGAAATTTGCCAGCGTGCACAGCTCCCCATCACTCTACCAACTTTAAGTCCTCCACATTCAGATGGATCCCTATTGTAGGCCAACGTGTCAGGAAGGTAGTTCCATTAAAGAGCTGCCAAATGAGGTTTCTATCACGCCATTGACTTCTTGGTTCAAAGAATGTTCTGGCAGGTCCAGACAGTGTGGTCCTCCATTTGTAACACTCCCATATTTTCCCAATGCTTCTTCCATCTTTTTTGTTGCTGCAGATCTGTTGAGAAAAAGACAGAATAGGTGCACAATGCTTTCTGCCTAGTAGCACTAAGAAGCCCTCCATATGGAACCATCCTTAGTTTTGAGTCCTGACACTTCTTATATACTAGCAAATGTTATGGGGATAGAAGCTTTTGTGTACTAGGCCCAAGAAATGTGAAGAGGTCACTAAGGCTGGACAAAGCTGCTCTTAAGAGGGAAGAAACTCATAATGAGAGAGACACGTCCAATAGGCAAAGCAGCTTAAAATTGCTTTCTGTAGTGGCATCTGGTATAATATACTCAGGGTATCTCACCAGGTTTCTTTCCTGCTTTCTCCTCATTAATAAGCAACATCTTTTTACAGCCTTCTGATGACTGATTAGACTTCTGGTTCTGCACTTTGGCCAAGGTTTTGAACAATATAGAAATGTCATATTTTATGCTGAAAAGGAAAGGTCAGAGATATGGCATTTTCCTGTATAGCCAATAATCACCTCCTACATACTGGCCCTATGCCAGTTTCTGAATTCTGCTACTGGGCTCTGATCCCTTTACAATTTATTTTATTACTTTAATGCATATCTGCTTTTAGTATTTCATTATTGCTATTTTGATATAGCGCCTATTTTTACTGGATGGATCCAAAGTATTTACTCTTTTCTCTAGCAGCCTCTTTTTGCCAGCCAACATCCAAGGGTAGTCCAGAGTAGCATCCCATAAATAAGAATGGATCACCATCGAAGGAAATATACTTTCCCACCCCGTATGATAACGTTATTTATTTACATATAACCGGGATGCTATCTCACAGATATTACTGGATTTCTTCATTACCTATCCTCAACATGCTTCTAGAGAAACAAATACTTAATTCACTGGTAGTGAGAATTGACCCAAACTGCTGGTTGAGTCTTCTTGGTTTCAAATTGACAGCAGGGCTCCAGTACATGTCCGTCCCTGGTATACTACTGCATTTGTCATGTTTGTGTGGCAGAGTGATTCTAAAGATTTCTGGCTGATTGTGAACACTCCAACTGCAAGCATGAGTGGCTAAAATGATTTTTAGACTATCTTCCATTGCTTAAAAATTTCTAGTAAACTAAGTCCCACATATATTTAAAAAGATGCTATTTTTTACATTTGTAATCTAATTCAATTGGCATCTTACAATCAACACTGGGAGCATTTTCTTGATAGTGCAAATGCTTATTCATAAGCAAAAAGTATAAAATTAAAATTATTTCAGAGGAGTAGTAAAAGAGATCCATATAAAGTAATATTTTGGTATTAACACTGTATGTCCATGGCAAGTTCTCAGCCCCAAACTATGCTTAATCCATCTGCCTTACCATGTAGCACAAGTAGTTCAGCTTTAAAACATACTGCGGCAACAAAATGCAAAACTGGCGAGAGTGAAAAGGTATTAACATAATTTCTCCATGTCATAGCTACAGAATGAACATGCATAATTGGAAGTTCAAATGCCTATTTTGGCATATCAGTCTGCTGGCTTTAGGCAATCTGATCATATATCATTTGGAAATAACCTTTTCCAAATAATGAGATGCTTTAACTCTTTGACTAATAAAATCCATGTAAAGCAAAATCCAGTGAGGCAACCCAATGGCAGGCTTATACTTTCTTCCCTTAAGGAAAACCTTACTGTCGGATAATTTTATATTCTCCAACCACTTCCCTCCCATCACTACAAAGGATAACTATGTTACTTGTACATCATGCATGTTTAAAGAGAAAACATCTGATTTGCTCTTTTGACTGCTGCTTCAATTATTATGTAATTTCTTTGAGACACAGCAACCCCAAATCATACAGCATTTCAGCTGATGACTAATCTGAACACAAATAAATGGCCATGTATTGGAGGGCATGGCATTTAGAGAATAAGGCACATTTTAACAGGTACAGTCAAGAAAACTATCTAGTATCAATGTCACTAAGTGAAGAAAAACATGCTTCTGTAGCAAGCATATGTAAGTCCAACTACTTAGCTGCTGACATGGAAAACTACTATGTTTAGAAAAACTTCCTAAACAGAATTCAAATTACTTGTAGTGAAATATGTATGAATCTCAAACTTGTTGTATTTTCAAGAGAGTTTCTACATTATAGCGATAACCTCCTATGTATGCATGCACATGCACACACAAAACTTACATCAGATTTGTAATTATGGAGTGCATTATTATTGTTTTTACAGAAAGAAGAACAATGCAAGTTATGTAAATTGACAAAACCTGACTTGCATATGAAAAGTATTTAAAATTACAATCGAGAAAAAGGCAACAGATTTACTTTCTCAAAACATGATTGTATTCAAAATTTATTTTTAAACAAGACAATAATTTTAAACAAACATTGGTATTCTTAACATGTTGACAGACATTTTTAAATTAGCTATTTTGAACTTTTGCTCTGTTCTATCACAGTGCCCACCTACAATTTCTTCAAAGTATCAATTTTCATTTCATAATCAACCCGGATTTCTTATAGGCGAAATCAAGTTGCTCATATAAGTGAAGCATCAGTTTTCTTTAAATGATAAAAGTTTTCACTAATGCCCACATGTGCGTGCACATGTGCACACTTATGCGCACACATGCACAAAACACAATTCTTCATAGGTAGAATGTGTGCATGCACATGCATGCCCACACACACACACACACACACTCACTCACTCACAAACACACTGAAGTCTGTCCAGCCTTTTTGGTTTTTGTGCTACACTGCCCACATGGTGATTAGCATCCAGCCAAACCAGCTAAGCATCACTTCAGCAGTGCAATGGATGGCATCAACCAAACTTCACAAAACAAATAAAATACAAACACAACGGAAAATTTAACTAGATAAAAGGGATAACAATGAAGATGATACAACATAACTTAAGTGGGTCATTACCAGACTGGTTTGCAGCATACAACCTTCCTCAGGAAGCAGTTCTTCCTGATTCACATGTAAAGAATGGAACACGCATTACAAGCCTCTGTTCATGATGAAAGTTGCCCTTCAAAACAAATTCTGTCATGTCATAAGGCAAACAAAGAGATTGTGGGATGTCAAGTCTGGGGAATGTTTCATAGGTTTTGTGTACACACAAAATGTGTGTGTGCACAAATGCACACTATTACATTAATTTGTGTGTATACCAATTAAATGGACTGGCTCAGTAAATTTGAAAAAGTCCACTTCTACAAATAACTCAATAATTATGAGATTAAGTTCTTCATCACAGAAGTGTCATAACCTTGGATTTAAAGCTGCCATATTGGCAATGCATTCATTAATGACCTTCAGTGGTGACAACATGCCATGGCCATTTGGAAGAAAAAGCAGCATAAATACAATTATAAAAGAAAACAAAAGGCTTATGCAGCATCCCTCTCAATTTTGCTTTGTGATCAGCATCAGTTTTAAACAAGTCCAGTTCACCATGTTAAGAGTGATCCTACAGTTGGGTTGGAGAATAAGCTATTAAGGAGACAGAGATACAGGGTAAGAAACAGCATGCATTTACAACTTATTTATAATCTAGTCCTTTTTCTCTTCACAACTTGAATACAAAAACCCAATTAGGAGACCAGATTAAATAAAGGAAAAAGCAAGAAGTAGACCTATTTTGATAGTTAAAGCTTACAATTTCGTATCAGTAACAGCCAACTCATCTTGCCCTTTAATATACTGACAAGTATCTATTACAATTTCAAATATTTAAGGATGACTAGTGTATAGAGAGAGACCTATGCCCACTTAAAAAAGATAATAAATGCCTGCATCATGAAGTTACATTCTTAAGAAGACAGTGAGTAAGAAAATAGCTCATATGTGAAATGTTTCTGAAATGCATTTCCCCTCCCCATAACTATCAAACATTCACTCACGCAGAAACAAAAAATACCCCTTTTAAAAAAGTCAAGATGGGAATGATGGAGAAGATTAGCTAGGCTAATTACAGCACAGTGATTAAAAATGGTTCAAGACAGAACCAGTTAGAGTTGGCCAAAAGATGCCCTCTAGGCATAGCTAACTTAATTCTTCCCACCTACCACATCCAAGTTTGGGCTCCTTGCAGCGAGACCAAAATCAATCTATATGTCCACACATAGATATAAATTTCCAGCTTTTGCTTTTTGCAAGGCCTAGTTACCTATTTATATTTGCTCTGCAGCAACAAGAGGTAGGCATAGATCATCTAAAAAGCTTCTCTCCTTGTGCCCCACCACTTGTGCTTTCCAAAGCTGCACTTGTATAAAAATGTTGTTAACCTTTGAACAGTGTAAATCCAGTGACAGAGGGCCATTTGGGACAAATGCATAGCTGTGCTTTCACAACTCTGATTTATTTCCAATGGACCTGCACAGAAGTTATTCCCAGTGGATTATGTCCTTTGATTAACAGAGAGTAGCTTTTACTATACTAAAAGATACTGTCTTTAGAGCTTGCTGCAGAACATTCCTAAGGAATATGAATCCTGGAACCAATTCTCTTGATTTGATTTTGTATATAAAAACAAGGTACCATTTGGCCAAGACTACAGATGTACTTTTTCACAGATGCAAGTGCCATGCAAAATAAATTAAAGAACAGATACGAAAACATACAGGTAATAAAACTATTGAAGGTAGATTTTTTAAAAGCATTTATATAAACATAATTTATAATACTTTCTTTTTTTTCTCCTTTGTCTTTTCATGAAATACACAGTCACAAAGCTGTGGCTATACATCAAGGATCTCTTCTGCAGTGCCTCCACAGCGTAACCTGTAGCGTCCTGTCCTCCAACTAATTGTGGGATCCCACAGGGCCGAAAGGAAAATGTATATCGTCATGGACTCTCTGATGAACCATGCAACTGCATAGTCAAGTTTTGAAAAACACAGCACACCACCCTGGAGATTGTACAAGCAGATATTCATAATTAGTGGCAATGTTAACAACTAAATTAAATATGTATTTAATGGACACAAAAAACTGATGCCACTGTAAGATATAGAAGCCAATCGGTTATGCAACACTATCTTGCCAAATTTCGTTCAACTCTTTAGTGATGCAACAGTGTCTTGCTAATATTCCAAGCAAAACTATAGTTAACATTTGAGAAGCAATGATTCTAAACTCAATTCAGTAGGTATCTTTCCATGGCCATACAAAGCAAATACTATCAAGAGCTTAACTTGTCTACTGTTGAGATACTTGGCTTAATTACTATAGCATACAGGCATCCTGTATTTGATGCTGACTGCTACCTTAAGAACTTATGCAACTGTCTTCTGCCAAGTCAAACTACTGCTACATCTAGCAAGAAGTATATATTATGAATAGTAGAGACTCCTTTAGATGTCAGACAGAAGTCTTTCCCAGTCCTGCTACCAGAAATCAATTCCTGCTGGTGATAGGAAGAGATTTTTTGCTTCTCAGAAGGGCTACAGCCCCTCTCAGAGAAGGTAATAGTTCCATGACTGGCAGAAAGAGGAAATTAAACTGTAGGCACAGGCTGTTTCAGTACTACCTTTTCCCACTCAAGTAGTATATATGTAAGCAGAAAAAATGGTCAAACATGACATGACTCTTCATCAAGTCAAAAGAATCGAGCACCCCAAGGGTTAGTGGCATTGTTACAGATATTTAGCCATGCTTTTCAGAGCCATCTCAATGAAGATGGTCTGCAACATATTCTGAAGTTCATGATTTTCTATAAGCTAAATGACTTGAGTGTGCCAACCAGACTCAACTACCAACTTCATTAATCTAATGAAGCCATTAGATCTATCACAACACATTTTATTAAACCAATCAGATTAAAATGATACAATGCAGGATCTTTTGTTGCACCATGCTATATTATATTACTCATCATAAGGAAGTTATACTAGGTAAAGTTAAAAAAGCGCCACCCGTATACAATCTTGTTTCTAGACTCATCAGGGATTTTTTAAAATGGTGAAACATTAATTATTCCTATTATTACCATTACGTTTCTGTAGCGCTCGAAGCCAAAGCTCTCTGAGTGGTTCACTGCATTTAAGTCACCCATTCAGATTAAGGAAGGAATCCTAAGGCTGCAAGGCAGCATCTGAGGGGGCACAGGATATTTCACATTCCCAGATCCCCAGTAATAGTGGACCAGCCTCAGAGCTAAGAATCACAGCTCTGACTCCCCTCCCCATCCCAGCTGGGCACAGAAAGAACCGCCCCGGCTGCTATCCATGCTTGAGAATGTGACCTCAGAGATGTGGTAAAGCGAGCCATTCAGTGGCAGGGGAGGAGACAGGAAAGATCAAGACATGAGCTATCCTGAAGCCTTTCCAGTCTCCTCCTCTCCCTTTCTAAAATGTTCCGGCTAAACAAGCAAAAAAGCCCACCCTAAAACAGTTTATATAAGCCACAACAGCTAATTTAATATGTATATTATTTTAAATATAAATTTCTGATCAGTACAACCTACCTGGACACCCCGGAGTTGAATGTAGTCAAAGATAAACCATGCCAAACAATGACACATAAAAAACACCATTATATCCCATCTGAACACATGGTGAACTGCCCATCCAATAATTAAACTTGCAACAAAGCATTCCGAGATCGGCTCACAGATTATTGTGGCTGGAAGCATGTTGATCCGTAGTTTGGCCCACCTATTAAAAAAAAAAGGGGGGGGAGGGGGAGAATCTTAGTTTAAACCATTTGGTACTTGTCAAGCTATAGCAGCATAAGGGATTTCTGTACTGAGGGGCTGAAAATGAAAGTTAATCAAATTGCACAAACAGTGTTGTGTTTTGCTAGGAAAAGAGGTGAGAATTCAGTTTCCCAAATCCAGAAAGTATTTGTAGCAGTGCTTTTTTTTTTTAATGAAGGAGAATTATAGGGCTTCATGATGATCTTGATATACTTGAAATTATTGTGTTGTTATTACATTGCACTTATATCCCACCTTTTTTCCTTTTGCAAGGAAACCAAGGCAGCTTACACAGTCCTCCTCTACTTCATTTTATCCTTGCAACAACAACCCTGTGAGGAGGTTTAGGCTGAGAATGAGTGATTTCTTCATAATATCATCAGTCAACTCTGTTGCACCATTTGTTGCAGCATTGACAGCAGAACTGAATCAATTTTCAGTTATTCTCAGAAGTCTTAAGGCATCTCTGGTTAAACTTTATATAAATGCAGTAGCAATTAAGTTGCTGTATTCTCTAGATATATGCAGGGCTTAGAATGCCTTCAGTCAATTTTGTAGAAAATGGGTACAAAATGGCATCACTAGTAAGATACATGGCATATTTTGCTTATGTAACAACCAAGTTAAGGCTGCAAGCCAAGCTTATCACACTCATCAGGGAGCAACTCCTACTGAACACAGTGGTGCTATCAGAGAACACTAAATAAGGGATTGGTTATCTGAGATTGACTAACCCTTAAACCAGCTTAGTTTCACATGAAATGGCAAGCAAGGTGTCAAAAATGGCACCAAGCACAACAGAACAATCTGCATGAGTATACTGGCCCATGGTGGGCTGTTGTGTCATATGGACCAGGTGAAAGGGACTTACTTCTCAACAAACATGCATAGGATTAAGCTGAAAGGGGTGGTAAATGATACATATATGCCAGATGTGTGGTCTGGAATGTTTATTTTGCAAGTTAATAACTATTTGTTACTGGTTTTACTGCATGGATTAATTATATTTTGATGCCCAACCAAAAATTTATGTACAAGTACTTATTCGGTTTAATTTTTTTCTTTTGAAGAAATAAGGTGCCTGGCTATATAAACTATCTAATAACAGTGAAATGACTAGCAATTTAACATAGGGAGGAAATAGAAAAGATTATAGCTATAATCTATAAATCCATAAATAACAATTTCAAGTGAAAAAATCAGAGACAGAAAGATCTTTGGCATGCACAAAACGAACATGTTTTTAATCTGGAAACAAATCAGAGGAAAATGTCATGGACAACTAAAAAATTTAGAGTACAGTCCTATGAGGGCACCTGGAACCTTCTGAACTTGGGGGAGTACAGGAATGTTATGGAGATTGTCCTGCACTCCTCCCACCCTGCAACTGATTCAGGCTTTCTAGTTGTAGTACTTTGGAGGGGGAGGGAAGGAGGCTGAGGTGCCTCCAGGGTGCTTCCTATTTTGGAGGCACTGGCCTCTTCCCTGCCTCCTGAAACACCCCCCAATTCCCTTCTCCAAAGGTAACTTTTGTGACTTCAAAGGTCAGGCAGGCACAGCTTTTCCTGTGCTTGTTGCAGTGAGGGGAAGGATGCTTCAAGTACGAAGTTCCAGGCCCAATACTGGTGCCGGTTTCTGACATTGGAGCTGGGACTCCAAAACCCCCAGAAACTCTTCCAAGGGAAAAGAGGTTAATTCCTCAGTTCCAAAGAGTGGAACATAGGATGCTGTAAAATAATTGTTTTCCCGGAAGCACTTCCTGACAGTTAGGACCCCGAGGGCATGGAATGGGCTTCCACGGGAGGTGGTTGAGACCCCATTGGTGAGGATGTTCAAAGATAGGCTGGACATGCACATGGTGGGCATGTCGTGAGTGGAGCCGGCTGGAGCTGGAGGTCAGACTAGATGGCCCGGGAGGCCCCTTCTGACTTGCTCTGTTTCTCTAGTTCCTATTTTTAATGTGTGTGTGTATAACCAGATGCAAATATTATGAATACAAGTTCATTTTAAATGCTGTCATTATACAAAATAAAGTGAAAATAATAACTAAAAGGCTTACCAGGAAAAAATGTCCTCATTTTAATGTTTTAATAAATAAAATAAAAAATAAATAATGAGTTACGTGGCCATTTTTGTAACTTTATAAAAGGAATATTATATATTATGTTTCTGATTCGAGTAACCAAAATAGCAGTATGCAGGCATAAAAGAGGGAGGAATTAGTAGACTAAACAAACAAATCTCTTCAGAAGTGACCCTAATGGAATGGGAACTTCCCAAGCAGCTCAATGAGGACTGAATGCTCAGTGGCCACAGACTGTTGACTGATCAATGAGAGGGTAGAAACACCACCAGCACCACTGAAAACCATAGGGGAAAGCAAATGGAATGGCTGCCAATGGAAAGTGGAGAAAAAGATTGTTAGTACTATATATAAAAAGTATACGGAGAACCATCTCATTCTTTAGATAATCTGTGCCATCCTGTATCTAGAATTCTCATGATAAATAATACAGTAAATCAATAGAGAAAAGTACTTAAAAGCAGCAACCATCATTAAAAATACTTTTTAAATGAAGGAGGTATCAAAGCAATTTAAACATGGAAAAGAACTATTTTAAAATGCAGCTTTAAATGAATCATTTAAATGTCTTGAGTTTTTTTGCCAGTGGAAATATCTATGTGCAAGTATGAAAGTTCATGGTCTTTGGAATAGTACTGTCTGGCAACAGGTTGCTCAAGTTTTCTTGCTGTTGTCACTGACTGATTTTAATACAGGTAGTAAAACCCGTAGTTGATTTCTCAACAGGCAGCAGGGCATTTGTATTCAGTAGTGCATGTAATTCTACTAAATTTACTGGGGATTAAAAAAATGAAATAGGTACTCCCAACCATTCTGCTTTAGAAGGTGAGAGTTTTCCAAACATAAGAATAGTCTCTGGAGTAGAGGGAACTGCATGCTCAAAGAACACCTGAGGGATCCATGCACCTGTGCAGGTTCACCCAAGTCCCTGACATGCTGTGCCCCCATGACTCTTTACCCTGTTTGCTATGGATGATAAGGGCTCCCATGCACATGTAGACATGTTTAGAGCTGTTCTTTGTGACAGAAGAACCTCACTGTTCCAGGATTCTCACTCTCCCAGGATCCTTTCCACATACTAATGTGTGGCTGACAAGGAGTGAAACCCAACAAGGAGTGTTCTCCTCAACACAGGAGGGGTGTTTCTAGGCATTCCTAAATCTTGGAATACAAGAATTTAATTCCTAACAGACAAGAACTACAGGAGCAGTCTGAATTCCCAGAATTTGGAGATACCAGTATGCTGAAGTTAAAAATGCAGCTGGCTAAGTTCTCTCCCTCCCTCCCTCCCCTCTCCCCACTTGCATGTCCGTACATGAAAAAGAGAGGGAGAGGGAAACTTTAAAGTATTTGTTTGGTGTGTTTGGATTGGTAGGGGGGCTTTGCATTCTGTTATTTATATATCCATCTGTTTCTTACTATCTTAGCATTAAAGAACATTTTCTACAGTTTGAAAGCTCTACCACACTATCAGGTAAATAAAATATCAGCATTTCCTATAATACTTCCAAAGTTTCAATCTTGCCAGCAAAGACTGTGAACCAACCACCACACAATTTCTTTGAGTTTTACATCCCTGACAATGATTAAAAACTTATAGAGTTAAATAGGTACAGTGCAAATCGCTTTGAGGTGTAAAGATCTCAGGAGTGAAAGCTTGGTAGGAGAGGATTAAATAGAAAAAGGGATGGATGTGATCACCATACAAGCAGAAGCCTGCTTATACAACAGGCTTCCCTATTTTTCGTCACTCCAGATCTGCTCCAGGAGATCATCCAACCCTTCAAGAGGTTGGGAGCTCCAGAGGAGGCTTCAAGGAAAAGGGGAATTCTGGGAAAATAACACCATCATATATAGCCCAATGTATGTCTTGAAACATCAGCAAAGAAATCAGTGTTACCTCACATCAAACAAGGGAAAAAACTATAATGAGAGAAGGGATCATTAAGGATAATGTTGAAATAAGTTGAAATAAGACATGAACTATTTCCACTATTCTAATTCTTTCAAGTTAAACTAAGGCAAATTAAACTTTAACCTTTCAATATGCCTAGAATTAATATACGATTTAGAGAAAGAATAAATATTTTATTAGGAAAAAAAATCAGAATGGGACTGTATTGTTCTATTGAAATGATCTTTTAAAAGTGAATAATCATATGGACTATTTAGATGATTTAACCACTGGTTTTTATTGATTTATATTTGGTCAGTAGCTACAGTAAGTTTGTATTTTATTTACTTTTATTTTATAAACTGGCCTTCAAAAAATATTAATATGGCTCTGAATAAGCAAAAGGTCATCCAACCACACAAATAAGATTAATAAATTCAATCACAAAGCAGCATTAAAAGGCAATAAAATACAATAAGACAGACTGACCAAATTCATATGCTCTGAAAATGGAGAAGTTTTGAGCAGGTGCAGAAATTATCACAATGTGGCCTACCTATATGAGGTGGTGTGTTCACCAGATGAGGTGCCCTAACAGAGAAAACTCTTTTATTGCTGACACATTATGAATGACAATTTGAGAAAAGTCTCCTCTGCAGGACATAAGAAAAGAATAGGGTACTACACATGTCTTCAAGTATTGAGGCCTCAAGCCATTTCGGACTTTAAAGGAACACCTCATTACTTTGGACTTCAAATCTTCAAGGCCCAATGAACTGCATCTTAGAGCAATAATGGAACCAGCAGAAGAACCCCTCAGAACCACTGTCTATCATCCTGGTGGACTGATGAAGTGCCAGATGATTTGAGAGGACGAATGTTGTTTCTATCTTCAAAAAGGGAAAAATTAGGATCCTAGAAACTAGAGACCAGCCAGTCTGACATCAATACTTAGGAAAATTTTAGAGCAGACAATAAAGAAGTAAATCTGCAAAAATCTTGAAAACAATGCAGTGATTACTAGAAATCAGCATGAATTCCTCAAGAACAAATCCTGCCAAACTAATTGGATCTCATTTTCTCATCTGGTCACCTCTCTGGGGGACCACTGGAATGCCATGGACATAATCTATCTTGACTACAGCAAAGCTTTTCATAAAATGTCCTGTGATATCCTGATTAGCAAATTAGTTAAAAGTGAACTAGATGGAACAACAATCAGGGGAATCTACAGCTGGCTACAAAGTTGGACTCAAGGTGCTCTTCTCAATGGCACCTTCACAAAGCAAGGTAATAATTAAAGGGAGAAACAGATCTTGATATCCCTCAGCATACTGATGACATTTCATGTCTAATAACCCTCTAACAACTACATTCAATTGGTTCATGTAGATATTAACAAGCACAGGGTATGAGATGCAAACTTGAGGAATCCACTACATAAATGCCACCGTTTAGCAGAGCTGCCCCTCCAACATGATATACCCTGAAACTGACACTGCAAAGGTGAACCACCATTCCTCCACCAATAATCCATAGACTCAATCCAGCAAGATATTAGGATCAATTATATCAAAAGCCACTGAATGATCTTAGAAAATACAAAGGGCTACACTCCCCTAGACTCTGACCTGTCAAAGGTCATTTACCATGGTGACCAAGACCATTATGGTGTCCATACCTGGAATGAACTGGATCTAAGTATTCTGTGCCATCCAAAAGTGCCTGGAGTAGAGTTGCTACCACCTTCTCCAAGGCTTTACTCAATATGAAGATATTAACAAGTGACAGTTACCTCTATTGGGCTGCAAAAGTATTTTTCAGGGAATGGCAGCACAGTTATTTCTCCAGGCAGCTGGGACTACTCTCTCTCAAAGGGACATTAATTACTTCGTGGACTCATCAATTCCCCTATCTAATTGTAAATAGCTAGGACAGACAGTGATCAAGAACAGAAGTGATTGACACTTGGATCTTAACCGTAAAAAACAGAAAGGATTCAATTGTTCACTATTAAGATACTGAACATATATATAGTAATTCATAATTCTGAAATCTAACGGTAAAGAATGGAAAAGAGACAGGAAATGAGAAAATAAAATGTTAGATTTTTGTTTACCTGATCATTCTGGATTGAAACTGGGAAATTGAATAGGAGCCAGAATTTTGCATTGCAACTTGTGTGGCCATTGCAAACTTCCAGCCTCTGAAAATGAATGCAAATCACAAATGTAAACAGTATTTTTAAAAAGGCAATTGTTTAAATGTCAAAGTAGTCATCTTTTACATATGTCAAGGATAACCATTACATATTCCTGCTTCTTTTGCTACTTAGGGTGTAAGCTTGAGCATATGTAGAAAGAAAAATCCCTTTAACCCCCAGAATTCCTCAATCAGTATGTCTGAGGAATTCTAGTATTTGCAGGATGTTTTCCCTGTTTAACATGCACAGGATTGTGTCCTTACCAGTTATGATGTAACCAGTGCTTCACAATATTGCTTACTGCTCTAACAGCCAACCTGCACAAATCACTGCGGTGCAGCTCTAGCTACATGGTCAAGGCACCAATCCAGACAGGAGGACTGGGGTATTGTATGTATTTCCTCATATAAATTAAGTCATGTCAAGAAAATTAGTTACAGTGCAATTTATCTCTTCAATGCATGTGTTTTCTATGTTTACAGTTTGTTTTAACACTTTCCCACATAACATTCTGACCATCACCTCCAGTCTGAAATGGTATCTCTAGCCAGCCCTGAGTCCCACTACATGATTCTGCTTTCCTACAGGTTGGTGACTGAGATTTCATTTCAGCTCAGCCCACATTGCTACCTTCAAACCATCAGCTGTAACACAGATAGCAGCAGCAGCAGCAGCTTCATTTCTATATATCCTAAACCTAAAGTTCTCTGGGTAGTCCACAACACAAATTTAGGTGGTAATCCCTACTTGCAAGAAAAGCTTGAATGTCAAGCTTTTTAAAAAAGCCCATTATTTTATTTGCATTTACTCCTCCCCCCACCCACACCCCCTTTTCAGGATCCTACAGTAACTTACATGGCCCTCCTCCTCTCCAGTTTATGCTCCTAACAACCCATTGGAATAGGTTAGGCTGAGAGTCAGAGACTGGCCAAATGAGAGAAATTCATTTCCCTGAGAAATAGGTCAGCTTTTCTCAGGTACTGTAATTCCTTTCCAGAAACAATGTTATCTAGGAAGTAAGTTATGATTCTAATTAACAGGAAAAGACCGGGAAATGACAGAAAATAAGGAGCTTCCTATTTGCAACCTTATTTAAGGTGATAAACCTTTTCTTCTATAGACACACAAGAAACAAATGGCTAAACAAGTAGTACTCCTCTTTGAAAACTATTTAATCACTGGACATTAGGCCAGCAGAACTATACCCACTTTCCTTGGATGGCAAAATGAGAGTCAGCAAATGCTTGCAGGGATCTTTGAACAGTGAAGAAAACTTCTGGATAACTCATTAACCCCTCTGAACAAAGGTTCTTTATGTAGTAGATGAGTTAAATTAATTTGGCTTTATGTTTGACTGGGTCCTTTTATTCCCTTACAGTGACAAAAGTGTGCTACTGTAGGCTTTAGGAACCAGTACAGAACCAGTACAGAAGCTTTTCCTCAGCAGGTATCATATAGGTATTTGGTTTTCCAAGCCCCATGAGTTCTGCCCAGCTTGGCCAATGGTCAGGAATCCTGGGATTGCAGACAATACATCTGGAGAGGGCCACATTGGGGAGGACTGCACTGCAGAATATGCTAAACATGAAAAAGTGTACTCTAAGAAGAACATTCTGTGAAGACCATCATAATCATACCTGTCAGCTATTGCTTTAGCCATAAAGTAATCCTCAGCAATGTACTGTGCAAAAGCAATAAGTCCTCCAGCTTGATCGAGGACATCTTTTCTCATCAAACAAGACATTCCTGTTACACATTTGAAACCAGTTACATGGGCAGAAATGTATGTCCTTGGATGGGAAGTGCCAAAATATACCTGTTAAATAAAAATACACAGTTAAGTAATCATACCATGGTTCTTTTTATCATGACATATTTTCATTTAATAGTCACACACACTTGTGTTCTTTGCCCACTGATCATATAAATTTTAAATCATCTGTCTGGAAAAATGTGCACTGGTAATATATACACCACTTCTGTAATAGTAGACTACTATGCATAGCTAGCAAAGTAGTCTACTTTGATTTGTGAAGCCATTTGCACAATGATAAATTTTGCTTTCAACTTGTTCAAACAGACTTCTCATATCTTTGCAGTTATCCATATCTACCACCCCATTTGTGTTTGTTGTAGATACAATGGCAGTCTTATGTGGATTCCCTTTTAATGCTTGTTATTTGTTCTATGGAACACAAAATGAGGGAGTATGAATTAGTTCTAAGAACTAATTCAATTCTAATTCAAAGCCTTTTTATTCAAACATCATTTTAATTGTTAATACTATTTATTTTATTCTTCGGCCAGGGTGACTTATTTTATATTGTTAACTTGTTTTATATTTTTATTGTATAATGTTTTAATTGATATGTTTGTGAGCCGCCCCGAGGCTTCGGTGAACTGGGCGGCATAGAAATTTAATAAGCAAGCAAGCAAGCAAGCAAGCAAGCAAGCAAGCAAGCAAGCAAGAAAGAACCAAACGATATTGCAGCTTTTGGGTTTTACTACTCAATCTAGTGGTGCCTTTGTGGGGGCATGGGTTAAAAGGCTTACAACAAACTGAAATTTTGGACTAGGAAGGACAACTTTATTCAGACAGTGAAGAAAACTTGAGGTCACAAAGATCCTGAGGAAAAATTCTGCGAAAAAAGGTTTCTAACAAGAAAATGGAAGAGAGGTTACAAGGGAAAAGTGGGATTTTGACAGAAAAGAACGGGAGAGGAATGTCAAATGACCTGCTCCAATCCCAGACTTTTCATTTAGTAACATAAATCAGTTGAAATACTTGATCACAATATGCACTGGGATTATTTGCAAGACATGACCGACTGCTGGGAATCATGCAGCAGTGATTTTGAAAAACTAACCTCTGCTTGGGAGTTCTCATGTCATGTACAGATTATGTGAGGGTTAGATGACTGTCACATAACCCATGGTCTGTTTTAGGGCTATGCAAAGTTTATTGTTTACTGTTTAATCCTATAGTTATGATTTGGGTTACTACTGGAGGGAAAAATGAGAAAGTGGTTTTATAACTCTTCCCCATTACTTGTACTCAAATGGCTCAAAGGTTTACTTTATGCTTTTAAGCTTTACAGTATCACAGTATTGAGGAATTTAAATGAAAATAATAGGAGGAAGGAAAATAACTGAGGAAGAAGCAAGAGCACAAATGGCACTCACCTGTTCTAGTGTGGCAGCAAAACCTTGTCTATCTGCTACATACGGCAGGCCATGAACCAATCCAATCTTTTCTGTCATTTGGTTGGCCATATCAGTTAGTGTATCTGGAGTTACTAAAAATAAGAATTGGGTTATGGCTAACATCCATGGCCTAACATTTTAAAGAAGCCTATATATTTTTTTGTTTAAACTTACAAGAAAAATATTGATTTCTCAACCACACAAAGATTTTAATCAAGGACACCTGCTATCATGGTTGCAAATTATTAAACAGGAAGAACAAAACAAGTTTCACAAATCATGTGCATATTTATAGATTGTCACTACATTCTGCATTAGTATTTTAGCTTGGACTCATATGAAAAAGCCAAATACAAGGATAATAAAAACTTACACTTAAGGATGTAAGGGAAAAGTTAAAATACAAATGCAATGTAAGGCAAAAGTTAAAATACAAATGCAAGTGCTCAAGTATTCAGGGCTGGAGCTTTAAAAATGTCTATAATACAGTAATAAGAAATAAAGTACAACATTAATGCCAGGAAAGCTTTTGAACTAGTTTTAAAAAATGCTTTGGTCACCCTGCTGATAGCAGATGAATTATTCAAAAATTTTCATTTGAGCAGTTGTCTGCTAACAGGACTTTCTTCACCTCCCCTCTGCACCTTCTGAATATTTGCTCTAGATAGTTTCTCAGCCTTCTGGTGCAAGTTTTGAGGATGTGCAGAGGACTAGAAAGGAAAAATAAATTACTCCCCTACTGGTTCTGATATCAGTAGCAGTTTTGTCAGCGAAATAACAGTGTTAGTTCCTACTCAGAAATAGAGTTCTGCTGACTTGACTGGAACAGCAACAGTTGGTGAGGAAACCAAGTGTAATGCCCTGACATGACTTTTGATATCTCATTCTTTATTACTGCAACATCGGCTTAAAATAAAGATGTATTATTCTAACACTAGTTCCCTAAGCATCATCTGATACATGTAGCAAAGCAGCTAGTATAATTAAACCATGCTCAGATTAAAAGAACTTACTTTGCATTTGTTATTCTCTGCAACCCTCTGCAATCACACTAATCTCAATTACATTGCATTTGCTCATATACACCCCATGATACCATTACTTCTTCCATTGTGCTCATTGCCTTCTTTGTCCCCAGTTGCCTAGAATTTAGATTCTAGTGTTCATAGGGTCCACTGACTTGTAACGTTGCTTATGTTACTCTGTAAAATGCCACATGCATTAAATAATAACTTGTAAATAATAATTACAACAATAAAGCCACCACCAAGCACCACCTGCTTACCTCTAATGCCACTATCGCAGATCCATATGAGGTCATACTTAGCAACTTCATATGCTGGCATTAAATTGTTGATCTTTGGATTTATTCCAACCTTTTTACCACCTTAAAAAACCCAATTTTTAAAGTTATATGCACACACTAAACATATGTTTTTAGAATATATTACTTTTTAAATAAAATGGAAAGGAAGCAGTAGGAATATCCAGGACATATGAAAAAAAAGTCTAAATACCATCCTAATTCTTTGCTGGATTCTTAAGGACTGTTCCAGAATGAAAGAGAGGGGCGTGGGGAGATCATTAACTGAGGATTATAAGACACCTCGTTGCTGGGGTGATGTGGTTGTTGGTTATTAACACTTTAATACACCAAAATGTTTGGTGTGTGTATTTTTGACATGCATCCTGATCAGTGTTTTTGTAAAAAAAGAAAAAAAAAAAAAGAGAAAAAGGTGCCGGAACTCACATCTTTTTTGGAAAGAACTTGTTTACTTTTTGCACATTGCCAGTCACTCTACACACACATAAACATAATGCAGTAATGCACTCCACACACACCAGTCCCAGACCACACACACCAGTCCCAGCACCCTCACTATCAGATAGCAGACACAAAAGCAGCCTGCAGGCACTATGTTAATGATGTTTGCTGCTGATTCAGGATTTAAAATCACTTAGTAAAATCCATTGGAAAAAAAGGTGCCGGAACGCTGTTCCGGTGCGTTCTATGACAAAAAAAAAGCCCTGATCCTGATCAATGTAAAATTGATGTTGTATCTTCATGCTAGGTATTGCCCATTTTGTATTTCATTAAAATGTCACATTAGTATTAGTGAGATGAACTGTTTGGGTTGTTACTGTAATTTTGCATTGTTTCAGGTTTACATATTGATGTGCATCCTTGCTTTTGTACTGCTGTGTTTGTGTTGGGAGCCACTTTGGGCACATTGGGTACAAAGTGGCATGCAAATTAAAAGTGATGATGATGACGTCATATGTGATCTCAGGCTCTGTACACAGCATGCTCAAAGATCTGTTTAGGTTCTCTCTGTGAATGTTATACTCTAACCTACTTGCGAAGAAAATAACAGGGTCAATTCTGGATAATAAACACAAGAAAAGCTTTGTTGGCCAGTCTGCCCAGTAAGGAAACACCTCATATTCTGTCCAAGGGTAGAATCCTATGCAAGTTTAGACAGAAAAAGCCTACAGGGCAGTTAACTGGGGCATGCTGGGAGATGCAGGTCTTTTCTATCTTAACTTATATTAGATAGCATTTTAACTCACCTAATCAGAATGGCAACCTAGAGAGACACAGAGGGGGAGGAACCTAATTGAATGCAGTAATTTCAAGCACACATACTCAGCAATAGCATAATACTCCAGCATCTCTTAAGTATTCAGGTTGCTTTACTCATTACAATTTGACACCCCTTTTATTGCCACTCACACAATCTGAAATGTAATCTAATATACAGAAAGTTAGGTGCACTCTGAATTTACTTTAAAATTTTGTTTACATTTATTTTACAGTCTGTGACCTTGCAGCATTCTTTACCTAGATGGATTTCTTTACAATAATGTATTACTCCAGATTTCTTCTTCTTCTTTGGGTTTTTTATGCTGACAAATCCAATCATCTATTAAAAGCCAATACCATGATGGAAGTCTTCCCTCACTCACCTATAAATAGTCTTGCATCAATATTAGGATATTTGCCAAGGAGCTTTTTGCACACATCAATGGCAGGATCATCATGATCTTGAACACAAAGGAGCACTTCATACTGGGAAAAATACAGTACAAATTGTTATAAATAAATCTCTTTAAGGTTTACTGACAAAAATAAAAATCAATATGGTATTGTGATATCATTAAAATATCTGAATTGTAATAGTCTTGAAATATTTCCCATCAACTGATAGCTTCTTCCCCCTCCAGGAAATCTTACAGAAAAGCCCTTCAGCAAATCTAAGTGCAACTCTGTAATTGTCTGACAAGACTCTTGGCAATGTATTGTCACATAATTTGCCCATCATTTTTAATAGGAATAGATTCAATTGCATAGTTCAAGGGTGGCCAGACTTGCTCAACTGAAGAGCCACATGCCGTAAATGTCAGATGTTTGAGAGCTGCAAGCAGGTTTCTGTGCGAGGAAGCCGGGGGGGGGGGGGGGGGGGGGGGGGGGGGGGGGGGGGGGGGGGGGGGGGGGGGGGGGGGGGGGGGGGAGGGCAGGCAGTGGCAGCAGGGGCCAGCAAGCGGGTAACTGCACACACCTGCAGCAGCAGGTGGAGAGCCACAAAATAAACTCAAAGAGACACACGTGGCTCCTGGGCCTCAGTTTGGCTACCCTTGACACAGCAGGTACCCCAAACTTAAGCCATCAATTTTTGATGAGTGCTGCAGAGAATCCTGGACTAACAGCACTTAAATAGGATTCAGAAAACAAATGAACAAACAATGATCATGACTCCCATTTTCTTCTCATAGTATTCTATCTCATGGTTACCTTGACCCACAGAAGTATGAGACTGCATTAACTCCTGCTAGGATGGAACAAGAGATGGAGGCACAATCAGATGCAATCGAAAAGCCGCAAGGCTGACCTAACCTCATTTTAAATTTCCTTCATGCTTGTTAAAAAGTTTTCTAGAGATTAATATCATAATATTAGTTAATTTTTCCACAAAAGAAACGCTGGGATTAAAGTGTTTAATCCAAATTTCATATTAGCATTAACTGCTTTATCAGTAAACAAGTACTGGGTGGGAGGGAGAATCATCATTCCTAAAATGAAAACTTTTATACCTTCATGCCTATTTGTTAACCTGTGGTAAATCGAGGGTCTTTTCCACCTTTTAAAGGTTTGGAATCTTCCTGTCTGAATCATTTAAAAATATGTCATTAGGCTCTCAGCACATTAAAATGTACAGAATTCCTTCTAGTAACAGCTGTTACAGTCACATATAATGTTGCATCAATTAAATTTTTATGTTTGTTTGTAGTTAGTTGATTAGTACAGAGCACTGTATAAATTTCACCTATGAAATTTTGGTCTGGAAAAATCTGAACTGTAGCCAATTCACCCTCTTATTCATTCACTTAGAATCAGTCATGGGCTAAGCACTGACTTCTACAACAAATAGTGCCCTGTTTTATCTAACTTCAGTTATAGCAGGCAATACTTCTAATCCCAACATTTATTATACTCTCAGCTTCAGGATTTCCTCCTTTACTAAAAGCACTTATTGAGGCTGAACAGTTATACTAACCATATTCCATGTTTTAAAATATTACCACTGAATAAACTGCATAAGCAGGAATGGAACAGGGTTATGAACTGAGCCATTTTGGCTGTGGATTGCCTCTTTAGCATCAGTTTCTAAAGCCTCTTGGGATCTCCGATTAAAGCTTACTTAGCAAAAACACTTGTTCTCTACCTATGCTTCTTTTAACCCGATGCTTTGACAGTGCCCCACAGCTGCCTCTTTTGTGGAAGATGTTTTTCTATGAATAAACTTTGTATTGGAACGCTCTTTAATATTTACTGAAGTACATGTCCTCTTAATTTTTCTTAAATCATCTGCATAAGAAAATAAGAGTCATGATGGATCAGACCAATGGTTCATCTAATCCAGCATTCTGTTCAGAAAGGAGAAAATCAGCTACTCATAGGATTCTACCAGCAGCCTTTCAGTGCAACAGCACCTCCTTCTACACGAATCCCTGCAAAGATCATTCCACAAGGCTAACAAGGGTATTTTCATCCCAAATGTAGGCCTGAAACCCAGTTGAAATGGAGCCAGAAATTCAGTTTTATCCTGGTATGACTAATCACAACGTTCTTGAGTAACTTGCCCAGGAGTGAATGTTAACCACAACCTGTTAACTTCTTCTGGGTCCAAGTTAGGTTAATTTAGGAATAATTTTAAGGAGTCTGACATTTAATAAGTCATAATGGACAAGGGTTAAGCACACAAAAGGTTGCCAGATTTGACCAAGTATCTTATCTCAATCTTAGGTTCCAATAACTGAAATTAATTAAACAAAAATTGGCCAGACAGTATTCTGGACTCCTCCACTGATGACACTGCATCAACAGATACATCTAAATCATGATGTGTGCAGGCATTTAACAAATGTGTCTTAGTGTGCTGCTGTGGGTTCTGTCATATCTTCAATGCCCAATCAGATTGCAAAAGGCCCTGCAATCACTCAGAAAAGTTCTGCTAAATGACATGCAGAGGAGAAAAAGGAGGCGAAAACAAGCATTTTCACCTTATCACCACCAGAGTAAGCTCGGCAACAGGCTATCACTTGTATTTAGTTTGATTCATCATGATTTTGCTTCCACCAAACCTCCAACCAATTTACTTCATTGTCCTCAGTTCAGATTCAAAAAGCCACTCAGGCTCTACTCAGATGTACAGCACACTTGGGGATTATCAATTTCACAGTCTGTGGCATCTAGTCAGCCAAGAGTTACTGGGGCTGCAAAGGAGAACTGCTATACTAGTAGGACAAGCCTTCAGACCCCTCAGGAATCCTTTACATTCCATTAGCTTGGGCATAGAAATCTCCAACCTGTAGTAAATTACCTGACCATGACAGGGAAAGATGCTCCTATAGCACCAAGAAAGCCAAAAACAAAGTATATCATGGTATGTGTTGGGCCAATGGTATCTTGGAATATGCTTGTGGTTACCATGGAAGCCATGAAGCCCTCAGCCAGGCCAGACAAAGTGGCTTTGGTATGATTGTTGATGTTCCCCAGGAGTCTCTAACAAGAAGATTACCTTCACCAGCTCAATAAGACTGCTGAGCAGCTAGGTGAGCAGTACGCTAGCAGAATCCCTAGCCTGTCCCAAGAGATTTTCCAAGCAGATTTTCTTAACTTTTGTTTTAAACTGGAAGTGACCTGGCAATGCCTCTATTCATGTCAGCAGTGCTCACAGTGAAGATTTTTCTGAGAAGTAATGCCTATGCCACAGAACAGAGTTCCCAGAATATGCATTCTAAGATAAGGGCCTGTATTTGAATAAAAGATAAATGATACAACATAAGTTTTCATATTCTTTACTGGAAGAGACTGCTGAAACTATTGTCACACTAACTAAGTGTCCTGTAAGACAGTCATATTGGAGACCTCATACAGGACCACGTTGTAAGGCTTCACTTAAATCCTGGCCAATTCTAAAGTTCAAGCTTCTTGTACTGGGAGGTTTGCATTGCTTATTTATTATTTAAAATACTTACATGCTGCCTATCTCACCACTGATGTCTCTAGGCTTACCTACCAGACTACAAATTGTTTATCTATCAGATTGTTCTTACTTGTGTAACTGTTGAATTATTCTGGGAAATTGGGTAGCCTCTATGAATCTGGGGCTACCGTAATGTAATAACAAGCCTGTTATGTAATGCTGAATATACAGGCTTGTTGTGGGGAAGAAATAATGAATAGTCTCCCCAGATTTCTAGTCCCATGCAGACACATTATAATTTATTTTCATTATCATGACATTTCTTCAGTGACTAGTAGTAATCATAAAATAATTTGGAAAGAAAGCCAGTATAATATTTTCTGAAGTATAATGTATTACTGAAACATACTTTTGGATAATCCAATTCAAAGAAGGTCTCCAAGTTGTTGATGAGGTTTGGATCAACACCTTTCAAGGGCTTCAGAAGCGAAACTCCTGGAAGCTTGCTATATGGCTGTTTATCTGTTGCTTTCTTGCTGAGGTGTAGATGCCTGAAAGGAGGAAAAAAGAGCATTATTTAGGAAAAGCAGGAACAATGTGGTAAACAGTTATATGGAACTCTTCACTTTCTCAATCTGGTATTGGACTACACTGCAGTTAAATTTCCCCCATATGGTTCTAGGAAAAGCTATAAAAATGCAGGAAAAACTTTCAGTATATCAGCCGGAGAGGCTGAAGCTATAGTGGTAACTGAGATGCTTTGCATGAAGAAAGCCCCAGCATCTCCAGGATGGGCAAGAAAAAAACCTGAGATGGTAGATGGTCAGTCAGTGTAGGTAAGAGTGAGCTAGCTAGACAAATGGTCTGACACAACAGAAAACAACTTCCTGTGCTGTTTCAAGGTAATAATTAACATGCTCCAAGCAGACACAGAGGAAGAATTTTAACATTTTCCTCCACTGATATCCTGAAGAAACTCTCTCCTCTGAGGTAGAATTTGTATTAGAAAGAAATTGTCCACTGACACCAAAGAAGCCCCCAAAAACAGAAAAGAGATTTTCCTCAGGATTACAGCAGTGCAGGAAAAAAAGTGTTCTGCATCCCTCCATGCTGGTTCAGATTTGCATCGCTGCAGCTGAAGCTATTTCAATTTTTTTAAATCTAGTAACTACACTGTAGATCTAGTATTTATACTGCCTTTTATGCAAAAAATAAACATATTTAAAACACTAAAATAAGTAGCTATGTATTCATGTCTCAAACCTGCAAGCACAGTAAAGCTTCTAAAACAAGCTGAACAAAATTTTGGGAGTAGACTTACAACTAAGTCCACAAGTTACTAGGCCACAAACATGTTTACAACTCTGCTGTCATATCACTATTCCAAAAATGCTTCTTTCCCTGGCCATCTGGACAGAATGTATATTCCCTCCAAGCTGAAAGGTGACTAAACTTTTATATTAGCATTATTATAGTACTTTTCATCAACTCATGTCAAGGTAAACTAGGTGAGAACTAGGTGGATTCTATACAGTGCTATGGATGCCATAAATACTCTTCTTCTATACAAGAATAATTGTAATAGATTTCCCACACTAATTCATGGTATTACTCTTTTTCTGCTCACACCAGTGAGCAGATTGTATGGAGAAATATTGCATATGTGAACACCTTATGAAAAATTCAATTACCTAAATTAATTTTTAAGCCTCCTTACTGTCCCTGAAATACCAAATAAGGGTTTTTAACATTTGTTTTAAATCAAGACTGTAGATTGGAAGCATTACAGAAAGCCACATTGCTAAAATGCTGGCAACCAAAGTTATTTTTAGATCATTTAAAAATTATAATACTATCATACTCTTTAAGTGCCATTTTTCTAACTAAATTCATCCATATCCATAATCATATCTATGTCCAGAAAAGAATAGCAATTAGAAGTCTGATTGCAAAACTATTGTGATGGTAAAATAGGGACCATAACAAAGTGGATAGTTAAAGTATTTTAGGCTGCAATAGGTTCACCTGCCTAATGCTTTACCTAATGTATAAGTTGCACCACTTGCCAAGTCAAAAGATTAGTGCTAAGAATCAGATAAACGTGTGAAATTTACATTACTACAAAATTTCTCCTTCCCCCAAAGATAACTTAAATTTTATGTTCTATGAGAAAACATAGAAGCAGCTGAGGAAAAACATAGAAGGATAATACTGACATACCCCATAAAAAGTGACATTCTAGATTAGCATCTGATGTGGAATCACCTTTATTATTAAAGAATTCTTATTTAGACAAGTTACTCTGCTTTCAATCCTACTACTTTTCTGCAGTAGCAAAACATATGTTTATGTAAGCCATTATATTTTGATATGAGCAACGATGTAGATCTCACTGAGATGAAAAAAAAACCAAAGAAAAAAATCTTACAGCATCTTAAAAACTAACAAATCAATTTTATTCATCAGATATATAACTGAGATGAAATATTTTGGTCACTATCTCACACCAGCTTTGGCTTATTAAGATCAGCTTAATTCACCAGCAAAGCAGCTGGCATCAACACTGTTATGAGCAAACTACTCACATCTTTCAGTGTTAAATATATTTTCAAAATAGGAGATGCCTCATATAGGGCAGCACCCATAAGATAAATTAGCACACATATTCATAGAATGATGGAATACTAGAGCTGGAAGGGGCCAGAGGGCCATCAGGTCCAATCCCCTGCTTAGTGAAGGACACCGAATAAAACCATCCCTTTCAGAGGGCTGTCCAGTAGCATCTTGCATGCCACTAGTGTGGGATAGCCCACAACCTCCCTAGGTAAATGGTTTTGTTGTCATAATGCTTTCACAGGAATTCTTTCCTGATATCTAGCTAGATTCTGGCTTCCTGTAACTTGAGCCCATCATTTTATGCCCTGCACTCTGGGATGATCAAGAAGAGATCCTGGCCTTCATCCTTGTGACAGCCTTTCAAGTACTTGTACAATGCTATCATATCAGCCCTCAGTCTTCTTGAGGCTGAACACGCCCAGTTCTCTCAAGCTCCTGAGAGGACTTTGTTTCTAGTCCCTGGATCATCCTTGTTGCCCTCCTCTGAACCCTATCTGCATCTTTATTAAACTGTGGTATCTGGAATTTGGATTCAGAAGTGATACTTCTATTAATAGAGCCTAAAAGAGCATTTGCCTTTTTTGTAGCCACGTCACATTGTTGATTCATATTCAGCTTGTAATCTACAACAATTCCAAGATCCTTCTCACTTGCAGTATTTTTGATCCAAGTATTCTCCAACTTGGAATGATGCATATGAATGTCAGCATGAAGCAAACTACATCTTTACAAAAAACCAACATTTGAAATTTTTTAAAATAGTTCAGTAGTGGAGTCCAATCTCACCTGTATAATATTGGACTGCCTGCTGCCTTGGCCCTGTCCCTGGACTACTGACCACACCACCAGCCGCAAGCCCTATTAAGCTGCAGGACCTGGTCTCACACCAGTACCCTGCTCCCCACGTTCTGCCTGTCCCAGTCACTGTCCACATCCTGGCCCTTACACAGGCAACTGAAAAGTATGTGACCCAGAAAGCAGCAATCATGCTGTGAAATTAACCTGGCATCCTTTTTTACACAGACAAAATAAATAATAATAAGACTTTAAAAAAAAGACAACGAAGATGTACGTGCTTCATTGCAAACGGAAGGAGGAAGCTGCAATACTTAACTGCTCTGAACAGCCAGTTGTCCCAAATGTCACCTCAACAATTCCTATTTTCATGTGCAAACTTGTGAGCTGCCAAGACCTTTGGCTATTGGGTAATATTCAACCATGGCTGCACTCTAGCAGGACCCACAATGGGGGGCTACGGAATTTACCAAAAGTAAAAGTCAAAATGAGTATAAATGCTCATTTTCAGAATGACATAGGTCAGAGCAGCCTGCAGAACAAATCTCTACCAATCTGTCCCAATCTGGAAAAAGTGTCTCCAGGGTTGCCCGCCCCCTGATTTTTTAAAGAAAGACATACATACAAATTAGAAATTAGCAACACACAAAATTATCACTCAATTTAGAACTTACTTTCAATTCTTTTCAAAAATCAGATGTGTTAGAAGAGAAAAACCATCTTAGTTGGGGATAAATACAATCTATTTTGCTTGGTAGCCAATAACCAATTTTACAAGCCAGTAGGAATGTAGAAAAAGTGACCCTTAGCTCATGCAGAATGTCTTTGACTTTCAGATGAGTACCTATAGTGCACCTCAAATAAAGAATTAAGAGCTTGCAAAACATAGAAAGCCTTGTGTTCTCCCAATTCTGAGCACCCTCAAGCATCTTTTTAGAAATTAAACACTATAGCCAAACCTCTAGCAAGAATTTCATACACAACTGAAGAATGGATTCCTTCTCCCCAAAATGCATGCTGGTTTTTCTCCCAACTCTCATGTATCAACTCTCCTAACCTCTTCTGTTATGGGCAAACTCTTAATTTGGAGAACTTGCTCCAACAGTACAAGGCCTCGTTTGTGCCAGAGCATAGTTTATCAGAAATCTGTTTTCAGCATTAGCACACAGAAGAATTTCACTCCAGGACACCTGGGGCTCCACAGCATGACAGTCCAGTCTTAACCATTGCCAGCTATTCAAAAACAAAGGAATAACATAAAAAATAAGTGCATTTCAGTAGTGGCTGGGAGGCAAAAGAAATTCAAACTGACCCTGTAGGTGCAAGAGTTATGCCATCAACGTTTTGTTGTTCTAGCTATAGGCATTCAGCTATGTTTCCACTCTCTTCCCTGCCATCCGTGCAACTGAAGTATTGTTCTTCCACAAATACCTAGCTTAAAAACAACTCATAGTGTTATATTATCCAGCAAAGCCTTTCCCCACAGAGAAGATTCTTTTAAATATATACTCACTACAATTCCATTCAGGTAAGGTACTTTTGAATGCTAACTGAAAGTCACAGTTGCACACTCTCTAAATTGTAACAATGTCTCTTTTTCTCCTTCACCCCATGCCTGTAAGAAGAGGCTTTAATTACCAATTTCTACACATTTCTCTTTTAGAAAAAATGAAATAGCATAATAAAAATTACAATATTGAAACAGTATCTGTAACAAACACCTCCTCTACCTCATTCGCTGTAGGTACAGACTCTGGCACTGGGCAGTTTAGAGAGGTTATTCTTCATTAATCCCCATGGACCAGTAGGAACCAATAGAACACCTCAAACTTCCTAAGAGAAAGTATTCAATTTAAAGAACAGCCATAATGGCATATTGCCTATGTACACTGCTGGCATTGTGTTTTAATCAAGGTCACATCTGAAAAAATATAGCAAGGGATTACTGAGAGAACTGTGGAATGCAATGGGGTCTGGGCTAGCAAAGTTATAAAGATGCTCTATAAAAACTAAGTAAACACATTAAAGCACCAGCAGAGAAAGCAGAAAATTTGGAAATATTCCTTGTCTTGTGCCTTGCAGTTTTGGACCAAAGTAAATTTGATGGGTCAGCCATGTTTGTTGTCATCTCTGACATCCTTGAGGCCGTAATTTCTAATAACTCCCCAAAATTCATCCTGTTTGAGGATGACTCCCAAGACCAGATTGAGCACCAGATTCCTCCTGAGCTGGCACCAGAATTTATAACGTTTAAACATTACAGTATTAACCCTTCCCTTTCTTCCTGTGAGCCAAAGGACCAGTTCACATTACAAGTATTGAAAAATCAACCATATACTGTTACCATTCTGCTCTAATGAATGTGTTAAAAGTTTTACCATTTTTAGCTTGCTTATACTCATTTCTCTGTCTCCAGATTGTTTTAAAGATTAGTGTGCTGTATAAGGTAGAAGAGAAACAGAGAGCTATGCATAAGGCTTACAAAGATGGATTCAGTTCTGCTGGCAGCAGTTGGAGCAATCTGCCATGTTCTCTGGTCAAGACACATAGCAAAGGTATTGGTTAGTTGACTACACTTTCTTTGTACCAGAAGAATAGAAGGAGAAAATAGAAGTAGTAGTCCATCCTACCCATACCATGTGTTCCTGATTTTGTAGGCACAATCCAAGTTGGACAAACTTTCAAACAGTCCAGGCCACATAGAAACGAAGTATGAAAGACTGAAAGCTTAAAAATATATTGTTTTTCTGCATTCACTAAAAACTAATTTACTAAGATATAATTTTAATGTGAATAGTTTTTTTCTTTCATTCTGACCATTTAGATATTCAGATGGTCAATATTTACAATTTCTTCCATAGTGGCATTCTAAATTTCTTGTTTTTATAATGATTGAATGATGCATTGCAAAACAGGCCCCAGAATTTGCTTCCATTAGCAGTGAATACAAAGTACTTCTCACACTGAGCTTACAATTTTTATTTGCATTTCATACTTAACCTTTTTTTCCTCATGCTTTTGCAGAGCACTTCTTTTTTCATGAAGTGTTTTGCAGAACACTTATTGTTCATACTTTGCAGCTAAAACTAGACATAGGATTAGATTAGATACCACAGAGAACTTCAACCTCACATTACAATGTGGATTCAGTGGTATTGGGAGATATTCTGCCTATGGTCTGCAAAAATTTATCATAAGATTCTCTTTTTGAATGCTAGAAATGATCTCTGCCACTCAATGTCAGTTCCAGACAAAGCTCCACTCTCCTGATTTAATGCTCTGTGAAAAGGGAGAAGACAGATTAATCCATACAAAACACATATTCTGAGTGGCCTACAGAGCATGGGCAGAGCAGGGGGAATGATCCATAACCTGACCTTGGTAGCCTTCTCTCTGCCCTGGACTTCTCTTTATACCTTTCCAGTCAAGCCTGCTCTCTCTTTTCCTTTCTGTTCACATTTTTCCAGCAGTCTTTGGCAGCCAGCCAAGTCTCCCTTAGGCAGCTGCTTCTGTCTCCTCTCCGCCCATTCTTCTGGTTCAGGGAGAAGAGGGAGGAGGAAACCAGAATCCACGAAGTATATGTACCTTTGCTGAACTGAGAGCCACAGCTGAATTATCAAGAAGTCAGTATTACGAGGGGCATTCAATGTATTCTTGGTATCAGCATGAAGAAAAAGGAATAATAAATTGAAATAATTTTTATTTTTCAATGTAATCCCCCATAACTTCAATACACTTATTACATCTAGAAATTAACTTTTCAATTCCCTGTAACAAATACCCTTCCTCCTAGTCTAAAAAATGTGCATTAATTGCCGCCTTGAGCTCTTTTCATCGTCGGAAAATCGCTTTCCACGAAGATCTTTTTTTAAATTCGGGAACAGGTAGTAGTCACTGGGGGCCAGGTCCAGACTATAGGGTGGGTGGTTTATTTCTTCGAAACCACAGTCTTGCACAGCAGCCTTCAAAACATGTGCCGTGTGAATGGGTGCGTTGTTGTGAAGAAGCAACACACCTGCAGTCAGTTTTCCCCGCCTTTTTTTCTTTGCTTCTCTTAAATTACGCAGAGTGGTTGCATAAGATGCTGTGTTTATGGTGTCACCTTTTTTCGTGTACTCGATCAATAAAATTCCCTTTGAGTCCCAAAACACTGTGGCCATGATTTTTCTGGCCGATGAGGTGACTTTGAATTTCTTCGGAGGGTCAGCACTTTTTTTATGCCACTGCATGGACTCCTGCTTACTTTCAGGGTCATAGTGATGAACCCAAGTTTCATCTCCAGAAACAATCTGGTCGAAAATACTTGATGAATTTTCACCACAGAACTCTAAAAACTCCCTATAGCACTCAACTTGCACTTGTTTCTTGAGGCGCCATGAGCATTCGCAGCACCCATCTTGCACAGACCTTTGAAAGGTTAAGATGGTCATAAAAAATAGTAAATATGATACGAACGGATAGGTTTGTCATCTCTGCTAACATTTTTTTATTTGGGCATCTTCCAATACAAGTTCAATTTTTTTCACATTTTCTTTCGTACAGGCAGTAAAATTGAGGAAGCACAATTTATTATTCCTTTTTCTTCATGTTGATACCGAGAATACATTGAACGCCCCTCGTAATACTGACCTCTTGATATTTCAGCTGTGACTCTCACAGCTGAATTATTCACAGCTGAATCTTCAATGCTTTCTCTGTCCCTTTTAAATTCACTTGACCACTTTTGAACAGTAGATAATGAAGGTGCAGAGTCCTGATAAACGGCCACCATCTCTTCGTGAATGATTTTTTGACTTTTTCCTTGTTTTGTAAGGAATTTAATCACAGCGTTGTGCTCGATTTTATTTATTTATTTATTTATTAAAACATTTTTATGCCGCCCCATTCGCCGAAGCCTTGGGGCAGCTTACAACAAGTTAAATAATCATAATCATAAATTAAAAATATAAACATTAGAATAAAATATAAACATACCATATAAAATAAGCCGCCCTGGCCAGATAAAATTCAATAATATTAACATTTAAAATGCTGCTTAAATAAAAAGGTCTTTGCCTGGCGCCGAAAAACAAATAACAACGGCGCCAGGCGGACCTCTCTGGGGAGCGCATTCCATAACTTAGGCGCCACCGCAAAGAAAGCCCTCCTCCGAGTACCCACCCTCCCAATTTCTTTCACGGAGGGTTCCCGGAGAAGGGCCTCTCCCGCCGATCTCAGGGGGTGGCTGGGCATATATGGATGTAAGCGCTCCTTCAGGTAACGAGGACCCAAGCCGTTTAGGGCTTTATAGGTCATCACCAACACCTTGAATTGGGCTTGGACTTCAATGGGAAGCCAGTGAAGCTGATGGAGAACTGGAGTCATGTGAACATAACGTCCAGTCCCCGTCAGCAGCCTGGCAGTTCTATTTTGAACCAATTGAAGTATCCGGACCGTCTTCAAGGGTAGCCCCATGTAGAGCGTGTTACAGAAGTCAAGATGGGAAGTCACCAGTGCATGTGTCACTGTCCCAAGGCTCCAGGTAGGGGCGCAGCTGATGAATCAGCCGAAGCTGGGGGAAAGCGCTCCTCGCCACTGCTGTTACCTGAGCTTCCAAGTGAAAGCTCCAGGTTGAGGAGCACTCCCAAGCTGCGGACCTTGTCCCGAAGAGGGAGTGCAACCCCATTCAGGACAAGGTTCAATTCACCCTCACCGAAGCCTGATCCGCCAACCAACAGGACCTCCGTCTTGTCTGGATTGAGCTTCAGTTCATTGAGCTTCAGTTTATTGTTCTATCCCCTCGGCCAGGCACCAGTTCAGTACAGCCACTGCCTCACCTGGATTGGTGGAAAACGAGAGGTACAGCTGGGTATCATCAGCGTACTGATGGTTCCACAGCCCACACCTCCTGATGACCTCTCCCAGCGGTTTCATGTAGATGTTGAACAGCAAAGGGGACAAAATGGACCCCTGCGGTACTCCATGGCATAATTGCCATGGCGCAGAGCCATAGTCCCCCAGCACCACCTTCTGAGACCAGCCATTGAGATAGGAGTGGAATCACTGCAAAGCAGTGCCTCCCACCCCCAATCCCGCTAGCCTATCCAGAAGGATACCATGGTCGATGGTATCGAAAGCCGCTGAGAGGTCCAGGAGAACCAACAGGGACGCACTCCCCCTGTCCTTCTCCCTGCAGAGGTCATCGTACAGGGCAACCAAGGCAGATTCAGTACTGTACCCGGGTCTGAAGCCGGACTGAAATGGGTCCAGATAATCAGTTTCATCCAAGAGAGCTTGGAGTTGTCCCACCACCACCCGCTCTAACACCTTGCCCAGAAATGGGATGTTGGCCACTGGTCTATAATTAGTGGCCATCTCTGGATCCAGTGACGCCTTCTTCAGGACCAGTCGGACTACCGCCTCCTTTAAAGGGGCAGGCACCCGACCCTCCCTCAGAGGAGCGTTAACCACTTCCAAGATCCAGGTCCCAATCCCGTGCTTGGAATTATTTATTAACCAAGATGGGCAAGGGTCCAAAAGGTAAGTGGTGGGACGTACTCATTCTTCTTCAACATTGTTGCGTCAGTCATCATGGTCATCTTTCACTGAGGATTACTAGGGAACTAATGATCACACTTCTTTGAAATTTTGCATGTATACCCTCAGATAGTGTCATTAGCTAATGAAATAATTAAATTACCCACATCAATAGCAAATCAACTCGATACCAAGAATACAGTGAACACCCCTCACATGGCAACTTCAGCCACAGTTATTACACTGAAGGGCTGCCACTTCAATGCAGTACTAGTTTTCCATGGCACAGCACTGAAGGCAATGAGCCTGACTGGTTCATTTCATGAACTGGAAGCACAGTGTACCACTACTGAGTTCTTACTATGTCTTTCTGCAGGCTGCAAAGTCATGACAGCTGTCCCCTTAAAATGAGCCAGTGACATCCCATCTCCCTCCACTCACAGTTTCAAGAACAAGGGCAGAGAAGGAAAAAGGTGACTGTAATGGGCTCATCAGCCCTATGGTCTCATTTGCTATATAGAACATACACTAACTACTCTCATTATTCTTAAGCTTTCCTAAATGAAATAATTTTCAAACCAGAACATTCCCTAGAAGCAAAAATGACAAATTAAGGCTGTCATACTTTGTACACATGACAAGAAGGCAAGACTCAATGCAGAAGACAAGTATGTTAGGGAAAGTCAAAGGCAGGAGAAGAAAAGGATGATTAAATAAGAGATGGAGTGACTGCATAAAGGAAGCCACAGCCTTGAATTTATAACAAGGCTATCATGAAAAGGCCACTTTGGAAGGCTTTTATTCATGGGGTACCTATAAACTGGAAAACATTTTTTGGCACATAGTAACAATAAATAAAAAATTACACTGAAATTTAGACGTCTGGATAGGTGGTTTCCAAAGGCAACTCAAAGTTCTCCAGCCATTTCAGGCATCACAAACCAAGGTATTCCTCCTCTAAAAATGGTGTTAAAGTGTGCAATGAGCAGTGGAAAGGCAACAACCTAAAGAAGAATGCTTAATTTTCCTGTATTTCCCTACTCTACTTTCATTGTACAACTAGTAGTTCTGAGTAGAAGTCCTGAAAATTAAGTGTTGCCATTGGCATTGTTCAAACTTTGTTGCAGGTAAGTGGAGGCTCCCCTTTTGACATCCAACACACGATCAACTGGCATGTATATTGACCCCATCCTGAAAATATATGAACAGAAGCTCAACCACATATACAAGACTTATCAAATTTTATCTTGGAATCCACTCTTTCGGTCTTTTTGAAACTTGCAGAAATACTCCTTTCCTTCTCTTTATCTGGCAAGAGAGACTTCAGGGTGAAAGTGGTGTCAACATGCACATGAATCCTTCATTTCACCTTGGATGGGAAAGGGGACCACTCTTAGTGTCCTCAAGCAGATTATAATGAGAAATCTAGAAAAATGGAGGAAGTTCTGACTGGGGGCAGGAGTTGTTTCATGGTTACAAATAGATACTGTTTATATATCTGGTTACCAACAACTTTTACCAATGTCTTTTCAAAAGGAAGACAATGAATGTCCAATCTAAAATAGGTTATAAATACATTCAATCACTTCACCTCATACATCCTTTCTATACCACCTGAAAGAAGTTCTTCTTTCTTACCTTGGCACATTGCAAGACCACCCCAGATGCAACCTTTGTTTTGCCATGAGTCCCTCAGAGCACTTTGGGCAGGATAGAAATATAATAAATAATTAAATGCATAGGCTGACCTTGCATAGTTTATTTTAATTAGTAACTAACAAGACTGGGGAGACAGGTGATTCTAACTAGAACTGGAGTGGGGGAAAAGGGTTAAAGCTCCCCTTCATATCATGGTCTGATCTGACTTCGAGCCTCCCATACCAACCAGTATTAGAGAAAAATAAACATCACAGAAGCAAAATTCATGACAAATACCAGGTCAAGCTTGGTTCACAAGTCCTTTTCCAAGGCAAGGCAGAAATCAATAGATTAAGCAGAGGTGAGAAGAAGTCCAGGACTTAAGAAGGAAAGAAGGTCTTTCTTGTTGCACATTCACTCAAGTCTCTAAACTCTGCCTTTTCTGAGGCTATTACAAAACCCATTAGGAAGGAGAAGAAAGGGAAAGCATTTCTGCAGAATTATAATTATTATATTTTCTTTTTTACTTATAGCTGGAATTGTATATGGTAAGTATGGCCTTCCCCAACCTGGTTCCACCTAGATGTTTTAGACCAGAAGTCCCATCAGCCCTAGTGAGCAGCCCTAGTCAGACCTTCATCTACAAACTTGTGAACACCATACAGGTAAGTGTAAAAAGTATCATAAACAGAAAATGCAGGAGTCTGTCACCCTTTTGGACCAGTGAAAACACTGATGTTATGAGTATCTTTGATACTCTTGCAAAATGCCTGCCAACATGGTCATGGCAAATCGCAGAACAGACATTTCCTAAGAGGTCAACATATGAGACTAAAAGAAAATTAACTAGTCCATGAACCTAAATACAAGGTGGGAGGGGGCATCTCAGTTCCAAAACACAAAACTACTCTTTTGAACTCAGTTTTCTATTTCACAGTAGGCAAACAAATAAGATTCAGAGACACTATCAGCTGAGAAAATGAATACAAGACACAGGTGAGGTCTGAACCTCAAGTGTGAAATTGTGTATTTATTCTCACAATGTATGCGCACACCACAGAAGGCCATATACATTTCACAAAAGGCATACTACTGATGCTCAAAGAATCATATGCAGGAAATACTTACCCATATCATACACAAAAATCTCAGACAAAAAACACAGCACACACAGGAAAATAAACAGACATGCATGCATATACACACACAACCCAGGAAAAACATACACCATACCAAAGCAAACTGGGCAATACATGTACATTGTTAGCTACCACCAACCAAGAAGAGGGAAAGCGAGTGTGTGTGTGTGTGTGTGTGTGTGTGTACAAGAGGAAGGCTAAACCACATCCTTATTTCCCCGAGACCAGTGACCACTTTCAACTGCTCCTTTCCCAGATCACCCCTGGCTCTTCAGGGTGCTCCCTGCAGCTTCAGGCTTATCTTTTTCTTTTTTTCTGGGCAGGCCTCAAAGTAAAGTGCTGAGCTGCCATCACTCACTATTGTTCTATCCAGAGGCACTCCTCAAAATAAAGACTGTGCTGGAAGCCAGAACATGCCAGCCTTACAATTTGTTTGTTTAAAAAGTGAAGGGGTAGAGAGACTAGAAGCCTCCATGTCAGGGAACCTCATTAATAGTGCATGTGATTTGCTGCTGGGTTCGCACAAGTTAAACCACTTGGGAATTTTAACCCCACTCTTCATTAAAACTCCTCTGTGCCCAACATAAAATTGGGCATAGCAAGGGTTCTATACCTTCCCCCTTCCCCTATTGCAGTATCCCCAGAAATACTACAGCAGCAGGGAGATGTCTCCTGACCTGTGGCAAGCCATTTAGCACTGGCTGCAGCATGCCTTTTTGAAAAACTGCCTCTGTGTTATCCATACTTGAAAAGTGAACACATGAACACCCCTCTCCAAACCCCTGAGAACTCTCGCTGCAAAGGAGTGCCTTCCTTGACTGCTCACCTTCAAAATAAGATGGATAGCTATAAGGTGTGAAGTTGCAATTTTGCATGGAAATATATCTGCATGTGGTCACTGGGTATATGTTAAACTGCAACTTGGTAGCCTGATGCTAACTTCAGCTTTTTAAAATGGGGTATGCATGAAAAGCTCCTTTTGCAGCAGAATCCACAGAGAGCTGTTGATGTGGCCTTCCCCAAATGTGTGATACAGAGACAGGAGCACTCCTTCAACCAATCTAAGAAAACATAAAGAATTGTTTTGGGGGATCTCCCCTCAATTCTCCCCCCTTCCGAATGGTATTGCCAGTGATTTTGGAGGGTGCTAAGAAGCTGCAACTGTCCCTTTGGCTGGAAAACACCTTGGGAATTGGCAAAATCCGAGGGAAAATCCAAGCTGGATTGATGTGATTGTGAGCTTGCACAGGAGTTTCCCCAAGTTTAGCAATATGGAGAAGCCTTTCCTGGCTGTCCTCAAATGCTGCTTTGTCATTCTGGGTTACCTTATAAGGCAGTCACCCACTAGTTCCAAGGGCATGCCCATTTTAAAATTTAACTATGGTTTATTTTGTCAAGATGTCACAATAAGCCACAGTGGGTTTACTAAATCCTACTATAAGCAATGCTTACTGTGATTAAAAGCCACACCAGGATACCATCCTGCAGCAAAAGTGCTCAGAAAGCATGCCAAAACACCATAACTTATAAACCACTATAAAAACTACTCATGTGCTGCAGGAAACCAGTCGCAGGATTATTATAATTAGTAAAAAAAGACTAACAGTTTTTAAATAAATTGATACAAGAAGCACATTACAAATGAAATCTGCGTGAAAGAAGAATAACATAAAACTAATGCAGTTAGCACTGGAATTGCTTTAATGCTACGAAGAAAAAATGTAGAATGTAGAAGCATTGATAGTGATACAAAACTGAACTTATTGTATGAGATAAAAACCCACCTCCAAAAAACATTCCAGTTAAGTGATTTAAGTTAAGTGATTTACAAATGTTTTGGGAACAACAAAAAAGGCAGAATAGAAAATACACTGATTTAGTTTTATAGGACTGATTTATTTGAATTAAGGCAAATCAAACAAAAGATTTAGGGCACAATTCTATGGGCCCCTAATACCGTTAAGAGTTCCACCTCTGATATTGAAAATGCCTGGCGAGTGTGGAGCTAGCGGACCACCCTCACAACAGTTTTTCTTACACCAGCTAGGTTCTGAGGAACATGGAGATGGGGCGGGGAGAAATGAGGCACTCTCAACACCCCAGGAATTCTGGAATCTCTTTGTTGCACACTATACATTTTGCAGACTTTCCTTTTTCACTCAAGGGGGTAATTTCTAAAATATCCCTATTAATGGTACAATCCTATGCTTGTTTAGACCAGGAAAAGGAAAAGGAAAAAAAGAAAAAGTCTTGCAACCCCCAATTCCTAGCTGAGGAATGCTGGGAGTTGCAGAACTTTTTTTCTTGTCTAAACATGCACAGGAGTGCAAGATTATCTTTCTTATAACCAGAGAGATATTCAGCTTGTAATGTTGAGTATGGAAATAGGAACCTATGTACTGGACAGTTTTTCATCCCTTCTTCTTTCCAGTTTTGCTTTTTTTCTGCCTTAACTCATCTTCATCCACAAAACACACACACACACACACACAAATGAAATGCTTATGATTGACAGATTAAAGTAAGATCTGATAGTTACTGGGAAGACTGGAGAAGTTTATTTTCATCAGGTGAAAATAAAGTGTCTGGGTTTGGTAGGTAGAACATATATATATTCATATTTGAGATATGGTCAGAGTAGGCTTTTATTTATACAGAAAAGTGTCCTTTAAACTGAATGCATCTGGTAGAGGCATTATTTTAAAGTTTAACTGCAGGGCTAATATGCTTATATCCAGATGATTTAATATCACCCTAGGTATTCTGTAAGACACTTAGTATTTACTATATTCTTACTAAAAATATTTTAATTGGTCAAAACTAGATAACAAAGAGCTGGGACTCATTCACACCTACTTTGCTTCAGCTTTTGCAAAAGGAAGCAGCAATTAGATTTCAAACAATTGAGCATAAAGGGGTTGGAATGTTCCACAGAAAGAAAATATGAATACATTTCAGTTGAAATACATTTACTGCATTATATATGAGACAATAGGCCTAGCAAAGGAGAAAGGGAAAACTCTGCAGATGAACTAATTGTAATATGGTGGAAGATAATGGAGAAATACTAACATTCAACCACTTTAGTGAAAATGAAGTTACTATTAGCTGTCAACAACATCTTATGAAGAATGAGTTGTGACAAACTAATGTAGTTTCCTTCTTTGTAAAAATAATCAGTTCAGAATATAACAGCATTTCTGTTAACCTAGTTCCACAACATATTCTCATTGAAAAGGCAGAAAAGTGTAGAGCAGAGGCTGCTGTTAAACAGGTAAATGATATAATTGACTAAAATCTACAGAGAGAGAACAATAGTAAATGTTCAACCCCAGATTAAAATGAGGATCTGAAATGCTATTTAACTCAATTTACACAATGAAAACACATCACCATGGCTTATTTAAGCCACAGTGGGCTGCAGAACATGCCACAAAAATACGGTGCATATTCAAATGAAGGCACAAACCCTGCTGTCAGGGTGTGAGGGTCACTTAACCTTTGCTGAAATCCACATCTGCTTCTGGGTCATGTGCAAATTACTTAATCCTCACACAACTCCCAGAACTTAAATTGTGACCACACAACAAGCTGCAGCTGGGTTCTGAGTTTAATGGTTCAGAAAATGGCTGCCTGCACACACTGACAAATGGTACAGCTTATTTAAACCACAGTGGGCTATCTGATTGCATGAACTGGCCCCGTATCATTTGCAGTGAGTTGTGGGGAATCTACACTAGAACCACTTCTGTTTATTAAATGCATTTACTACTGTTAGGGCACATGCTAATGAATGCAGTGTCATTTCCACTGTGTTGAAAATATGATCTTGTGTCATGCATTAAATGCAACTGTGGAAGAAGTAGAAGTTGGAAAGATAATGTGCACAGGAAAATGCCCCCTTTTTGATTCATTAATCTACACACAGGTCCATAGGTGTGGAAACAAAAGTCTTTTCTTTCTTTCACGCTTGCATCCTCACAAAATAAACTTTGAGAATGAGAAAGGGAGGACAGGCTGTAGTACCATTTGCTGCCATCTTTTTATTTCCCATGGAATGAAGCCAAAAGGATCAGCACACCATTTTTAAAAAACATATGCAGCCCCTCTCCACTGCTGACTTTTACAAGAGAAAGCACTATTAAAGACAATGTAATTTACTTCTTAGTCAACATATATATATTGGCATGCTTTCAGAAAGCTGTTTCCTGTGGCAGGAGGACAAAGGAGAGATTTGAAAATATGTTCCACAATTTATTATTTCAAAGGACAGAGAAGGGCTGGGGGTGGGGGGCAGCCCTGCATTTACTCTCCAGTTCACTGAATAAGTAAGAGGCTGAGAGAGAAAGACCATGGAGTGGGGGATAGTGAAGGAGGAGGCAAAGTAAATGAAGGCTGAACAAGCTTCAGAGTTGCTGTTTTACTGAGGTAGCCCATTCTCAGGTCAGTCAAGAACAGCCTTCTAAACCTAGCAGTTGAAGCAATGCAAAAGGTTTGTGCTATTTACAGGTTACCTGTAAAAGAACCAATACTCCCCAAAATTAAAAACAACAACATGACACTCCCTACCCTCCCACCTCTCCTCTTCCCACCAGCATGGTACCACAAGTTCAGTACATGCAGGAATGTTACCTTAGGGGGAATAATGCAACATATACCAACATTGTATGTAACTGGCCTGTAAAAAAATATGGGCCATAGTGTGAGGAGGTCAATCTAGAGTGAACATCATGTAATACACCAGTGAGTCAAGCATGACAATGCCACTAAAAATCCCTAGATCCCCCCCTCCCCAAGAAGGGTATATTCTTGCCAGATTTGCAGAGAATACTTCATTTAGAGGAGATAAAAATAAGTTAAATGAAGCAAGATATTCAGGACTGCATTTTTAAAACAATTTACCCCTAATGTAATGGCAAACAATAAAAAAATATAGTTATGCCAAAACAAAGCATTACATGAAAACACACAAGGACAAAATCAAATAAGACTTGCAGCTTGTACGATCTAATTTCCTACCTTTAAAATACATATAAAAACTTTATGGCAGCTACATAGTAACTGAATTGGACTACAGAATACAGCTTAACAGCACATAAAAGCAGCAGAATTTGGTCCTTTCCCTATAAAAGGAAAACCTGAAAACTACCATTATCCCTACAGCAGGAAATGGAGACTATCCATTGTATTAAACTTAATGCCACATGTATGAGCATCTATGTCAACCAGACAGAAATTATGGCTCATTCATTCTACTCTTCCTTCACTAGGAGCACCAAGTAGGATAAGATGCTTCAAGCCCAGTCAACCAGTTGGATATAAATGCTGAGGGGATGGAGAAAGATACATATTTGAAAGTATATGACTGCCATATGAGCATTTTAAGATAACCTGAAAAATAACTGTAGAAGAAAAGCCAAAGGAGTGTTTGCAACTCTTGCCCTTGAGAAAGAGTATATTCGAGCAACACAGAAGTGTTACATGTCTCGTAGTGTGCCACTGAAGCACTCAGTACCTCATAGACTCTTAAAAATGTCCTAAGTAGGGATATTTCAAAATATTGAAGCTTTTTCATAATTAAATTATGGAGGGGTGGATCTTACACATGTTTAGATGGAAAAAAACCTATTCAGTTTAGAGAGCCCTTGGACTAAAAATGTACATTTAATTATAAATAAACAAATAACTCCCACACTGGCTGAGGAAGGCTAGGAGCTGTAGGACTACTTACTGTCTAGATATGCACAGGATTGCACCTGGAAGGGTTTACCAAGGAGCAAAGACAAATGTTTAGTGCAGAAGTGTCTAGGAGTTAACTAGGAGTCACCAATTTACTTAGTATTTCACATGTTCCTCCTAACTAGCTTAGTGATAAACTACTACCAGCCTTGAACCCAAAAATTTAATATAATCAGCATGTCTTGTTGATCAATTTCTCCTTAAGCACTTTAAAAAATATTTTCAATTCTGAAAATTACTTTTTCTATTTGCATATAGAAGTATATGGGCATCTACTTTTTTCATTAGTGAAAAAGAAAGCATTCCATACACAGATAACCTTATGACCATGCTATGCACTTTCACATAATTCATACACACACTTTAAAATTGAAAACTGCTACATTGAACTGCAATCTTGAACAGGGCACCACTGGGGGAGGGGGCTTTTTTCCTTAAGCTATATTTTTATTCACTCTTGCCAAGCTCTTTTATGCTCAATGGAAAAAGGTTTCAAGCTGTATTCTGCTCACTAAAGAGAATAGCAGCTTAGGACAATGGGATAGAAAAGCAAACCACTTCTGCCCAGATTGTTTACTCTGACAGGTGCTATCCATGTTAAAAAAAACCAGGGTGTGCTCAAGAGAAACTGTCTAGAACTTGGCTGTAAATATGTATTATTGCAACAAGCCTTGTTTCCTGAATCACTATATATCAGTTTCTTCCTTGCCCCTCTAAAAAAAACCCCAGAAACTTTTGTTTAGCTCTAAGCCATATACAAAACTCCATAATGAAGCCACAAACTGGACCTTAACACTAACACATATTGAAAATAAATCATTGTGAGGCAGTGCTGACACTCACGTATGTAAAAATGTGTATTTATCTGCTTATTTTCCTGCATTGCACAAAAAAGCTCCACCTACACTGCTCACAATTATTTGCCCTCATTATCACAGCAATTCATATGTTAATAGGGCTCAGTGAACCTATCTTTCTAAAATTTATGTCTAAGCTGCCTTTAAGGGTGGTACCCTGTCAAGGCAGTGAAACTTCAAGCAGGCAGCCATATGACAAGAGGAACAAGCAGCATTCCATCAGCATGGTGGAGGGACTGACAATTTTCAATCAGTGACGGAGCCCAGAGATGCGTGATACATTGTCCTTACATTTGGAGGGTTCTTGGAAAAAACAAGGATCTTATGGGAGCTCTGATTCACAAATTAAGTTCCTAAATTGGCTTATAGGACAAGAGCCCTTACTTCTGAAAGATAACCACTTACAAATACATCACTGGTTTTTATAATTCAGTCTTGTAAACATTCCTATGCCTACTGCCATAAAATTCATCTTTTTTTTCAGTACAGATGCCCCAAATCACACTCCCCCCCCTCTCTCACACACACACACACACACACACAGTGAGTGTGTCAGTCTCATGGGATTGCATTAGTTTCTAAGCACTTTGAGTAAACTCAGGAAATGATCACTTACAGGCCTAAGAAATCTAGAGAATGAATCAACAGTGTAACAATGATATTATACTTTCTTCCACAAACTTATTTGCATACATACTATTATTCATCAGTTACCAGAAAAGGACAGACATCCTTGCCTAGAAAACTTTTTTTAGGAACTTTTTTTCCCCAAGAAATTTCAACAGAATTTCAAGAATACTTCAACAAGCATTTGTTCATCATTGCACTACAATAAAGCTATGTGTGGAAATCAGTCAATGACAAGCCAGGAAGTTGAGACTATGCAATGTTATTACGTTCTACTTTGTATCATGCCACAATCCACTTTCACATGCTAAAGCAAGCACAGCAGGACTATGTATTCCCACCTCCTCAGATGAGCTTTAAAAGCATCCACAATAAATCCTTTCAAGGTTGCAGTACTCAAAACAAATTGTAGCTAAATTATAATTAAGAGTGAAGAACATGCATCACTGCAATATTAACACTATACTGAGAAGACAGAGAAACCACAAACAAGTTGCCAGCTAGAGTCTTTACTGCAAAAATATTGTGGGAGGAGACAACTATGTAGCGCTGCCCCCAAATTCCTTAAAGAAAATATAGAACACAACATTAACAAAAAGAATCGAAACAGTGTATGCATAATTAGGTATGGGTTAAAAATTCACTTGTAGTTGAGTACTGATGTTAGAGTAACAGGGCCCTTGTATAACCATTGCTTTAAAGCATGCATGTAAGGCAGAATGGCTGATCACAATTTTGTGACACTATCAATTTAGACTTCATATATAAATTATTAACACAGTAAATTTATGTTCAGATTCATGATCTGAATGCACCCACTTCCTAGGAAGAAAAATTGTACTGCATTGAGAGGCTGGATCATCCACAGACATTTGAATAAAGGTAATAAGGAATTGCTTGAAAAACATATACACATTATAAATATATATTAGAGGTGGAAATACGTATTACTATCATAAATTCTATTGGACTTGTTTAAATCAAGTGTCTATTTCTTCTGGCTCTTGTCGCAAAGATTATGATAATGTGTATATGTGCTCCCTGTGTCTTGTGATTAAGAATGAGATCAGGCTCATCGATGCATGTATAGTGTGTGTAAAGGGGTGGCATAAAGAAAGCTGAATGATGTATGCTTTGAGAAACTGCAAATCGCTCATATGCATGAAGCAAATTCTGTGTGGGAAGGGAGGCTTGGCAAGGAAGAAAATAACCAGGTCTACGTAGGTGAAGGGACACACCTATGCTAGCGCCTGGGTGTTATGGCCAACGCTTCGGGCTTTATCAATGTTGTGGTCTGCGTAAAGCCATGCAAGGCAGGTGCCTCGCCTATGCAAGCCAGATAAGGCTGCTAGCGAGAGAGGAGGGGAAGGAAAAGGTATGGAGGCTTCTGAAAAGAAAAATGGAGAGGGGCGCACAACGAGGAGGAGCACGTCCCCCCTTCCCACCTCTGCGCGCGTGGACGGAGGAGCCCAGCAGGGGAGGGAGCGAGCGCGGTGAAGCAGCCAGCCGGAGGCCTCACTTACGTGTATATGATGGACATGAAGTGCATGAGCCACAGCACCAGGAAAAGAATAAGCCCGAAGATGGCGAGTCCCTCCAGGGCCAGATCCAGCACCGCCATTCCCGCCTGCCCACGGGAAGGGAGAGGGGGAGAGGCGGAGGACGACGAGGGCAGGGGAATCTCCACCGGAGCGGCGGCGGCGGCGGATGTAAGCGCGAGGCCCCGCCCACTCGCCGGCTGCTCTCACGTAGCCCCTCAGATGGACAGACAGACGACGCCCGCCGCTGCCTTCCTCTCCTCCTCCTCCGCGTGCGGCGGCTGCTTTGTCGCCCGCCAGGCCGCTGCCCCCTCCGCCCTTCGACGCGCTCGCTCCCTCAGCCTCTGCCGGCCGCCTTCCGCGCTGGAGGAGGGGGAGGAGGAGGAGGAGACGGAGCCCACCACTGCCGCCACCGCTGCTCCTGCTGCTGCTGCTGCGGCGGCTCACTCCCTGCCGAGCCAAACGGACTCGGCTCGCGCGGCTTAGCCTGAGCTCCCAACCCCGCCCCGGCTCTCATCCGCCCCAGCCACGCCCCCGCGCCCAGCCACGCCCCCGCTCGCCCCCTCGCTTTCCCTTCGCTCCCCGAGCGCTGGCGGCGGTGGCCCGCTCCTTTTGGGGAGCTCAGCCCCGCGTGCCGCCCGGCCATGTTACTCCGGCGCGCGCGGGTGTGTGTGTGTGTGGGGGGGGAGCAGGCAGGTGGCGGGCAGCGCGTGCATCGCCGGGGAACGGGCGGGCGGGCGGGCGGGCAGGGAGGGCGATGACGTCATTCCTTGTGGGAGAGGAGCGCGCCCCCTCGCAGGCGAAGGGGCGGCGAGCGGCGGAACCTGGGAAGTGGGGCGAATGCCGGCAGTCCCACATGGCAGGAGAGGAGGAGGCTTCCCCCCTCGTGTCAAAAGCCATCTTCCGCACAGCTACTCTCACTCCCTGGATGAAATAATATATAGTACAAATACGTTTTTTAAAAAAGAAAAAGCACTCACACCCCTGGCGGCCACTGAAGGGGAAACTCCTCTGAGCTTCGTAAAGCAATTCAGTCGAGACCACAAACCCGACGTCTTTGGGTACCCGCAGACGTGAACAGAAATGAAAACAAGCGCCACAGCTCTAGAGTAACAAATAATGAGGATCGCAAATGCAGGTTGACAGCCAGCAAGGCGGAAATCTCACCTTCCTCCGAGGTTATTATTGCAGAAACCCTATAGCTAGGTACTGTAGTGGCCTATTGCAACGCAAACCCTGTTGAGCTGCCTGTAATTGCAACCTTATTGTGCAAGGCCTCTGATCCAAAAACTGACAAAAAGATACTCGTTCTGGCAGTACTCATTACACCTTACTCTTTAAGTCAGTGATGAATGTGAGTGAAATGTTTTTCTAGAACTCCATATGCTGTGCCCCTTTCCATTCCTCCTACTCACTTTCAGCTTGGCTCAAGGCACAATTTTTATCCTGCATCCAAGGAGGTGGCAAACTGGAAAAGTTAGTACGTAGACCTGGGATGCTAAGAATGGAGCAAATTGTAAACATATTTGGTGGATACAGCCTACTTCTGTAGGGGGAAATAGCTACATCTATGTATATAAGTAGAATTAAAGAAACAGTCAAATTTGAACCCCCTGCTAGATTTCTCTTATATCATTATTAAGGAAAACAAGGATATGAAGTGAAAAGAAGAACTGGAAGATGTTAACTAATATGTTATTTGTCCTCACAGATATTGCCAATCACTGGCAGTCATAAACTGATGTACTACAAGCAAATTATAAGATGATTTAAGTTTTGGTAGGAAGCTTCTATAACACTGGAAGGCACTTACTAGGTTTTGGAAACATACTAACCTTTATGAAAATATCAGGCTGAGATAGAAGATTTGAAGTGTTACATAACTTTCCTCCCCCACCATCTCTCTTAGATGTTGTTCTTGTATAAGTAAACTTTGTAACACAATTTTGTCTCATTTTTGGGGTAGGCATTATGCTTGCTGGAAAATCTGTTGCTGCTGCCCTTTTGTTTCCTCTTGTGTCATTTTTAAGTATGACTAGAGATATGGAGATTTGGCAAGTGCCCATAAAATTCAGAAAAGTCCCCCTTTTCAAATTCCCTACTTGTTTCTGGGAGGGTTTTGAGGCGATCTTCATATCTCTAGTACATTTGTGTGCAGGTGTGAATGTATATACAGGGATACAATAAACAAAATGTCAAAACAGTTGAAACATGAACTTACTTAGGTGGCTGCAACATGGTTTCATAATGAATTTTATATTTTATTTATTTATTTAAAACATTTCTATGCTGCCCCCATCGCAACAAAGCCTTGTGGTGCGGCTCACAACATAATTAAAAACATATAAATAACACTAAATACAATAAAGATTAAAAAGCCCGGTAACATCTCAGCTAAAAATTTTAAATCCTATAAATACATAATAAATTAACAATTAAAATAAGTTTTAAATAAAAAGGTCTTAGCCTGGAGCCAAAAAACAAATAACGACAGCGCCAGGCAGACCTCTCTGGGGAGCGCATTCCATAGGTGGGGCACCACCGCAGAGAAAGCCCTCCTCCGGGTACTCACCCTCCTAATATCCTTCACGGAGGGTTCCCGGAGAAGGGCATCTGTTGCCGATGCGGGAGGGCATATATGAACGCAAGAGTTCCTTTAGATAACCAGGTCCCAAGCCGTTGAGGGCTTTATAGGTCATAACCAACACCTTGAATTGGGTCTGGAATTGTGCTTACGCAGCAGACTAAAAGCTCATGCCACAAGGGGCTGCTTGGAACATGAGTGAAGACACAAAGGTGGAGAAGAGGACTGGGCATAGTCAGCATCTTCCTATCCAGCTTCACAGACCAGTTTCCTTTTGCCTGATCTGGCATGACACACAGCAGAGAAAAGAGGGGCACTGATGCCCCCAACCATTGAAGACTGGAGAAATAGATTAGCAGAATATGCAGTGATGGCAAAGCTAGCTAATTATGTAAACAGAAGCCTGTTAAAAGAATTTAATGACAAATGAAAATTTTATTTTATTTTAGCATAACTAATGGAAGTTCAGGGGAGTTTGGAAAGGAAAAAGAAAAGCAGTAGAATTTGAACTGATTGGAAAATCTGTTGATGTATGGAATAATGCTTTGTTTTGTTTTGTTCTTTTTGGAGGGGATAAACTCTCATAGATGTAGGAAGATAGGAAGAGAGTCAGTTTTGGGGCCTGCAATACATAGGTTGTATTTTTTTAAAATTCCCTTGGCAAGTTTGTCTATTTTGTTCACTTTAGTCTGTTCTGTTTATATTAGTTTCCTTCTGTTCTACATTTTCTTTTGTGTATCTGTATCTGTTAAGTAAATAAAAATTATTTTAAAAAGAAAAGAACAGAGGGGCATTGGGTATTGGCAATCCACAGCCCCAGAAAACAACACTCTTGGCAAGTTAGGAGATAGGATCACAACTAATCCCCATGCACAGGAAAAGTTCACAGCTGACCAGTAGTCAATCACTCACTAGAGCAAGCAAATACCACTCACAATCAAGATGTGTGGTGTGGCATCATATCACTCTGCCTCTATGCCTGTGGAGTTGAGGTCACAAGTTGCAAATGACTATGCAAGTTTGCAAATCACATACCAATGGGACTACTTATGAGTACATTTGTTTTGCTGCCTAAGCAAAACAGATCTTATCACTAGTGGCATCATCATTTTTCATACACATCACACATGGTATTGCAAATATGCAAACTTGGAACGATTTAGTAAACTTTATCATCATGAAAACCTGAGATGCAAAGTTTCACTTCAGATATATATTCTTTCAGATTTTTCACCCCATGTTGTTGTCTTCAATCTCATCTTTCGTGAGAAAAAAACCCAGACAGGAAATAGTGCACTCAGTGTAAGTCAAGTTCTGGATTCATAGGCTGTGATGCTTGAAAACTTTTTTAAAATTACAACTAAATTGTTCTGTACAGATCTGATTGTCTTAGAAGCAAAATATCACACACAGTTTCATGGAATTCTACACATAAGTGAAAAGTGCTAACAAACTGAAAGATGGAAATATCTTCATGCAGATATGCTTCCAGGTCTATCCCTTCTCCACACTGGATGCATTCACACATAAAGCTAAACTATGCCACATAGCTTGGCTTTTTTACCTTGGGACCTTGTGCTCAGACAGTCATGTGGTTTTTACATGGCTTGTCATTATGCCCACTGTGCCAACGTTGTTAATGTTGGCAGGGCTCGCAACTTAGAACTTAGAAATTTTCATACAACTGGCTAATTCTACAATCTTTCTTTGTACTTCCTGCAATTCCATCTTTTTTCCTTCCCCTTCAATTATTCAAGGTTCTAACCCTGTATCTACTACTTCTAAAAATAAGCCTCAAAATCAGTACTATACTTTTAAGTAGACATGAGCAGGATTGCACTGTTATACCCTTTCAAAGTCCTTGTGGGTGCACTTGGGGAGAGGGGAGATGGGCATGATCGGGAGCATGATCGGGAGCATGATCGGGGAAGATGGGTGCGATTGCGGGCATGCTCAGGGGCAGGCAGATGTGATCATGAGTGAGGTCGCAGGGGGAAGACAGGCGTGATCGTGGTCGTGCTCATGCAGGGAAGATGGGTACGCTCGGGGCGGTGGAGATGAGTTTAAAGTCCACATAAGGAACATATTGGCATTACTAAATTCAACTGATCATGAAACAGAAGAACTGTGGACAGAAACATTATTAGGGAAGAGTACAAAAAGACAATTTGTGTAGCAAGAAAAGAAAACAGCTAGATAGATGACAGAAGAAACTCTCACAATAGCTAAGGTCAGGCAAGATGCAAAACATGGCAGACATGGGCACAGAATCCCAAATACAATTTTTTGGTGACTATCACAGAAAGACAAAGAGAACTATTACAACTATTTGCTTGGTGCAAATAAAGAGAGCAATAAACAAGAAAAATTAAGAGACCTTTCCCAGAAAATCAAAGGGAAACCAAAGGAAAATTTAAACCTAGTTCAGGAATGCTGAAAGAATAACAGGGGACATACAACCCAAACAAGATAAATGAAAGAGAAGGTGGAAACAATATACAAAAAAACTATATAGTAGAGGCAAACAAATGACAGATTACTTGAAGAGAACTTCTGTGAGGGAAAACCTGCAATATTAGAAAGTGAAGTTAACATTTATCTGAAAGCAACTTGCAAGGTATAAAATATCTGGAGTAGATAGGGTACCAGTAGAACTATACCAAGGTGCAGAGACTGAATTAGACCAAATCCTAACAAGAATAAGTGAACAAATTTGGAAATTACAAAATCACCTACAGACGGAATATGTCCACAAGTTATGGACATCCAAGTTACAAACAACCCATATTTATGAACAAACTGTCATAAAGCCTATTAATTTCTTTAGAATGTTTGAAGAAAATGGTTATAACCATAGAGAGAGATGAAGCAAAAGGAAAGAGAGGGAGGCCTCCAAAGCATCACTGTAGAGTGAGAGGAAGTGAAAGGGCAAGGAGGGAGGCCTTCAAAGCAGGCCTTCCTTCCCTGGCCATTTGGAGAGAGAAATCCCTCCATCATTTCTTTGTGGCAAGGAGAAGCCACTGATGAGCTTGGGCTGGGAGGGGGGCAGTTTTTCCATTTTCATAGGGGTTCTATGCCCCCAACCCTTGTGAATGTGGGTGGCTGACTATATGTGATCTGACCTACATACAAATTCAACTTAAAGACAAATTTCCATTTTCTCAGGAATGGAAATCATTCATAGCCTGGAGACTGTCTACAAATTCCAGTCCTCAAGAACTTGGGACCATTGCACTCATTACTCTGTGCAGGTAAAGTGACGTTCACGGTGTTATGGTGAAGAATTTTACCCTATTTATAGGAAGAAATGCAATGCCTGATGTTCAAGCTGGATTCTGAAAAGGAAGAGGCACTCAAAATCATGTTGCAAATATATGTGGGCTACTAATATGCATCCAAAATTTTCAGAACATCACTCAGTGCTTTACAGCCTTTGAACATGTGGATCCTAGGAAGTTATAGATGGTTCCGAAAGAAATGCATGTGCTCAACCTTCAAGTTGAAAGGTGCTGTCCACCCCTCATCTTAACAAACATCCTAATGGTCACCAAAATCCTAATGGTCTTCTTTCCTCAGATACCATTGTGCCTTCTAAGCTGTTACAGTGAAGGTACACACTCAACAGCTAGAATCAAAGTCAGGGGTCTCCATTGCCACAGAATCAGACACCAACAAGCCATACAGTAAGGGCCATGTACTTTCAGTCAGCTGAGAAGATATAGTGGGAATGCCACATAGCACAGACAGGAAAAAGCTATAAAGATTCATCAACAGAACAGTTTAAGAGAAATTGCTGCTGGGGTCACATAATCACTTTTACTGGGTTTTTTCTTTCAGCGATTCATTTACAAAATCCCTAGCACATTGTTGAGGCCAAAGAAACTTCAAGACCCATTTTGGAATGTTGCAGGAGCAGTTTGAAAAAGGAACTTCATCAGAAAATTAGGGAAGAGAGACATGCATAAAGGGGTCAGTGATACATGAGTTGTGGAGGCTGAGGAGGACAAAATGCAATGGCAGGTAAAGTGATGCCAGATGGTTCACAAAATGCTTTACTAAAGCATTTGTAGAATAACATTAAAAGGGGGGAAAGCCCTGGGAAATAGAGGGAAACCATTTCAGGCATAAGGAGCAGTGTGACACAAGGCACAGAGGAATGAGCAGAAAGAATAGACACAAGATACCACTGACAGATGATCACAGGAACAAACAAAACAAGAACGAGGGTATGAGATCCAAGGCAGGAGAAAAATCAGAGCAGAGACTGATGTTTTCATCATTGGTCACTTTAGATGAGAAATTTGAAACTAGTATCACAAATAGAGTAGGTGATGCCACTTACTGGCATATGTGAATTGCATATCAAACTGCGTGCCATTTTTGTGATCATAGTAGATGCCAAGCTGTATCTGGCAGACATCTCTTAAAATAGAACCCATTTGAGCCTCATGTTTTCACCAAGGCAGCTTGCTGCTGCTTCATCACAGAACCATCTAGGCCTAGGGTCATCTGCTCACCAAATCCTTATCCATAAATCTTTGGAAACTAGAACTCAGGATTACAAAAGAAGAGGAAAAATAGTACATTCTTGATCAAGCAAGTTAAAACATTTCACTACAGGAAAAAGCACTCTCATCTTACTTGGAAAGTAAGTCCTCCTTCACATTGACAAATCCTGCCATCTGTTACCCTTATAAACATGACCAAACTCCACCCATAAAGACTTTCCTGTTATTATTATATTTTTATTATTTTATAAATAAAAAGAGACAGAAAGAAAAACATAGAACAAAAAGGTTACCAAGGGATCTTGTACAAAAATTGCTTATAAAACTAGATGCAGGAAGTTTCACTAAGAATGAGCAATAATCATTACATCATCTGAACTACAATTTTACACGATAATAATTATAAGTAATATTTGTTAAACTGTTAAGTAGCCAAATAAAACTAATACTTTCACATGAAAAATTGCTTTAACATAGACAACAGTATGCTATAAGTCATCCCACAGCGTATCCATAAACCCAATTACAATTAAAAACATTTTCCCCTCTTTTCTCCCTCTCCTCCATTCTCCACCCATCCCCCCTTTTCCCTTTCTTCCTCCCTTTCTTGTTTCAAAGAACAATTATACAAATTTAATCATAGTATACATTATGCATTATTGATATCCAAAGTTTCAGTTTTTTCTTTCAATTATGAGTAACATAAAAATTAATAGCCTTTCCATTTATCACTAAATTCATTAAGTGGATTTCCTTTTAATGACTTAATATATATATAATAAGCTTCCCATTTATTGTTAAATTCTTTAACTGGTCTTCTATTTACATAGTTGGCTAATCTTGCCATCACTGCATATTCAGCTACCTTATTTTTATAATCTTTGCTGATTGGGCAGACTTCTGTTTTGCTGCAATTATTACTCTGGCTGTTGTTATCACATATTTGAATAATTTTCGATATTTCTTGAGAGGGTTTCTGCTAAAAAATCAATAGCATATTCTTAGCATTCATTGGAAAGCCAATTTACCATTTTTCCCTGCATTTCAGTATGTATTTCTTTCCAATTTTTTGATCTTATTATATGACCACCACGTATGATAAAAAGTTCCTTCCACTTCTTTACATTTCCAACACTTTCCATTATAATTCGTATCCATTTCTGAATATCATTAGGGGTAATACACCAACAAAAGAACTTCTTGTATCAATTCTCTGTTAATGCTTGGCTAGCTGTGAGTTTTATTCCTTCTGTCCATAAAGTTTCCCATTGATGGAAAGATATTTCTTCTCCAAGGTTCTGCATCCAAGTTATCATACATATTTTCACTTGTTCAGTTTCTGTATCTTATTGCAATAATAGCTTATAAATCTGTCCTAATAAATGGTATTTTTGCTGTTAAATAAACCTCTCAAGTTCCCTTATATCATTTATGGTACCTCTTTCTTTTCCAATTCTCAGTCTTGAAACCAGTTGGAAATAACAAAGTCATTCTATCTTTTTTCCTTCATCTTTTATTGTTTGCCAGGATTTGATTCTTCCTTGTGGAACTGTCTTCTCTCCATGTCTTAAAAAATCATTATTTTTTCTTGAATATTTGTCATAATATGCTTCAGTTGGAGACATCCAAGGAGATACTGAAGGGCTAATCCTTATTAAAGTACTCTAGATTCTTTTTAGGCCACCTCTATTTATATGACTTTTCTTTTGTGTTGGATCTTTTTAATTGATTCCTTGTCCCACAAATATGTATTCCTTCTTCTAGATCTGCTATTTCTTGCTTTAATAGCATTTCATCAGGATTTTTAATCCAGTCTGTAATCCAAACCAATCCAGCTGCAAAATAATATAATTTAATATTAGGTAATGCTAGACCTCCTCTTTCTTTTTCATCCTGTAGTACTTTAAATCTAGCCCTTGTATTTTCCCATTCCAAATAAAGGTATTCATTTGTCTCTGCCATTCTTGTAAAATGTTTCTTTGTATGAAAATTGGTATTATCTGAAATAAAAAGTTCAACTTTGGTAGGACATTCATTTTTATAATAGAAATTCTTCCTTTTATTATTCATTTATTCATTCAACTTATATTCCACTATAACTAGTCCAAAGTCTCTCTAAGCAGATTTAATAGTGAAATCGTATAGGAAATTGGAAGGAAAAGGTAAATAGCAAGTACCAGAAAGCCCCAAAATAGTTATATTTTGTGTCATATTGTTTAAAACATACAAAAAGCACCATCTTGTAACTATTTATTCACTTATTTTAGCTACTCTACTTTAGCTGGGCTGCTGCTTTCAAGTAACCATGTTTTGCTCACACTTTGTTGTTGTTAGCTGCGAAGTCGTGTCTAACCCATCGTGACCCCATGGACAACATTCCTCTAGGCCTTCCTGCCCTCCACCATCCCCCAGAGTCCACTTAAGCTCACACTGACTGCTGCAGTGACTCCATCTAGCCACCTCATTCTCTGCTGTCCCCTACTTTTGCCTTTAATTGTTCCCAGGATTAGGGTCTTCTCCAGTGAGTCCTTCCTTCTCATTAGGTGGCCAGAGTATTTGAGTTTCATCTTCAGTATCTGGCCTTCTAAAGAGCAGTTAGGGTTGATCTCCTCCAGGACTGACCAGTTTGATCGCCTTGCGGTCCAAGGGACTCGCAGGAGTCTCCGCCAGCACCACAATTCAAAGGCCTCAATTCTTCAGTGCTCAGCCCTCCTCAACCAAACAGCACCGCCATCCAATTAGACTTTGTCTAAGGGACACAGGATTGTTCCTTCTGTGTTACGCTTCTATCTTTTTCCAAAGGACAAGGCTTGACATGGGGACTGATGTACTAGAAGAGTAAACCTATCATAGTTCAGCACACATTCTGTGTAACTTTGAGATGAATACCAGTTTATGATCCATTTTTCTTTTTAAATAGAACTTTTGATTATTGTGACAATGTTTTTTCTTTCTAGAATGCATTTAAATTAAAGGCAAGTATAGCACTATAACACCAGAATGCTCTACTGACAATTTAACACAAACTCTTTCTGGTCATAATCCATTCTAATCATTTTTGGAAAATTAGTATTATATTATCACCTTAAAGCACTATAACAATTTTTAACAGTATAAAATTAAGGTAATATAGTGATATGCATCTCCTACATGAGAAGAAAAGAAGCAGCTGAACTGGGACCAGTTCTTTTTAACCAGTTCATAAATGAGCTAGAGATAGGGATGAGCTGAGAGGTGTCCATGACTGTTCATTCTAATGGCACCAACTTGGTTAAAACAGGGTGGTTAATACAAAAAGGGACAGAGAGTTCTTCAGAATATTTCTTTATGCTGGGGGAATGGGCATTTAAAGGATAAATTCATTTCAGTGTAAGCAAGTGCAAGAGTGATGCACATTTGGGGCAAAAATTCTTAATTTCAAATACATGCTGGTGGAATCTGAGCTAGAGGTGACTGACTGGGAAAGTAATCTTGGGGGAGTGGTTGACAGCTCAGTTAAAATGTTGACCCAGCATGCAGCTGCTGTGGAAAAGGCAAAGCCCATGGTGGAAATCTTGAGGGAAGAAACTGAAAATAGAACTGCCAATATCGTAGTACCTTTATATAAATCGATGGTGCAACCTTGTTTCGAATGCTGGACTAGACAGGCCTTTGGCCTGATCCAACATGGCTTTTCTTATTGATTAAAAGATATATTTGAAAAAGAGAGATGGGGTCATAAAGATGATAATAAATCTTATAATAAACATTTATAAAAATTATCATAAAACTGCTGAGCTATAAATGCCTCCATCTTTGATGACTATGCCACACTCTCTAGTGCATGCAGTAATTAGAAAATCAGATGTCACAGATTCATAAAGTTCAGTACTCCTTTCCTACTTCTCTTCACACTCCGTAACTGCCTACCGATACCAGAAATGCTGCTCAGTGTGTTTGAGCTGTAGCAATTCTATAATAGGTATCACTCCTTAGGACAGCTTTTCCCAACAAGGCACCCTCCAAATGGACTTCAGCTCCTCTCTGCCCCAGACACCATGGTCAAATAAGGATCACTGGTAGAAAATTCTGTCAGAGTTGGAAAACTACTAGATGGGAAAAGAGTTTTACCTGGTATAAGGCAAATTCCTATATTCATCTCACAGCACTGGTATGTGAGGATGGATCGCTGGCTTTTGAAGGTGGGGAGATGCATAGTGTGATGACATTATATCACATAATGTTTATGGTTAGAAGGGAAGGAAGGAAGAGAAGGGAAAGAAGCAGCTTTTAAATTCTGTGTTTCTTATGGCTAGTTTAGTCCTGAGTTAGCAGCAAGTTGAGTGCCAATATAAAACATTCTCCTGAAATGGAGTGGCTTGCTGGGTGGAGGTGGTCATCTGTTTCAAGGACAGTTGTAGCTGTTCCTGGAAAGGCATGTAGTCCCTCCCCGACCCAACTTTATTTGTGAATTAGAATTATTGGTGGGAGTGGGGGAGGAAAGAAACATTTTCATTCTGAATACATAGCTCATAGTCTAGTCATTTATTTTAGCTCACTTTTACTTTGATGATTGCTTATTTATGGTCTTGTGAGTGATCTTTTTTTGTTAGACTGCTCTCTAATTTAAACAAGTAACTAGAATGCTGAACTCTAGTCAGACAATACCATTCCTGGGGCCAACCCAAATGTCATAAAATAGTGTGCAAGCTCTTGAGTTCTTCAAAACCCTTTTGGAATGATTTCAGAATAAAGGATGATTAAAAGTAAGCAAAATAAAAGAGTTCTAGATTGTTTAGGAGTGTTTGTTCAATAACTATTGCTACAAAACCATGCTAATATGAACAGAGAGTTTCATTTATCACAAGTATGCTTGCTGGGAAGAAGTTCCATAGAAGTCTCTGTACTGCCTTCTCGCCCCACCCAAAAATCTATTAAGACAGCAAATGTATAGTCTTTTTAAAAATCAAATGAGAAATATATGCAGTGCTATTACTACCCATTCACTTCCTGGTTTCACCCTGACTTTAAAAAGCTTTCTGTCCTGCTCTTTCAATAAGCAAATGCATACAATTTCCAGTGGGGGAAAAATCTAAAACATAAGCTTTTAAAGTAACTCTATGAAGGTTTAGCTGGAAAAAAGATTTGCAACTTCCAGCATCCCCAAGCCACCATGACTGACTGGGGAATGCTAGGAGTTGTAGTGTTTTTCTCCATCAGAAATTTTTTATACACAGAATTTCACTCCTAATGCCTATCTCTTTTTAAGGTCATGTCTGCCTGGTGGTTTTAAAGGGCAACGAGTGCACGGCCAGTGGATACCCAACCTTCTCACTTCACACCCATCTCCAATATTTGCATTCTTCCTATTAATTCAATATTTCAAATAGGGGGAAATACAGACTCCCACAAACCAAAGTACTGGTACTGGTACTGATAATAGTAATGATGTTCTGAGAGTATAATAAAAGAACCTAATCTGTGAAAGTCTTACTTTTATTCTCGGTTTAGAGGGGGGGGGTGTTATATATTAATTTGTGTTTACATTTGATGTTTTTAATTTGAGGTTAATGTTTTAATGTTAATTTTGTTATTTTACCTTGATTTTACTGTTAGCTACCAGAAACAGTATTTTTTAGTTGAAAGGTGAGATACAAAAGTGATGATGATTACTACTACTACAACTACTACTATTACATGACATAGTCTGCCATTTTTCCTCTTGTGAGGAACCCAAGGTAGTGTTGAGAGCTCCACTTTTATCCTCTCAATAACCCTGTGAGGTCAGGCTGAGAGTCAGTGACTGGCCCAAAGTCGCTGAGGAAGCTTTATGGCTGAGTGTGCACTAGAATCCATGACTCCCAGGCCCTAGTCCAACCACCACGCTGCACTGGCTCGCCACACTAAACAAATGACTAAGGGCTCAATCCTGTGCATGTTCGGACAGTTTAAAAAAGGGTTTACAACTCAGAAAAGTTTTCCCAGCCAGAATGCTGCTAATTACAGTTCTTTTCCTATCTAGATATGTGTAAGATTGTGCCCTAAAGAACAGAAGTATCCGTGTCTGTGTGAAAATGCCACCCAGAAAGCCCAGAGCAGGAATATAGGAAAGGTCTGTCTAGAAGAGGCTGTAGGAACAAGTATAGTTGGATATGACTGTGCTTTCAGGGAAGGACATCATAATGCTGGTCTAAAGAGTTTGCAGAGACCTGAGCTCAGCAGCACTGAACAGCTTTCTGAAAGAAGACCATGCTTCCCCGAGGAACACAGGATTTACAGAGACTGCATCAGTTGCATTGGGAGGGGCTGTCGCTGAGCGTAAAGCAAGGCATTGTATGCAGAAGGTCACAGTTCACTTGCTGGCATCTTCTGATAGGGCTGGGAAAGAAACGGCCCATTTGAGACTCTGCTAAGCTGCTGCCAGGCAATGCAGTCAGTGCTGATCTAGCTGGACCAGTAATCTGCTCCAGTATTGGGCAGGGTTTGGTGTGCTGGTGAGCACACCAAACCAGATTTAATCTTTGATATGTCCAGATAAATGAATTTAGGTTAATCTGATTGCGGGATGTGTTTACTGGAAACATGTCCCAGTTCTGGGCTGAGAACTGTTGCAGAACACCCTCCTCCCTGACATATCAAGCAACTATGTCTTCGAATAGTTAGCTTCCTTGTCATAGTATATGGCAAGATCTGGACTACAGATTTCAAAAGATTTCCAGGATGTGAGAAGCTTCCACCCCATATTGGTGATGTAAAGGAAATGTTTCTTCATACCAAACAACCTGCCTTCCCCTCAGCACACAAAACAACCATGGCGCCTGCTTTTACATCAGTTGGCATATCAGATTTAATGACTCAGACATGGGCCTATTGGTAGGTGTAAAATGAGATTGACCCATGGGTCTGACTCATAACTAAGACTGTAAAAAAAAGTTCTCATTAGTTTGTTTTTTTTCATTTCTGGTCTTCAGGAGGAAGGAATCATACATATATCATTTTTAAAACTCTGCTTGGCTTTTGAGTAACAAATACATCTCCTTGCTTGCATTTGGCTTTTCCGACATCTAGATTGGCAAGATATATCCTTCCAATTAAGCCCATGGAGATTGTGCAATCACGGGACAAGCCTGGCATATTTATGCTACATATTACATACAGGTTTTTCAAGAGCACTGCTTAGTTTTACATGTATCCTGATTTTCCAATTTTTATGTGCTTTTTCCTTTATTGCTACAGCTGGCATGTGCCACAAAGAGTTATAGAATACTCCTGTCCAGGCTGGCAGCCAATCTGCCATGTCCTCTTCCAAAATAATCCATTCTATTTCCTCCTCTGAAGCTCCCCCACTCCAAACAGTCAGTATTCTATGCTCAGTAAGCATGCTCAGTTTTCATTGGGTTGCTTGAGGGCAGGAGAGGTCTCAATCTTTTTGTTGTACTTCTGAAACACTGCGCTTCCTCCATGCCTTCTGATACTTCCATGTTGCATGTTGGTGTTGTTGTTTTAACTACACAATGATTTTTAATTGGTTTATTTTAAGCATCTGTAGACTGTCCTTTTGCTCTTTAGAAGGTCAGATACTGAAAATGAGACTCAAATACTTTGGCTATCTAATGAGAAGGAACAACTCACTGGATGCTGGGAACAATTGACGGCAAAAGGAGAAGGGGATGGCAGAGGTTGAGGTGGCTGTATGGGGTCACTGGGGTGGTGGGTGAGGGCTTGGGTGGACTCTGAGGGATGGCGGAGGACAGGAGAGCCTGGAGGAATGTTGCCCATGGGGTTGTGATGGATTGGGCATGACTTTGTGACTCATCAACAACAAGACTGCCCTTTATTCAATAATTCCAGGGAGACAAACATCAAATACCATAAAACACTAAAATATACTAGTAACAAGTATAAAACTGTAACAAGGATTCCTAAACCAGAACCTGGGAAATCACTTTGAAAGTACACGAATTACATTTTTTCCCCTCTATCCAGAGGTTTTTTTTCCCTTCCTTTTCTCTTTATCGATACACTGAGCCAAACAATGGAGACTTCTCCCTCCATTTAATGGAACACCAAGACTGGATCTACACCTAACCTCATTTTGTCAAAATTGCATCACGGTGCTGTTATATCCACATCCTGCTTTCCTTACTCCTAGCACACATGACAAGATTTGCTGTGGGATGTTCAGTTCCTTGCTCTTCTTCATCCAAGCCAATGAGACCAGCACACCCTTCCCTTCTACCCAAAAGCAAGTAAATCACACTGTCTTCCATGCATACTTTCCATTGAACTCATTGTGATCTGCTTGTGAGTCAAGCCATTGAAATAATGTGATAGAATTCTTAGAAGGCATGAGTTTCAGTCAGTTGTTTCTTTGGCTTTAGGTCAAAGAAGATAATCATAATGGCTTGAAAAGCCATCATAAATTGTATTTTTTTCCAGACAGGAGCAGAGAAGAGGGAAGGGACAGGGACATATGCAAGTCAAAAGAGCAAGGGAGAAGAGAAAGCAACTAAAGGAGCTCTTAGTTGCTGCCCTATTTTGGTGACCCTGAGCCCCATGGGACATTTCTTCTCCTCCTATCCAGACCCTACAGGAAAGGAAAAGACAACAGCAGGTGAGCACAGACTTCGTGGCATACATGAAGAAAAGCACAAGAAGAAAAGTCGGAGTACAGGTTGTCCTGAAAATTCTGGAATAAAAGGAGAGGAACTGTGTGATAGAGATGGAAACAAGCAGCATCTGTGCCATGAGAGTTTGTCGGGCAATCCAGTAAAAGCTTGGTGTAGCTCTGACCCTAGGCTGCAGTCCTACATGCACTTATCTATTGAACTCAACAGGACTTTTTCTAAGCAGACACGCAGAGCATTGTGCTGCCAATAACGGTGTTCTTCTCACCATTGTCCCCTGCTGCTCTTGTCAATTTGGAAAGCATTTAAGAGTAGACTTTGCCCCACAGACTTTGATGGGTGTGCAAAGAATCACCAACATTAATTCTGTTCACACACTCTATCTTGGTACTGCCTGCTGCCAAACAACTGGGAATATCCTTTCCACTGCTGTCAGGTTGAAGCACTTTTTTGCTACCATCTAAAGCAGGGGTGTCCAACCCTTTGGCTTCTCTGGGCCACATTGGAAGAAGAAAAAATGTCTTGGGCCACACATTAAATACACAAGCATTAACAAAAGCTGATGAGAAAAAAAGGGCTATGCATAATTTTCATGATATCCGCCATCAAAGATAAGCAAAGAAGTCCTCACATAATAATCCTAATATGTAGTACCCCATTCAGAGTCTTTTAAAATTATCAAGCAAGTCCCAAGTTTGCAACCACTAATATAGAAAATGAAACATGTATAAGTAATAAAACTTCATTGATTTTTAAAATATTTTTACTATAAAAGTAAAAGAGGGCAACATTAAACTAGTGGAATATTTGATGTATTTGAGAAACTAATGCATCAATATCTGGTTTGATGGAAGTAGTTGCAATTCTCAGTGAGTTCTCAAGGTTCTCATCAGATATTCTGGTTCTAATTTTACTCTTAGTGTGCTTCATTCTTGAAAACAGTTGCTCACAAATGCAGGAACTGCCAAAAAGTGAAGATATGAATAAGATGTGATTGTGAAGCAAGGGATATTTGTCTCTGGGAAGATAGGACCTATACAAGTCTATGATCAAAGTTTTCTTTAAGTTGAATGTCAGATTGCAGGTCTATGCATTCCATTTGAAAATTGGCAGGTAACATATTTATGTCGACTGAAAATGGAGTTGCAAATATACCAAAATAGTCCTTATTTTCCCAGAAATCTTGAAATCTGTTTTCAAATTCTTGTATCAAATTGAAAGGAAAGGCTGCATATTTTTCTCTGTTCACGAATGTGTTTAGCCATTGTGTCAAAATGCATAAAATTGCAATGGTAGGTTGGGAAATATTATTGATAGTAGCTGTGTTTCTGAAACCATATTGTGTTGTATGAACCCAATTGTGGTATTTCACCATGGTAAATATGGTCTTTAGAAACCATGATAAGAACAACAGATCATTCTATGGTTTCTTTGTACCACCATGACTTGTTGTGCTGTCTGAACCCAGGATCATGGTTTCCATTGTCTTGGTAAGTAATTAACATAGAATCTTCTGGAAAGAGTGGCAAGCACAGGGTCCTCTTCTGCCATCCAGCCTCTTTGAGGACCAATGACGAAAAGACAAGTGTTATAGGCAGAGAGGGTGCCCCTCGGGATGGAATTTCATGCATTGTGGGAGATGGGATGGATGCCAACAGTGGAGATGGAGACCACTTGTTCATGGTAAAACAATTGTGAATCATTCTAACTGCATTTGTTCATGGTAAAACAATTGTGAATCATTGTAACTGCACAGGCTTCCTTGTCATGTTGTGTGAACCCAGCCATCATAGAAACATAGTGAGCCAGAAAGGCTCTCTAGTCTGACCCCTGGATCCAGCTAGCTCTGCTCATGTAATACCTATCATGCTTGCTTGAATGTAACATAGAAGTATCCTACTGCAGACAAGCTGGATGGCAGGACAGAGACAATTTTTATTTCTCTAGCAATGACAGTGGCATGACATCATATTCTATCTTCCTACTTGTATAATACTGCTAATTTGGTTTTAGCATTCCAATATATTTTCCTTGCTTCACTAGCCTAACTTCTTTCATCCTGCATGCAAACTTTTACCACAAAGAATGCTGGAGACAAGACAATTTCCTTTCTTTCCCAATAGATAAATCAAATTTCCCAATCTATTTGCTTACAGGAAGAACATTAATCCAATATACATTAATTTATATCTTGAGCATGAAAGCCTTCTGAGTCAATATTGGTCATAAACCTGGTGAGGTTTGTGCTTGAGAGCGACCTCTCCCTCTGCAAGGGTGCAGACCCGATTGTGTGGGTCCGCCCCCGGAGCCGGATGGATCCGGATGGATTCCTGAAGGCCCTGGGGGAGTTTCCGGCTGACAAGATTGGTGCTCCTGTCGAGGCTCTGGTCGAACTGTGGAATGGGGAGATGACCAGGGCTGTGGACACGATTGCTCCTAAGCGTCCTCTCCCATCGGGCAGAGTCCACTCTTCCCCTTGGTATACACCTGAATTGCGGGCGATGAAGCAGGTTGGGAGACGGCTAGAGCATAGGTGGAGGAGATCACGGGATGAATCTGACTGAACACACTTGAGAGCCCATTATCAGGCCTATGCTGTGGCAGTGAGGGCGGTGAAAAAGAGGTTTTTTTCTGGTTCCGTTGCCTCCTCAAAATGCCGTCCAGCGGAGCTTTTTTGAGTGGTGCAAGGCCTGGTTCGTCCAGGTCCTAAGAAAGATCTGTTTCCACCCTCAAAGGCCTGCTGTGACGACTTTGCCATGCATTTCAGGGAGAAAATCGCTCAGATTCGTCACGAGCTAGACACCACTAGTGAATCAGAGGTTTCTGGGGAGTCACCAATGCTGCTGTCTGGTCCAGAATTATTGGATGAATTTCAGTTATTGCGGCCTAATGATGTGGACAAGGTGCTTGGACAAGTACGTCCCACCACTTGCCTATTGGACCCTTGCCCGTCTTGGTTAATAAATAATTCCAAGCACGGGATTGGGATCTGGATCTTGGAAGTGGTTAACGCTTCTCTGAGGGAGGGTCGGGTGCCTGCCCCTTTAAAGGAGGCGGTAGTCCAACCGGTCCTGAAGAAAGCATCACTGGATCCAGAGATGGCCACTAATTATAGACCAGTGGCCGACATCCCGTTTCTGGGCAAGGTGTTAGAGCGGGTGGTGGCGGGACAACTCCAAGCTCTCTTGGATGAAACTGATTATCTGGACCCATTTCAGTCCGGCTTCAGACCCGGGTACGGTACTGAATCTGCCTTGGTTGCCCTGTACGATGACCTGTGCAGGGAGAAGGACAGGGGGAGTGCATCCCTGTTGGTTCTCCTGGACCTCTCAGTGGCTTTCGATACCATCGACCATGGTATCCTTCTGGATAGGCTAGCGGGATTGGGGGTCGGAGGCACTGCTTTGCAGTGATTCCACTCCTATCTCAATGGCCGATTCCAGAAGGTGGTGCTGGGGGACTATGGCTCTGCGCCATGGCAGCTATGTTCTTCTCCCACACCCGCTCCCTGCAGTCGTAAATTCTAACTATTCTCCATTACTCCAAAAGATATTAGAAAACTAGACAAGAATTATAATGGAAAATGTTGGAAATGTAACAGGTAGATGGGACTTTCTACATATGGGGTGGACATGTGAAAGCACACAAAAAATTGGAAATTGATACATGCAGAAATGCAGAAAAACTTTAAAATGAAGTTTCCTATGAGTCCCATGCTTTTGAATATCGTGTCAGCGTTGTTTAAGTGTATGACTATGGCAGCAAGAATCACATTTGCCTCTAAATAGAAATCATGGGAGTCCCCAACCATTGAAGACTGGAGAAATAGATTAGCAGAATACGCAGTAATGGCCAAGCTAACTAATCATGTAAATAGAAAACGGTTAGAAGAATTTAATGACAAATGAAAATTTGATTGTGCTTGGCATGACTAATGGAAGTTCAGAGGAGTTTGGAAAGGAAAAGGAAAGCAGTATTATTTGAACTGATTAGAAAATCGGTTGATATATAGAACAATTTTTTTTTTTTGCAGATTCTCATGGAGCATGGGAAGATATGAAGAGAGTCAGTTTTGGAGGCTGCAATATATGGGCTGTATTTGTTTATAATTCCCTTGGCAACTTTGTTTATTCTTTCACTTTATTCTGTTCATTTTAGGTTTTTTTCTATTATACATTTTCTTTTATGTATTTGTATATGTTAAGAAAATAAAAATTTTAAAAAATTCTGACTATTCTCAGTGTCCTCCTGAACACTTGGGAAGGGTACCCCCGAGATAAGCCCCTCGTCTTCTTCCATTTCAGCATCTGAGAATTCTGGTTCCCAGGGCCTCCCTTTGTCTGATGAGTCTGAATCTGTTTGAAAACTGTGCTAAGAATAACTGTTCCTTTCATTTCTGACCATGAAGCATCCATCTATAGTGCGTGTGTTATTCCCCGTGTGTCATGTGAGTCTTTCTATAGATGACCTCGTGAACCTCTAGTTTCACTTCTGTATCTAACCATCACTTTTAGAAAGTTTTTATTGGAGAGAAAGCATATTTTTTGTGAAAATCCGTTAACCCATGCTCAAATCTCGATTTTACAATGAACTGAAATAACAGCTGCTTTAACAATTTTGTCCAGAAATGTTTTAAGAAGCTGAATCCAGTATGGGATAGTGTATTCTGGATCTCAATCGGTACATTCTCCTGGGTCAGCAGGGAGCAGGTTTAATCCCTTTCAAATGATTTCTCAGAGTGTGCCATTTCATTCCACCCATAAAAAAGAGCTGCTGCAAATGCAGCCCACATCCATGAGGGAAAAAATCCCGTGTACTTCCATATATTACTGCAGTGAGGACACTGCTCCCTTTTTCTCCTTTACAATAAAATGGATCCTGCTGCAGTGTCCAAACATAAATGATTCAAAAGTCGTTTGTACTATAAATTTCAAAACCACTGGGAAGGGGCCCCTCCATTATTCCTATTAGGGTCAAATGGGAAATGAGTAGCTGTGGGAAGAATTTGTATGCTCCAGAGAGATTTAATGCAATCTCTTTAGGCCGCATGTAGTGTGCAGCTCATCCTTATCTTCTTTTACCTCAGGGTAAGCATGCTGGTGCTCAATTCAGGTTGGGACCATGGCATTTAGGATGGGGAGATTTAAATCTCCCCACCCAGCCACTTCCCAGCATTCGTGTACCCAACTCCCCTTGCCGGGGCTAAAAAAAGACAAAAACCCCATTCAATGGAGCTGTTTCTTTCTCTCTCTTGTTTTACCCTTTATACTGGAGTGGGGTAAATTTGAAGGAAAGGAGATGACAAGTAGGAAGGTTTAAACTTCACCTATGGGTGGTCCTAACTAAGGGCCCATATTTAAAAACCCATGAGGATCAGCTGCATGTTACATATTTAACAGTGTGCAGTTTTACTCTTAATTGTCCCTATTTATGGGGGAGCAGGCAGCTTCCTAAACTGCTAAATGCCTTGCTTTTCAAAGCTAGCTCCCAGAAATCAAAAGGCACCTGCTGAGCACATTCAAATATTCATGTAATATTCAGTAACATCTGAGGAATAATAATTTCACTACATTGCTACTGCTTTGCCCTACAGTCTTAACAGCACATTTGTTCTAATGTGACTTAAATGTTGGCACAATCTAGTTGCAATCTTGCTTGCATAAGCTCTTTCCTTCTAAGTGGGAATTGCTCAAGGTCACACCTGTGCTTTTGAACAACTCCCACTCATTCCAGAGGCCTGTGCAAGAGATACTCCCAGTGGTTGGAGATTCTTCTGCTTTAGTGAGGCTAGAGCCTGGGAGTGGAGAAAATTACAAAAAAAAAAAAAGGAAAAAAAAAGAGAGCCAGGTGAGGGACTAGGAAGGGAGAAGGCTAGCAACCAAGAAGAGAGAGAAACAACAAGGAAAGGGGTGGAGGGAAAGAAAGTGCAAGGTTAGAGGCTGGAAGTGTGGGGAGAGGGGCGGGGGAGAGAGAGAGAGAGAGAGAAGAAGAACACAGGGTAAATGTCAGTGTAAGCAGAAGAAAACTGGGTGCAGTCAGGAAGCAGCTCTTCCCTTCCCTTCCTGCCCACGTCAGAGACACCTGATCTTAGGGAAGGGCTCAGTGAGCTTATCTCAGATAAAGAAAAGTCATAATGTCAATGACGTTCTCTTGAGTTTGGGAGCTGGTGGAACTGAGCAGGAATGAACCAAGGTGCTCTCCTGGGGCCCTCCCCCAGGAGAAAAGGCCACCATCTTCACTGTTTCTATACTACCCAATAGTCAAAGTTCTCTGGACTGTCAAGCACCTGCCTTGTCATCAGGTCAGGCATTAAGCTTTGGTGGATCACAAATGGTGCAACCCTGAGGAGAGTAAAAGGACTACCAGAACATCTTTCAAGTTATCAACCCAGATTTTCTAGGTATGCAAATAGGAGCGCACTGGTACAATCTCAGCTTAGAAGGATTTCTTGGCAGGGAAAAAAAGCTGGATTTTTTTTGCTTCCTCTGCCAGGACAGAATATAGAAGTAGGTAATAGAATACTGTCTGCCCCACCTTGCAGCTATGGTTTGATGACAACACTTTGAATTTCTCTTGAGTCCTATTTAAGCAGCCTGACAATGGGCAGGATTGTAACCAGAGTGCAACCTTGCAGAAATAAGAGAACTATACCAGGAAGAATGCTTGATCTTGTGGCATGCATATTTCTGCAAAACACTGTGTTCTGAAACCTGTTGCTTGGATGAATCTCTTTGTTTTCTAACACATTTTACGCATAAATGGACTTGGATTCACTGCACTGCATTGTTGGCACTGAAGCACTGCCCACTTCTTAGTAAGACATGAACTCCCCTGAGATGGAAATAGTTCCTCTATTGTTAATGATTTCTAAATGAGTATTTCCAGTCTGCATTTGTAATAGCAGCAAAAGCTGACATCAGTCAGGCCAACACATTCTTCATTGACCAGGTGACCTCCAGATACATTGGACTATTACCGTCATCCCACCATCCTCTGCCAAGATGACATGGGCTGGTGAAGATCATCATCCAGCACCAGACTGGGGGAGACCAGAGCAAAATAAATTGCAATGGAAACTGATAACCTGGCTACAATAAACAAGAATATGGATGCACAAAGCATACATGAAGGGCAGTAAAGGACTGGCTAATATCTGTTATAATAGTGTTTCAAAAGTAAGTTGAAAGTAAGTAGAAAGTTCTCAGTAAAAGATTAATTCATAAAGTTGATAGGGAGCAGCTGAAAGTAAACTGAAAGTAAACTAACGCTAAACTGTTCCATTCCCTGGCTGAAGCTTATGCTGGAGGACAAAAGGGAGAATTAAGTAAGTCACCTTGAGTTTTCTGAAAAAACAGGCAGGATATATATGTAATCATTTTTTTAAAAAGCAGCAGTGTCTACCCACAAGTGACCTTTCTCCTACAAAATCAGCTTTTAGATTGCAGGTGTTCTGCTAGAGAGTTCCTACCAGAACAAATAGCTCAGGGCACTTCTGAGTAAACCCATTCACCTTTTTATTTTTATTTTATTTATTTATTTAAAACTTCTCTAGACCATCCCTTTACCAAAGTCTCGGAACAGTTCAACAATAAAAAATGTAAAAAATTTAAAACACAGCGTCTTAAAATTCAACTAATAATAAAACCCTAATTAAAACAGTCAGGTCTTAAAACATTGGGAAAATAAAGTTTTTGGCCTGGCATCGAAAAGAATAAAGTGATGGTTCCCAAACAGCATCAGTCTCAGGGATGACATTGGTTCTTCCGCCATTTGGCTACACCACTCAGAATGCCTATCAGTGTGATCCTAGCCAAAGTTATTCAGAAATAACTTACTTTTGAGCAATTAAGCATATGATTTCAGCCAAATGACACCCATGCATGCAACAGAGAAGTGAACCTTCTGGAGTTCAGCAGGGCCCACTCCCAGGTGAATGTGTGGGCTCAGGGTTGCTGCCTGAGACGTTTCCATTTTTTAGCACTTCTGGCAGTCTCCCCAAGCAGTAAGCTTAGACCACCCTCCTTCCAGCACAGGAGTGCAGAGGTCACATTATTTTGCTAGTCTTCACATGATACTAAGAGTGGGGCAAGTTATTCCCAAGGAAGGAAGGACGTTTATGTTTGAAAACTGCCTCAGGCAAGTGCACCAAACTTAACAAGATGGTCATCTCTCCCTGCTGCTTCCAGTATTTCCAGCCAAGGGTGAATATTCTTTTCTATCTTACAGCTATGGGGTTCAGTGAGCCCACCAAGATCAACATCTATTTATTGAGTCAAGGAAACACTAAGCGCTACTCCAATTCAGCTGACATATTTGGAGTTGGAATGGAAGCAGCAAAGGATCTACACGTTGTTCTCTGGCTATTTGCTTTTGCAGGATCTGCTACTTTAAGGTTGCCTTCTGACACAACAAGTACCTTTGTAAAGAATAAGACAGCACAAAACAGTGCAGTTTACCACTGCTGCTGCAGCTGCTTCTTACCACTGAAGCAGGTCTTAGGGAGCCACAGAATAGGGTTTTGTTTTTTTGTTTTTTGGTGATTTGCCTGTTTATTTTCCCACCCCCAAAATCAATTCTGCTCTCAAAACTTCAGAATAGCCTTTTAAAATAAATGTCTTTCACTTTTACATCAGTATAAGAAGAATAGAGAAATGTTTGCAGTGCTTGTTTGAGTGATCCCATTTTAAACCATCCTGGGATGGCTCGTAAAGGATGGGGTATAAATGTTGCTAGCCAATAAATAAATAAACAAACAAACAAACAAATAAATTAAAATAAGTATCTCATGTTACAGTTTTTTCTGAGTCTCTCTGGGAGCCTTTGGAAAGCAGTGATGTTAGGGCAGAGTCCTACCATTCTCACCCTAGAAACATGTAAGCCCCTGAAATTGGAGGGTTGTGTACATCCATTGGCCAAAGTGAGGGGCAATGGCCATCTCCGCTGTGATTGAGTTGCCTATAGGAACTGGCAGAGGTAGACAGCCCCAGTTTCCTCCTCCTCCGCCCCCCCATATACCCCCTTCCCCCTTTTCTGAGGTTATATTTCCATGGTGGTTCTGTATTTTCTGCCTCAGGCGTGAAATGAACTTGGCCATCACCTTGAGTAGGCATCATCTCAGCTTGGCAGGGGAGGGAACATCTGCTGCCAGAATCAGGAAGCAGGTTCAGTGAAGCTCCTGCCCCAAGAGGTGGATCAGAAGGGCAGCGGATCCCGCACCCCTGTCCATGCCACTAGGAGCCCCAGTGCTGCCGCTGCCACCCCAGGCCTCTCAAAGTGCTGTGCAGGGCACAGCAAGGTCCTGAGGGAAAGGCAGGTAGCTCTGTGGAGGTTCGTGCTGTCCCTGACCCGGGCATGTTGACTCATGCTGACTTCCCCTGGCGATGTCTTCCCGTCTAAGGCAGCAGAAGGGCTTGCACCAGCCTTGTCAGGAAATGGATTTGCTGAGGGCCTGTTGCAGCAGCTGTGAGGCAGGCAGGCAATTGTGGTTTCCATAGAGGGAACACTGTCTTTCGTGATGTCCCGCTGTCAACCCTGCTGTGGCGGTTGGAATGGACGCGTCTGAGAGCCAAGTGTGTGAAACACTGACAGCTGGGGAATCAGTTGGGGTCTGAAATTGTTTTGGCTATCCCGTTTTATTTTGAGCTCATGGTAGATAAATAAAAATCCCCATGTGGCTCAAAAGAAGGAATCAAGCCTAATGCATTGCCTTGCACATTTATAAGAACTGATATAACACTTTTAGCTGCCCAGGCCCAAATCTGGGACCAATTGGACACACCTCTTTATTTGTAGAAGGGCATAATCCAGTGCAAATTTAGGCAGAAAAAGGCCAGTTGGCTAGGGCATGCTGGGAGTTGTAGTCCTGTATTCTGTGTAAATTTACATAGGGCAGCATCTTAAGTGCACAATCCAAAGTCCTCAGCTACAGGTACAGGTAAGCGTCTGCGCTCAAAGGCTTACGTGCATCTAATGCATGGAACAAAGCATAGTGGCACAGATCATCTTCACCGTAATGTCTTATGCTGTGCATTTCATCTAGACAGACACTAGCTGTCTGGATAAAGCACCAGGAACAGGGCAGAAGGAGTCTGGGATGCTACTAGGAAAAGGCATAAGCTCCAGGCTCTCATTCCTGCATCCCCCACCCCACCTGCTCCTTGTCCCCCTCTCCAATGCCCAGTTGATTCTTGAATATGGAGCCAGTACGGTTCTTTCCATGCTAGCTAGGCGGTTGGGGCAAAGGCTTGTAGGACCTTGGAACTGAAGCTCCAAATGATCCTGTGCCCGCCCCCTCAACAATGGGAGGCTCCAGGATTATGCCCTAAATCACTTAAGTTGTGATAACAGATAGGAAATCTATAAAACTATTGGCTGGAGGCTGTGGGAATACTGCCAGCAAACAGAAGCCTGTTGGATCCTGATCCCATTTAGTGCTGGGGGCAGGTGGCATTGCAAATATCAAGCTGCAATGCAAGGGAAGCAATTCTTCAACTAGTCGTATTATTCACTGTTTTAATTAATATTTATATATCACTGTATTTGTTAAAAAGCCATCATGGTTGCATGACAATGTAAAGGTTTAACAATGATTTGGCTTCTTCTCATAGTTTCAGCCAGTTAGGCATAGGTGTTGGCCTTTGATGTTCAGTCTCTGGCACCAAAATGTTTTTTGGGGCAGTGGCTCAAGAGTAGAGCATCTGCGTTGCACATGAAAGGTTGTAGGTTCAACTTCTCCAGGTAGGACAAGGGGGGAAATCCTCGTGCCTTAAGCCCTGAAGAGACACAGCAAGTGGGCAAGATGGACTAATGATCTGACATAGTGAGTAGGTTCTCATGTCACACTAACGCACCCTGGTATTGAGGCACAGCGGGTGGGTCACTACCTGAGTAACTCTCACTGCACCCAACAAATGACCAGGCTCACCATGCTGGTCCCTGACTGTTCCCCCTTGCTGCTCCCACAGGCATTCCAGGTGGCTCCATCACACACCAACTCTTCACCCTCTGTCACCCTAATGACAGACTGAAGGGGCTTCCACAGGTCACTTGCCCTTTCTTCCTGTGCCCCAATACGTGAAACTTTTTTCTTTCATCTGTTCTTTTTTCAGACTTGCACAACTGTGGAGGTGTAAAGTTCTGTAGCTCTGAAAAGGGACAGCCTCACCTGGGCAAAGTCTGCAGGGTACACCTGCTGGCAAAGTGCATCAGGTGCCACTCCGGAACTTTGACCTGGCAAGGCTACAAACAGGCAGATCTGTCAAAGGACAAGCTATCAATTCAAAGCAAAGCCAGTAGTGACCTTTGCTTTTGATAGGAGGCAGCCTACATTTTTCCCTTTTGCAGTGAGATCTTCAGAGTTTTGAGTGCCCCCTTCTCATGAGTCATAGCTCTCCCAGTTTCTCCACTACTTTTCAGGATTCTAAGTTTTCAGCATAATTAATATGATGTAAAAGGAAGCTTGTTAAAATGTTGATTTATACAGTAAGTGATTTGAAGTGATTGGAAAATTTATTGGTATAGAGAATTATACATTCTTTTTTCAAGCTTCCACAGAGTATTGATTGACAAAAGATAGAAACTGCTGGTCTCTGTGGAAATCTGCAGATTATGAATGTATTGGTTATATTGGTTTAAAATCCCTTGGCAATTTTATTTCACTTCCTTTCTTATACCCCTTTTCTTTCTGTATATTATTTATTTTAAGAAAACAATTTTATATATATATATATATATATATATATATATATATATATATAAAATATACCAAACATTCAGAAAGATGGAAAAGTGAACCCACATTTTTCCACTAAAGTTTGCTTTTGTCAGATTTCAGAAACAGAAGTTTCTCTGAAAACAGGGGTTTAGGCAGGACTAGCGTTGTTGGGACATGGAAATATACAGATTTCCTGTGCCCATTGCCCATGTCAGCTGGATCTGATGGAGACTGGAGTCCAACTTCACATGAAGATTTATAGAACCTGTCTCCTCTAACCTATTGTATGGGGGTGACCTGCTTCAGGAAGCACATCCTTTATTAGATGAGCATATAAAAGACTAAAGGTTACAAAGTATTTCTTCACTCCTGATTGCTTAAGGGAGGTTTGCGCAGAGTTCTTCCTATGCATCATGGTCCGCACCCCAATGCATTAGCGTGCTGTGAAAAGAGCTGTTGCAAGGCACTGAAGTCACCTTATGTATCTCTGAGAAAGCTGTTGGATCATATTCAAATAAGAGCTACACCGATACGGACACGATTGTCCTGTTTCTCCTAACAAACAAGGCATGTACATGGCTATATCTTATGTGACACAAACAGGCATTGCTTCAGCCGGGGGAGTCTAATGCAACACAAGCTCTCTCACGTGTTCCTTCACACAGGCAAGGAAGCTGTGTGACAAGGAGTAAAACAGCTGACTGCTAGAGAGAGGACCTGATTTCTTCTTTTGCTTGAGCACGGGGAGACAGAAGGAATGAGGGAGAAAGGAGCAGGCAAAGAAAACAGAAGGGTCTGCTCTAGTTGGACTGAAGAATCAGGGCCATTCCACAGCCTGGCTCACAAGCTATTTAATTTTTTCTTCTCCCTCCCTACCCTTTTTGCCTTGTATGTTGTTTCTTTTTAGACTGTAAACCTGTAGATAGGGACAGTCCTATTTGTGAATTGGATGTGAGCTGCCTTGGGAGCCTTATTTTTGACTGAGTAGTGGGGAAAATATTAAATAAATATATACACAGGGAATGGAGAATCAGTGGGCAGAACAACAATCAAGCACATTTCCATTCCCCTTTTCCAAATATCCTCCCCTCCCCTCCCCTCCCAGGGGGGCAATGAAGCATTTAAAACAAATAGCATGTGTGGTGGAACAATGACTTTTTGTGTGCAATGCGCAGCATTTGTGTGCAATGCGCAGCATGTGACTGTGTTTCCGCTCCAGTAGGAGCAAGTCAGAAAAGGCTGGTGGATCTTCAAGTTTGCTTTGATTAAAAAAACCCCCCTTCGAAATTACACCAGAGAAGCAGCCCCATCCAGTTTGCTCCATGATATTGGACAGCAAGCAACAATCCATTGCACCAATGCATCCACCAACACTTAACATGTGTTTTTGTGACATGTATTCATGAAATTATGCTATCTATCTACATTTGGAGGAGGCTACTGTGCTATAAGAGAATACGGCTCAGTGGTAGAACACCTTCACTGCACACAGAAGTTTTGATCCTAGGCTTCTGGGTTGGAAACATCCTGGTGTAAATCCCAGAATACCACTGGCTGTCAGAAGCAGCAGACAGCTCTGCTAGTCCACAGCAACAATACTGAGCTATAGGCACAGTCCCATGTAAGATGAGCCTGAAAAAGAGCCCTAGCTCTCAATATAGCTAGAGTCATGGATAAGATCATGCCGTACACAGATCAATAGCCTGGCTTATTATAAGACAACTTCTTATGTTCCTAGGACTTAGGATTGGGTGAGTAATAAAGAAGACAGAACTTGCCTTTTCTAGTGACATTTCCTGTATTTTTCTCTGCACCAAACAGTCAAAAAGCAGAATAAACTGCCATGTGGATATACTCTAAAGCCAAAGCCTTGAATGAAGAAGTGTGTGGGAGAGCGTGTGTGTACAAGAACAACATTTAGCAACGTTAAATATCCTTATTTAAAATAGCAAGTTTCTAGCCCTCAGGGAACAGCCATGAGGTCAGAGCTCATGGTTTGCAATGAAATTTCCCAAGGCAAACAAGGGCTTCACCCACCACTTTTATTGCTCCTTAACTATCTTGTGACTAATCCTGAGTATCAGACAAATGATCAATTATGCAAAATTGTTTAACTTGCACAGGTTTCAGAATTCAGCTTTTCTTGGCCTAAACAGGGAGTTATCATGGTATAACATGTACTTATTTTTATTTTATTTTAAGTTTTATATCCATCCAACATTTGGGAATTATTTTTCTTAAGGTAGTATTAACATAGGGTAGTTTAGCATCAAACTGTGGACTATTGTTCAAGAAATGGAGTTTCATTTCCCAGTTCTTAAATCACAGTTCCCAGTATTTGTTTGGGTTCATAATATCCTGTGATGCTGGAGATACAACACTGCATTGACACATTTTGAAAAAAACAGCAGCACCAGGAATGTTCATGAAGTTGACTCGCAGTTTCAAATGGTACTCATGAAACTTATGAGTTACCAGCTCCATGGAAATTACACCATAATATGGAGGTGTTACTTGTCATGTGTGGCTGTGTAGTTAAGCTGAGATTGTAAGAAATCAGGAATATACTAGACACTTCACACAAAGCATGTCATCTGACTGGTAAGATCAGTGCAGTCATCACATTTGGTTCTTTACCCTTTTTCTACAGGAAAGAGACTTATGCTTCTCAAGGGGTAGCAGATAACTACTAAATACAGAGGACATAAGGAATTAAATTCTATAGGTTCACCTATCACTCCCCCATTGCTCAGTGGCAGAAAGATGCCTCTGAATACCAGCTGCAAGATATGGTGGTTGACCACATGACTTGTCAGGTCAGGATACCTGACCTGTCCTTGTCTATGAATCTGCCTGTCATCTTCCAAGGGCCTTCTGATATGTTTCACCACCAAGAGAACTAGGTTTGTAGGAACTTAGGACGGGGCCTTCTCTGGCAGCACCCTGCCTGTGGAACTCTTTGTTAAGGAAATCAGACTGCCCCCTTCTCTATTTAGCTCTATACAGACTCTTAAAATGGTGGTGTTCCACATAGACAGCTCTGCACTGTGCTCTTAAGGGTCTCTCCTGCTCTTCTTTCTCTGATGTTTTCAAGTTTTCAATTGTGTGTTGTTGCTGGTTTCAAAATTTACAGTGTTCATGTTTCAGTTGTAAATTGCTTTGGGGTCAATATGTTCTTATTTACCCTGATCTTCCCATAGATGGGAACCTGGAGACCCAGCTAGGGCTTTGTCGTTACATACCATTCAGTTATGGTGAATGCCCTCCAAAGTATCCTATCCTTGACAGCTGTTCTGAGTGGTTTATGAAATCGATCCATTTCACAGCTGGGTTTTCCTCTTCCTCTGCCTTCGGCTTTCCCATTATTGCTTCTCCACTGAGGCTTGAGTTGGCATAATGTGCACAAAGCACAACAGCTTCAGTTTTACCATTTTTGCTTCCAGGCAAAGTTCTGTGTTGATTCGATTCAGGACCCACTTGTCTACCAGTCAAGTCCAGAGTATTTGCAGAGCTCTCTTCCAGCACCATGTTTCAAAGGCACCAGTGTTTTTCCTGTCAGCTTTCTTCCCCATGCAGCTTTCACATGCATGCATAGTTATCAGACACACAATAGCGTGGATGATCTTGGCCTTGGTCTTCAATGAAACATCCTTATACTTGATCATTCCTAGTTCCTTCATTCCTGCTATTCCAAATCTCAGTCTTCTTCTAATCTAAAACCTTTTTATTTAATCACTATTTTAAAAATTAATATGTTAATTTGTGTCGAACAGTCGCTTTGATTTTGTCTTTTATGTAAATTTTTATTGAATTATGTTTTTATGATTTTATTATTATTGTATTATTGTATTTCAATTTTATGGATTGTGAGCCATCCCAATATGCCAAGGCATAAGGGACAATATACAAAAGTTTTAAACAAACAATGTCTTGGCTGCAGAGTCTGTTTGGATTTATCATTATATGCAAAATAGTTCACAGTTTGTTTCTTCACTGTTCTTATTTAAAGTTGCATAATTTTTCTGAGTCACAATTTTTGTTTCCTTCGCAGTCAGCTTATTGCATGTTTTTATTTCAGTTTCATCATGTCATTTAAATTCCTTGTCCTTTTGCCAATAAAATGGTATCATTTGCAAATCTTAATTTATTGATAAATCTTCTGCATATTTTCACACCTTTTCCCTCTGATCCTAATTAAGTTTTGCTTCTGAGGTTTTCTGTGTGCAAACTGAAGAGACAGGGACCCTTGTCTGACATCTTTGCTTATAGAAATCATTCTATTGCTCCATAATCTGTTTTAACAGTAGCTTCTTGTGCATGAGACAGGTTATGCATAAGGATGAACAAGGGACGAGATATGCTCCGTGCTTTTCTTGTCATAGAATGCACTGGAACGGAGTTCTGGCACCTTTTTCCAACAGATTTTCCAAGTTTTAAAAGTAACTTTTGAAAATTTGATGTTTGGCCCACGTGGATTTGAATCACCCTGTCGAGCATAGCAGGTCGGCAGCAAAATCATTAAAACGGTGCATGCAGGCTGCTTGTGTGTCAAGTCCGATGCATGAGTACTTCGTCCGTGCTGGTTGTGATGGCATTGCTCGGCTTGTGGCACTGCTCAGCTTGTGATTAGTTGTGTGGTCGTGCGCTGAGTGCTTACTGCGGGCAGTGACTGTATGTTTCATTACACAACTGATGTGTGTGGGTGTGTGTACAGTGATTGACTACGTGTGAAAGGTAAATAATTTCATGAGTTCCAGCACCTTTTTTCTTACAAAAAAAGCACTGGGTATGCTGATTTCTTTCAGGACCATGTGCAGAACCATCAAAGGTGTTTCTGTAGCCTATGAAGAAACAAATCTTCTGAAATTCTTTGGTGCATATCAGTAGTCAATAAATATTTGCAGTGTGATCTCTAGCGCCTCTTCCTTTTGGGAATCCAGGTTGAATGTCAGGCATTTCTTGCACCATATGGGATAAAATTCTTTGTTGCAACACCTTGAGCATCACTTTGCTTGCATGGAAAATTACTGGGGTGTAGTGGTTAAAAGCACTGAACTGGACTAGTCCTACCCAGTCCCCACTCAGCCATGGAGCTCACTGGGTGACTTTGGGCCAGTCACAGAAACTTAGCTCAACCTACCTTGTTGTCATGAGGATATAACTGAAAGGAGAATTATGTAAACCACCTTGACTTCCTTGGAAGGAAAACATACAGGATATAACTATTTATGTAATTTATAATATAGTATTTATGCATTTAAATAGTGATTGTGTGTATTGTATTTTACTGCATTACAAAGTATTTAAATTAATTTTAAATTCTTTTATTATTGTTTTATGTTATTTGTATTGGAATTTGTTGTTTTGATTTACACATTGTTGAAAACCACCCAGACAGCTTCAGCTACAGGGCAGTATAAAAATGAAGTAAATAGCAAATAAATAAATATCAAATGTTTACAGTCTGTGGGCCATTGTGTTGTTTTCTGTATTTGTCCTTATATACTTGTTAGGGTTTAGAGTGATTCAGTCACTACAGATTGGAAGACTGCTATTGATACCCTGTCTATTCCAGGTGGTTTATTCCTTCCCAGTGTTTCCAGAGCAACTTCCTTTTCACTTTCTAATGGTGCGGGTTATTCCTTATAGGATTCCTCTTTGAAGAAGTCTGCTATCTGTTTATCTCTTCCATATACTTCTTCCATAGATTATTTACACATTCTTTTTATTTTCTCCTGATCAGATAGTATATTCCCTTCTTGATCTTTCAGTATTCCTAATCTAGGTTGAATTTCCCTCTGAACGTCTGAAAAAGACCTCCTGGATTCTCCTCTTTTGTTGTTCTCTTTTTACAACCTGCCATTGTAATATTTCTGTTTTTCTCTCTATGTAATAGTCAATGAAAAGTTACTTTTAGGATTTTGTCCCTATTTCTTTCACCTTTGGCTTTGACTTCTCACCTGTCCTTAGTAATGGTGAGAGTTTCTTCTGTCATCCATCTAGCCTTTGTCTTTCTTTTTCTTTTGGCATTCTTCCATCCTAATGTCTCCCGTTTCAGTCCATAGTTCTACTGGTTCATGGTCAGTTGGGTTCAGTAAAGTAGATCTATTCTTCATGTGACTTTAAACTCTTTGGGAACATTACATAAATTATATTGTGATGCTATTCTTCTGTTAGTTATCGCTTTCCGTTTTATATCAGGTTTTTGATATTCAGAGTTCATAGTCACTACCACAAACTGCTTATGGCCTTTGCTTTGGCAATGAGCGTATAGACTTTTTGAAATCTTTTGCTTCCAATTTGCCTGAAATATGCACCTGTAATAAACCGATGGTTAGTTTCTTAGAATTCTGTGAGTTCTTCTCTTTTGTTTCTGATCCCAGGCCAAGTTCCTCCACTATTTTGGATTCTACTTTGTGTCCTACTTTTGTGTTCCACTCTCCTACGATTACCAGTATGTCTTGTTTGGTATGCTAATTTCCTCTTGGCTGCTTGCATCAAACTTTTCAATTTTTTCTTTGGCATCTGTTGTTAGAACACAAATGGTAATTCTGAAAGGTTTTCCACAAATTCTGATTGCTATTATTCAGTCAGTCTTTGCATTATAGCCTAGCCCCTTACTGCCTGTGCTACATCTTGCCTCAGTATTAGAGCCACTCTGTTTTTTATGAGCTTGTCATTTCCAGAGCAAAGCACGTTGTCATGATAATCTCATTCCAGTCGTCTTTAATTTGCTCATACCAAGTATTGTTTAACTATTGTTTAACCATTCATATGCTGCATTACAGTTTGCCTTGATTCATACTCCTCACATTCCATGTCCCAACTGGATATGTTGTGCAGCACTGGAGTCTCTTTCACTTCTGTGCATATCAGCCACTAGATATCCTTTCGGCTTTGATCCAGTTGTGTCATTATCAACAACGCTACACATGTTTACCCTTTGCTCTTCCCTGGTAGCTAGTTAAGTGCCTTCTAACCTGTGTGTCCTCCTTCATGGATCACTTCCTTGTCATGGCGAAGGGGTTTGCGTAGCTCAACGAAGCTATGAGCTATGCCGTGCAGGGCCACTCAAGACGGACAGGTCATAGCAGAGAGTTCTGACAAAATGTGATCCACTGGAGAAGGAAATGGCAACCCATTCCAGTATCTTTGCCATGAAAACCCCATGGACAGTACCAAAAGGCAAAAAGATATGATGCCGGAAGATGAGCCCCTCAGGTCGGAAGGTGTTCAATATGCTACTGGGGAAGAGCGGAGGGCTAGTACTACTAGTGCCGAAAAGAATGAAGCGACTGGGTCAAAGCTGAAAGGATACTCAGTTGCAGATGTATCTGGTGGTGAAAGGAAACTCTGATGCTGTAAAGATCTATACTCCATAGGAACCTGGAATGTAAGATCCATGAATCAAGGCAAGCTGGATGTGGTCAAACAAGAGATGACAAGACTGAACATCAACATCTTAGGAATCAGTGAACTAAAATGGACAGGAATGGCTGAATTTAATTCAGATGACCATCAGGTATACTACTACGGGCAAGAATCCCTCAGAAGAAATGGAGTAGCCTTCATAGTCAATAAAAGAGTAGGAAAAGCAGTACTGGGATACAATCTCCAAAATGACAGAATGATCCCAGTTCGAATCCAAGGCACACCATTCAACATCACAGTACTCCAAGTCTATGCCCCAACCACTCGTGCTGAAGAGGCTGAAGTTGACCAGTTCTATGAAGGCCTACAACACCTTCTAGAAATAACACCAAAAATGATGTCCTTATCATCATGGGGGATTGAATGCTAAAGGAGGAAGCCAAAAGATAACCGGAATAACAGGCAAGTTTGACCTTGGAGTACAAAATGAAGCAGGGCACAGGCTGGTAGAACTTTGTCAAGAGAATACGATGGTCATAGCAAACACTCTCTTCCAACAATCCAAGAGACAACTCTACACATGGACATCACCAGACGGTCAACACAGAAATCAGATTGACTATGAGCTCTGCAGCCAAAGATGGAGAAGCTCTATACAGTCAGTAAAAACTAGACCAGGAGCTGACTGTGGCTCAGATCATGAGCTTCTCGTTGCAAAATTTAGGCTTAAATTGAAGAACGTAGGGAAAAGCACTAGACCACTCAGGTATGGCCTAAATCATATTCCTGATGAATATACAGTAGAGGTGACAAACAGATTTAAGGAATTAGATCTGATAGACAGAGTGCCTGAAGAACTATGGATGGAGGTTCGCAACATTGTACAAGAGGTAGCAACTAAAACCATCCCAAAGAAAAAGAAATGCAAGAAAGCAAAATGGCTGTCTGAGGGAGCTTTACAAATAGCTGAGGAAAGAAGGGAAGTGAAAGGCAAGGAAGAAAAGGAAAGATACACCCAATTGAATGTAAAATTCCAGAAAATAGCTAGAAGAGATAAGAATGCCTTTTTAAATGAACAGTGCAAAGAAATAGAAGAAAACAATAGAATGGGGAGGACCAGAGATCTCTTCAAGAAAATTAGAGATATGAAGGAAACATTTCATGCAAAGATGGGCATGATAAAGGACCAATATGGCAGGGACCTAACAGAGGCAGAAGAGATTAATAAAAGGTGGCAAGATTACACAGAAGAATTATACAAGAAAAATCCTAACATCCCTGATAACCACAATGGGGTGGTCACTGAGCTCAAGCCAGACATCCTGGAATGTGAAGTGAAATGGGCCTTAGGAAGTCTGAGCAACAACAAAGCTAGCGGAGGTGACAGTATTCCAGCTGAGCTATTCAAAATCTTAAAAGACGATGCAGTAAAAGTGCTACACTCAATATTCCAGCAAATTTGGAAAACTCAGCAGTGGCCACAGGATTGGAAAAGGTCAGTTTACATTCCGATCCCAAAGAAGGGCAATGCCAAAGAATGTTCAAACTACTGCACTGTTGCACTCATTTCATATGCTAGCAAAGTGATGCTCAAAATCCTACAAGCTAGGCTCTAGAAGTATGTGGACCAAGAACTACCAGAAGTACAGGCAGGATTTCGAAGAGGGAGAGGAACTAGAGAGCAAATTGCCAACATATGCTGGATCATGCAGAAAGCTAGGGAGTTCCAGAAAAACATCTACTTCTGCTTCATTGACTATGCTAAAGCCTTTGATTGTGTGGATCACAACAAATTGTGGCAAGTTCTTAAAGAGATGGGAGTACCAGACCATCTTATTTGTCTCTTGAGAAACCTATATGCGGGTCAAGAAGCAACAGTGAGAACTGGGTATGGAACCACTGATTGGTTCAAAATTGAGAAAGGAGTTCGGCAAGGCTGTATATTGTCACCCTGCCTATTGAACTTATATGCAGAGCACATCATGAGAAAGGCGGGGCTAGATGAATCACCAGATGAAATTAAGATTGCTGGGAGAAATATCAACAACCTCAGATATGCAGATGATACCACTCTAATGGTAGAAAGTGAAGAGGAACTAAAGAGCCTCTTGATGCGGGTGAAGGAGGAGAGTGCAAAAGTTGGCTTGAAACTCAACATTAAGAAAACTAAGATCATGGCATCCGGTCCTCTCACTTCCTGGCATATAGATGGGGAAGAAATGGAGGTAGTGACCGATTTTATTTTCCTGGGCTCCAAGATCACCGCAGATGGGGACTGCAGCCAAGAAAGTAAAAGACACTTGCTCCTGGGGAGGAAAGCTATGGGAAATCTAGATAGCATACTAAAAAGCAGAGACATCACCCTGCCAACAAAAGTGTGTATAGTCAAGGCTATGGTTTTCCCAGTTGCAATATATGGCTGTGAAAGTTGGACCATAAGGAAGGCTGAGCCCTGAAGAATTGAGGCCTTTGAATTGTGGTGCTGGTGGAGAATCCTGCGAGTCCCTTGGACAGCAAGGCGATCAAACCGGTCAGTCCTAGAGGAGATCAACTCTGATTGCTCTTTAGAAGGCCAGATACTGAAGATGAAACTCAAATACTTTGACCACCTAATAAGAAGGAAGGACTCACTGGTGAAGACCTTAATGCTGGGAACAATAGATGGCAAAAGAAGAAGGGGACGGCAGAGAATGAGGTGGCTAGATGGAGTCACTGAAGCAGTTGGTGTGAGCTTGAGTGGACTCCAGGAGATGGTGGTGGACAGGAAGGCCTGGAGGAATGTTGTCCATGGGGTCACGATGGGTCGGACACGACTTCGCAACTAACAACATCAATCTGTGTGTCTCACTTGCTGGCATCCTCTCTTGTTACATGGATTGGATTGTTTCATTGTAGGGTTTCAAGATAATAGATATACAGAAATGGTTTATCATTGCCCTCTTCTGTGCAGAACTAAACAGAGTTAGCTTGAGCATCCCTGCAGCTGTCTGTGAAAGATCCTCTGCCGGTGTCACCTTTAGCTACTAAACTGCCCTTCAGGAGTTTCTCCACCTCCATCACAATTAAAGATATCTATTATCTTCTGCTGATGTAACAAGGTGCATCATGGGCTCAGTGCAAAGCTGGCCTGGTGTCTCAGCTTTGACCATCTGCCTTGAGCAATGCTGCTAGGAGACGAGAGCTGTGGGACAGTCTGGCTTCCTGGTGGCAATGCTCTGAACTTCTCTGACAATCCTGAAGCCCATCACCAGCTGGCTTCAAGATTTTTCTGAGTGGAAAGCAGTTAAAGAACACCATCCTGTTTCTCTTTCATCATCACCAGCAGCCATTCCAGCAGACTGTACAAAGGGAGACCAGAGGGGAAGCAAGGCCATTCCTCCAGCTCTCCTGGAAGGCTACTGGTTTTTCCTCTCCCCCCTCCCCCCGATCTATTTTTCCTTGTGTGTCATGTCTTTTTAGAATGTAAACCTGTGAGCAAGGACAGCCTTGTTTTACTAACTGCATGTAAGCCACTCTGTGAGCCTTTTTGGTTGAGGAGTGGGATAAAAAAAATCAATTCACTCTTCTCAACCAGATGATCCATGTTTCCTCTGAATTGGCTCACTTTGTTCAATGGAATTTATTTGAAAGTGTGCATAAGGCTGCAGCCACAAGAGGCTACAAGAAATGTCTTTTCTTCCTTGATTATGAAATAGGAGTTAAAAGTGATGCACTTCTGTGTATCTTACACACATGACCCTAAGCAGTGTTTGCTAAAAGAGGAACTGGATTTTGCAGAGAAAAGCTTTGTAAAAGAGGCCTCAAAGACCTAATCAAAGCCTTTCCTGCATGGACACATTCAGCACTAAAAACATAGCCATGATTGTTAATTTATACTGTCACTACTAAATATATTAGATATGAGAAACAGTATTACGTGGAATCAGACTGAGAGCTCATTTGTGTGGCATTCCATATTGTGATTTCCTCCTGGTAAACAGAAAGTTTTATACATAAGCCATTTAACATGCACTTAACATGATAGTAGTTGAAGACTATATGGTGACCCTCTGGTTTCACTTCTATGTTTCAGTAATTTTTTTGTTTCTTGTTATGTGCTGTCAAGTTGTCTTCCTCTTATGGCTACCCTATAAGTGAAAGCCCTCCAAAATGCCTCATCCATGACAGTTCTGCTTAGCTCCTCTAAATTCAAGGCTGTGGTTTCCTTTATGGAGTCAACCCATCTCATATCCACTCTTCCTTTTCTTCTACCTTCAATTTCCCTAATGTGATCATCTTCTCCAAGGAGTTTTGCCTTCTCATGATGTGCCCAAAGTACAGCAACCTCAGTTTTGTCATTTTTATTTCTAGAAAAAGCTCTGGTTGGATCTGATCTATGTCCCACTTGTTTGTCTTTCTGTCTGCCCAAGATATTTGCAAAGCATTTCTCCAGCACCGTGTTTCAAATGTATCAAGTTTCTTCCTGTCTACTTTCTCCACTGTCCAGCTTTCACACCCAGATATAATGAGAATACAGTAGTGTGAATGACTGTGGCCTTGGTCTCCAGAAATTTTTTGTTTAGAACTGTGAAAATGTTGCTTTTTCTACTCGTGTAATCACACTGTTCCTCCCATGCCACAGAGCCACCTAGAGGTTATACAGTGGAAAAGTAGATAAGGAAACACTCCACGTGAAACTTGAATTTCAGTTCTGCAATGAAGCCTAAAATAGATAGCAAGGATTACCAGCACTAGGACGCTCATCTTCAAACTAGGTTTGCTTTCCATAATTTGGTAAGGGGAGAGGGAAGTCACAAGACCTGCACTGGGTCTCTTTAAACCACACAGGGCACACAAAGATCGTCAAGTCCTTTGTCCAAATAACATGGATAGGCAAGCCTCAAGTATCAGACAAAAATACAGGTTTGGCATCAATGAAGGCTATAATCATAAGCCTGGCTAGGATTAAGAATGCTTCCAGATGAGGCTTTATTGTGCAATGGCTCAACTTCATTAGCAGAACTTTACATGGGATCCAGCTACCCTCCACATGTAATCCTCCTGCATTATCCTACTGTTTCTTCTGTCTTTTTCCACACTACATTGTTGTTGTTGTTACATTGCAAGAGTGTTATCTCTTGGCTGAAGTGTCTAAGTAAATAAACTCCTGAGACATCATCAGCAAGTGTGAATCAGACAAGATACTTCACTATCTCTTGGGCCCCTCCAGCCTGATTATGAACGTTCTTTCATCAGCCATGATTTTCTAAGGATCAGGTAAGAAAAGAAAATGTAAGAAATAGTTTTGCTGAATCAGACCAAAGATATGCCTACTTTGGCATTCTATTTTCAGAGGCACCCAAAAATATGCCTCTGGAGACTCACAGGCAGAAATAAGGGAATAGTCCCCTTTTCCTGCCCTCTATAATCAGGGTACAAGTAGGTCCTGCAACAAAATGTTGCAATGTATCTACATTCTCTGAGAAGAGTGTTCCTAGTTAGGTTCCAGCTAGCCAGTAAGTGCATGGCCATAATGCAGGAACCCTTGAAAACAACAGCTGATCAAGGAGTAATTGCTTTAAATAAACAAAATTCACAGAGAATGAGCAAGAGAATCCCTTCAAAAGGAAACTTAAGAACAACTCACAACAGCAGCAGCAACAAAAACACATGAGTAGAGTAGTGTGTCAGGAAAAAAAAATGTTGACTTGCTCAGATCCTGAAAGTTTATTCATGAAATGCCTAGTCAAAAGTAAGTCCCATTGATTTCAGTAATGCTTATTCTCAGGTAAATTGCATAGACTGCAATTCTATGTATCTGCTTGTAGAGGAGAAAATGCTGCTGTGCTCAATAGCATTTACTCCTGCATTTGCACATACAGACTTCCACTGTTGGTTTCTTTGAAACCTAAAACATTTTTAAGGCAATAAAATATCTACTGTCTTATGGCTAGAAAACATCAAAGAAAACATAAGTGGTTGCATATTGCTCAAACTGGAGAGAAAAATACAGAGGTCTGCCTTCCATCTGACATTGTTCACCAACTTTTATTATTCTTTATCCTCTCTTTCATCTTTGCTTCTACTTACTTGCTGGAGAGGCCAGGGAGCAAGTTGGTGGTGGCGTCCACCCTTCCTCCTCCACATCATCACCCTGGTCTGGGCCAGGGCAAAAAGCTGCTGGCAATAAGGAAAAGAAGGAGCCACTCCAGGGGGCTGTGAGCTCTCTCCCAACCACTCCCATTCTTGATGCCAGATCTCAGATATAATTTTAGAGTATTAAACATTGCCTAGTATATAATATGAAACCAAATATCAGTCTAAATAATTTCTGTTGATGCTCATAAAGCATTTGATCCCATAGAGTGGGTCTCTAGGTATCACTGCTGAAGGAAGGTGTATAGAGACCAGATAGTGACAAAAATTATCCAGCAAATGTTCAGTACTTCTGCTTTAATTATCAGGCCGAATGACTTAAAGCCCTCCTCACCAAGCATAAAGACTGCCCTTTATCATTCCTTTTACTACTGTTTTGTTGGAGGTAGTTGTCTAGATCACCCTTTTGCCAAAGTCACTGATTCTTAATTCTAAGCCATTGGATTTTATGATGGAAAAATGACCCAAGCAGAGCATATTATATAGTAGGGCATTTTACAAATAATGGCTACATATAAAGCAAAACTGCAAAAGCAAAAAGGAGCTAAGAAAACTAGCCTCTTAATCTAAGGTGTCAGGTTAAAGACAGTTATTCCCAAACTACTGGGAAGATGTTACAGCCTTCCCATTCAGGTCAATCTGATAACAAAGCCCTGCCTTTAAGGCAGATCCTTTTCTTGAGTACACTCTTGAGCAACTAATTGATTTGATTGCTGTAGCACACTATTACTTTGCTTTCCTCATTTGATGTCTAACCCTGGGATCCCTAATGTTTCCTCCTTTTCCTGTTCACTCTGGGTCAGACTTACCATGGTAGCAAAATGGCTTGAGGGACAATCAGCAATATTCCCTCTTAACTCCAGCTGATGTGGTATTTTCCCTAGTGATAAGGCCCAGCACCACTGCAGAATTGCCTCAAGAAAATATATGATTGGAATTTGACTAAGACAAGCTTCAAAGACACAATACCAGGAAATACAAATGGAACAGAAAGTCCAACAGACCCTTCTGAAACCATGTGAACACCAACTGAAGAGGAAGAGGAGGTGGTGAGTCAGATATCCCAGGGTTGGATGTCAAGTGAGGAGGACCATCATTTTATTTATTTAAAACTTTTCTACCCCATCCACCACAGATGTCTTGGGATGGCTTACAATAAAGAATAAAATAAACAAAACAAACAGCATCCGGCAAGTCAAGATAAAAACCCAATGAAAACCCACTAAACATTAAAATAGTGGGAAAATTAAAAGGTTTTCTTCTGACACTGAAAAAATAAAGTGTTGGCACCAGGTGAACCTCTCTGGGGAGCGTATTCCATAGACAGGGAGCCACCATGGAGAAGGCCCTCCTCCGGGTAGCCACCCTCCTGATCTTCTTCAAGGAGGGCTCCTGGAGCAGGACCTCTGCCTCAGATCTCAAGGGGTGGGGAGACACATAGAGAAGAAGGTGCTCCTTCAGGTATCCAGGACCCAAGCTGTTTAAGGCTTTATAGGCCATCACCAGCTCCTTAAATTGGGCCCAGACTTCAGCCAGTGTAACCAATAGAGGAACGGCATAATACACCCATAATACACCCACTCAGGAAAGGTACTGTCTTGAAAGCATGCCTTTGTTAGCACTCCTGGCCTGAAAGGGAGGGCTCTGACAAATTCCTTGACAGTCAGTCAGTCAGTCAGTCAGTCTTATTTATTTATGTATTTATTTCCTGCCTATTCCTAATGACAGGGATTCAAGGTAACATAGAAACAGAGTGAGTCAGAAGGGACCTCCTGGGCCATCTAATCTGACCCCCGGCTCCAGCTGACTTCACTCATGGCATGCCTACCATGTGCATGTCCAGCCTATCCTTGAACACCCTTACCAATGAGGCCTCAACCACTTCCCATGGAAGCCCATTTCATACTCTAGGGGTCCTAGCTGTTAGGAAGTACTTCCTGACATCCAAATTGAACTTTGGTTCCTTGAGCTTGGCTCCATTGGAGTGCATCCTGCCCTCTGCTGCAGGGCAGAACAGATCTCTACCTACCTCCATGTGACACCCCCTCACGTACCTATATGTCACCAACAGATCCCCTCGGAGTCTCCTCTTCTCCAGGCTGAAAAGACCAGTTCCCTCAGTCTCGCCTCATATGACTTTCTCTACAATCTGTCCACCATCATTGTGGTCCTACGTTGCACTGACTCTAATCTGGCTATATGCTTCCTGTAATGTGGAGCCCAGAACTGAACACAACACTCCAGTTGCAGGCTCACCAGAGTCGTACAGAGTGGTAGTAATACCTCTCTCGATCTAGAAGCCATACTGCTGGCTATGCAACCAAGGGTGGCCTTCACCTTCTTGACCACTGCGCCACACTGCTGACTCATGTTTAGCCTGCAGACAACCAGTACCCCGAGGTCCCTTTCACAAGTGCTGCTCTCCAGCCACTTGTCACCTAACCTGTACTTATGACAGCTATTCCTATGCCCCAAGTGCAAGACCTTGCACTTATCCACACTGAACGCCATCCTGTTGTCTCCTGCCCAATTCCATAGTCTGTCCAGATCCTTTTGAATCTGGAGTACCTGCTCCTCAGTTGTGGCCACTGCCTTAGTTTAAGTATCGTCTGCGAATTTATCAGCAGACTGTTCACTCCTTCTTCCATGTTGTTGATGAAAAGATTGAACAGGATCGGCTCCAGGACAGAGCCCTGGGGGACCCCACTTGTCACTGGCCACCATCCTGATGATTCCCCACTAATTACCCCCTGCTTTCCCCCAATTGTGCCCAAACCCCCCCACTGCGCCGGCCTCCCCAATTGTGCCTGCACCAGTCTCCCCCAATCGTGTCTGTGCCTGCCTCCCCCGATCACACCCACCTCAATTGCACCCGCGCCCACCCCCCTATCGCACCCATCCTCGGTCCCCGCAATCATGCCTGCGCCCACCTCCCCCCTGATCGCACCCACCTCCCCACAAGCGCACCATGCCATTTCCCCCCCCCCCAAGCACACCGCGGTTCTCCTCTTGGCCCCCCGTGTATAAGATGCCCCTCCATTTTTAGGTAAATATTTTTAAGAAAAAGTATCGTTTCATACACGGAAAAATACAGTACTCTCGGGTATAACCCATCAGGGCCTGTCGCCTTTGTAACATCCAGTGCCCTGAGGAGCTCCTTGACTTCTAGGCAGGGTAACTCTACTCTGTGCCCCTAAATTCCTGGCCTCATCTGGTCCCCCATGTGGCTCTCCCCCATCCTGCTTTGGGGAGAACACAGAGGCAAAATAGTCATTTAGCATCTGTTCCTGTTCCCTCACCTCAGTCACTGGATCCCCTTCCTCCTTATTAAGTGGTCCCACTGCCTGTCTCCCCTTCCTCTTGCTATTTACATGTTGATAGAAGCCCTTTTTGTTGCTCCCAATATTCTTTGCAAGTCTCAGCTCATAATCAGCCTTAGCCTTATGAAGAATCCTTCTGCAATGGGCCTCTTCCTCCTGGTATACCCTTTTGTCTATTTGCCCCAGTGCCCATTTCTTATGGAGGTTCCTCTTGCAGCTCATCTCTCTTACCACCTCTTTTCACATCCATGGTGGCACTCTCCTTCACCTCCCTGCCTTACTAACTAGAGGTATCATCAAGGCTTGCACCCCAAAACCTCCCTTTCGAGTGTCATCCACCTCTCCTCAGCTCCCTTGTCTTCTAGTAATCTATCCCAGGAGACTTTCCCAGTCTGGCCTTCAGTTGGCCAAAGCTGACCCTCTTGAAGTCTCAGCTTCTAGTACTTGACCTGCTGCACATCCCCATTCACCTGATCTCAAAAGCAAAGGATGGAGTGGTCACTCACATCCAGAGCTCCCCTAATCTTCACCCCATCTATCAGCTTCTCCTTGTTGGTCAAAACAAAGTCAAGGATATCCACCTCCCCCCGTCACCTCCCGGACCCTCTGCATGAAAAACCCTCCCTATATAGCATCTAGGAAGTGACGTGACCTGGCTGTCACCACTGAGTCTCCCAACTAATATGTCAGAGATTGAAATCTCCCATAATTACTGTGTCCCTTCCCCAAGATATCCTTAGAATCTGATCTGTCAGGACATTATCCAGGGTCTCAAGTTGACCTGGAGGGCAATAACATACCCCCACTGTCAGGTCCCTCTTCCTCTCAAAACCCTTAAGTTTCACCCAGACTGCCTCTACTGAATCCCCATCTGCGCTGCATTCTATCTCATTGCATCCTATCCCTTCCCTGACATATAAAGCTACACCCCCCACCCCTCTTTCCCTTCCTATCCTTTCTAAACAGGCGATACCCCTCTATGTTTACATTCCAGTCTTGCCTTTCATCCCACCAAGTTTCCAAGATCCCGACCAGGTCATACCTTCCTACACCCAGGAGAGCTTCAAGCTCTTCCTGCTTATTACGCAGGCTCCTAGCATTGGTGTACATGTACCTCAACTCCATCCCACAGCTTCCTTTCTTTGGAATTCCCAGCCTCCTCCTTCCTCCCATCTTCCCTGATACTGGTCCCCTCTTTGTAGGAATCCTTTGTAACACCCTGGTCCCAGAGCCCCGATCCTCTCCCCTCACTTGTCCAATCAGGACACATTTCTGCAGACAAAGCTTGCTAGAGCAAGGTAACACATGTTATTAAAATTCATACAATTAAAATATTACAAAGATAAAAAATAGCACTCCTGAATAAATGAAGCCTCCTATTTGTGATCCACTGAGCAGTGAATAGAACCTTGCTTCAGATGTTGCTGGTCCGGAGATAGGACCACATGAACAACCTCCATCCCCACTTCAAGCCCCCTCATGTTCTTTATAATGTGTAAATCAAGTTAAGGGCATTGTCACATTGACCAGTGGCAGGCTCAGAAAATCCTAAAAGATTTCATTCAGTGTGTAACTCATACAATGTGTAATTAAAGGATTAATGCTTGCAAAATCTGATGACAGCTAATAGCTTAGGTAGCTTTCATAAAGGATTAGGAAAATGTTTAGAGAGTAAAGTCTGTCAGTGGCACTTAGCCATCGAACTTCCAGGCTGAGAGAGATGTTGTAAAGTCATGTGTGTGGTCTCTCCTTCCCTCTTCCCTTCCAACAGACTTTGATGAGCCTTTAGAAACACAATCTTTTTATTAGTGCTCAGCAGGTTATAAAAGAGCATAAATCAGAGTAAGACGTGGGAGATGCATCTGCCCACATGAAGGTTTAAACTGAAACTTAAACATCTCCTCTTTCCCTCCCTTTCAGAAAGGTCTTGACCCCACCCTCGGGGTGGCTCTTGCTACATGAGGGCTGGATGGCAGGAATGTTGACTACTTCTCAGTAGGTCTTCTTGCTTGCTTTGCCTGTGGCGACCTGACAGGGTCAAAGAACCCCCCCCCCCCCCCCACCATCTCCTCCCCACCCAGTTCTGAAATGTCTCCCTCCTTCTCCAAGGCAGGCTGATTCTTCTACTCTGGAAATCTTCACTAGTGAAGGCATCTGTCTGTCTCTGCCCTTCTACCTCCTCCTCAGATTTAGATGGATCTATCTGAGCAGGCTGCAGTGTGCAACAGACAAGCCTCCTCCCCACAGAGGGAAACCTCCAGAAGAAGGTTCTTCCTGTGTGCTCTGCTTCCAAGTCCAGGGCCAGGCACCCTGAGCCACTCTTGCAAGTCTTAGCAAGGGCAAATCTTAGCCAGGGCACCAGTGCTCTTGAGAGCCCGCTCAGCATGACCATCTGTCCCAAAGAAGTATAAGGAGACAAACAGTACGCATGATAGTGGCTCTTCAATGGTTAGGACTTGGACCACCACAGGCTTAGCAAGCATGCAGATCACCTCGTCAGAGTCTTCCATAGCCTACTAAGATATTTGGGGTTGCATCCAGACTTAGTTCTACTTAGAGTAGGCCCACTGAAATCAATGGGAATTCAAGTTAGTTATGACTATTTAAAAGATACATCACATTTACATCTTTTCTGAGAATGCTTCTAATAAGTGTCCTTGCTTCTGGTAATACAAAGAGGCTTTTGTCTCTCCTGGACTTCCCTTGGGTTATGTTTTCAGGTCCAACACTCTGAGAAGTGCAGGGTGGTAGGATCTAGCCTTCCTCTGAATTTCCTCCACAGCCCTGCCCTACACTACTTGGAACACCGTTGATTACAGTCCGGAAAGGCCACAAAGTCCCAACAACAGAGGTGAGGGAATACACTACACAGTGTTCCCTCACATGCAGCAGTGTGAAACATCTGGCCAGTAACTGCCAGGAAAAGGATTCTAGAGCAAATGGATACCGCTTGGTATAATCCAGCAGGGAAATTCTTAAGTTCTCATGTGCTGTTCCTGCACAACTGACTACAATTCTGTCCCCTAAAATTCTTCTAGCAGTAGGAGAGCAGAAGGTTTCCAAGTGTAAAAAAAAAGGAGTAACATTTCTACTTCTTTAAAGGTCCTTTCACCAGAGCAAAACCACAGAACCTGCCTTAAATAAACATCTGACTCAACAACCTCAGGACAAACTCTGCTGGCTCCAAAACAGTGTTTAGCTTTCCTGAGCCAAAATCATACCAGTTCTTCACAAAATTTAGCCTGTAAAGAGAATGTGCTAATAAACATGGTGATGAATGTAATAAAAGTGTATAAACAAGACACGTATCTCCAAACATACAAGAACTTTCACTGCCCTTTAAGTGTTCTTTTGCATGTTTAGCCTCTGATTTCAGTTCAAAAATAGACAGCCCTGGAATCTTTCCTGATATAGTGATGACGGATTGCTTGGATAGTAGGTAAGGGTCAAGACAGAATCAAGCAAGCAAGCAAAGAAATTTCGATCATCCTGTGTGGCCAGCAAGTTTTTTTGTGGTGCACTCCTTTTTTCCCCTTTTCCATGTGGGGCCTTCAGATGCCCACTTGCAGCTTTGGGATTTCAGGGGCCGCAGGGCATCAGGCCACCCTGCCTCCACCAACAGTGACCTTAGAGCAGCCGTGTCTGGTGCTTCTGTCTGGCTGCTGCATGTTGCTTGAGAGGCACCTGGAAACTTCTTAGCATCTGGTCTACTCATGTAGCTGGAACTCACCTCTTGCAAAAGTACCCCCCCACCCCGAGGATCACACAGGCCTTGTGTGGGCAACACCAGCTGGGTGCTCACCCTGGAAAGCCCAGAGCTCCTGCTCTGTCTCCCACCCACCGTCTGCTCCAATCTCACCGCTGACATTCCTTCGGACTGCCAACCAGCCTTGCTGTTCAACCCCCTATAACACAAACTCAGTCCTAGCCACCAGTCAAAAAACACTCTCCGACAGATGTCCATGTGCCCCAGCTAGCTCATTCCCTGGCGGGGCATATGGGACAGCGTGGACACATGTGCAGCAAGGGAGGGGCAGAGGTGAGGATATGGGTGGGTGTACTTGCATGCTGACACAGAGCGGGGCAGCAGGGAAGAGGGCTCCTCTAGAGCAACACTTTTACTCTGGTTAGTAGGCAGTTGCTTCACTGAGCAGCAAAAAATAACAAACACCAAAAAGGTGCTGCTGGCTGAGGCTGCCTATTTGAGATCCCTCAACCAGCTACCTATCATTGGTGACCCAGCAGGAACACCCATATTTGCGGCCTGCCCGGAATTGCAACCCCAGGAAGAATGTCAAGCCCCTGCCAGCCCACAGCTGGTGGGCTGCATGCGCCTCAGTAGGTCACGGCCAAAGCCCAGTGGCAGAAGTTCCTAGGTTCAGTCCATGAAACAAGAGCCCCTGCTGGTCTGTGACGACAATACTAGGCTAGATGGACACAGCAGGCTGACTCAGCAGAGGCAGCTTGCTCTGTCGCTGTGCTCTCATAGGTAATGCAGGCATGACAAAAAATAGCCACACTAGTTTGCTTCTGCACCTGGCATTGGTTCAAACGCCAAGTCTGCCACGAAGCAGCTCACTCACTGGTCTTGGACTAATTGTGCTTTCTCAGCCTAACCAACATCCTTACCACAAGGATGATAAAGATGTGGTAAGGATAAAACAGAAATCTTTTTGTCCCTGAGCCTCTTGAAGGAAGAATGATGTTTGAACATTTTAGGAAGACACATTTGTACATTAGAAGTACAATGGTTTGAGCCTTTATTGCATAAATGGAAGTTAGAATATTGACATTCTCTGAAATATACAAAATTGAAAACATGCCAATAGCTCTGTATAAAAGACAGTCATTTCCAACCTGCTCCAGCCCATCTCCAATCCAAGGAACTCCCCCCCCCCGAACCCCCACTCTTATTCTCTTATCATTTCTTTCTATATTCTGGTGGTCATTACTTGATCACAATGATTTACAGGCATTCCTAGAAGTTTCTGCTAGGAGTCAGCCACACTGAGTTCAATGAGACTTATCCCCAGGGAATTCTGCACAGGAGTACAGCCTTTGTGCTACTCCCTCAGAAAATATTTACTAAACTGATATGCATTTCAATTTTCATTTGAAAATGTGTTCTCAGAAGTTAACCCTAGTAGCCTTATCTTCTTCCACTAAGCCTTCAAAGGTATTCCGTTCAAATGAAACCACAATATTAACAACAAGATCTTCTTGTGCCACTGTCCAAAACACTTTGAAAGGCTGTTCCACCTTTAATACAACAGTGAATACAACACTGACCTATTTTTTTCAGTTCTTGAAGGATATTTGAGGAGTTAATGAAATATATTTTGTCCCCCCCGCCAGGCCCCTGTTGAATTGAAATGCCACCTTGTTTGTTTAAGTTACTATTGGATGTGAGACAGGCTGACATGGGTGGATAGGAGCATTCACAATTAAAAATGTTTTCATCAAGACATCATGTGATGTCACTCTAGAGTTGCTTCAGGTTGCACATTCCCCCAGGTTGGAAAAGTGCTTCTTGCTTTCTTCAGACACCGTCCCTCATGCCCACAGCAGGGAGGGAAGGACTAAACTCCCCCAGCACCCTGTTGAATGGTGACATAACTCCAGTAGCTACTTTTAGCTTTTCTTAAAATAATTTGTTAGTCACGAAGTCGTGTCCAACCCATCGCGACCCCATGGACAACATTCCTCCAGGCCTTCCTGTCCTCCACCATCCCCCAGAGTCCATTCAAGCTCACAGCAACTGCTTCATTGACTCCATCTAACCACCTCATACTCTGCCATCCCCTTCTTCTTTTGCCATCTATTGTTCCCAGCATTAGGCTCTTCTCCAGGGAGTCCTTCTTTCTCATTAGGTGGCCAAAGTATTTGAGTTTCATCTTCAGTATCTGGCCTTCTAAAGAGCAGTCAGGGTTGATCTCCTCTAAGACTGATCGGTTTGATCACCTTGCGGTCCAAGGAACTTGCAGGAGTCTCCTCCAGCACCACAATTCAAAGGCCTCAATCCTTCGGCGCTCAGCCTTCCTTATGGTCCAGCTTTCACAGCCATATATTGCAACTGGGAAAACCATAGCCTTGACTATACACACTTTTGTTGGCACTTTTTGTCTCTGCTTTTTAGTATACTGTCTAGATTTGCCATAGCTTTCCTCCCTAGGAGCAAGCGTCTTTTAATTTCTTGGCTGCAGTCCCCGACTGCGGTGATCCTGGAGCCCAGGAAAATAAAATCGGTCACTACCTCCATTTCTTCCCCATCTATTTGCCAGGAAGTGAGAGGACCGGATGCCATGATCTTAGTTTTCTTAATGTTGAGTTTCAAGCCAACTTTTGCACTCTCCTCCTTCACCCGCATCAAGAGGCTCTTTAGTTCCTCTTCACTTTCTACCATTAGAGTGGTATCATCTGCATGTCTGAGGTTGTTGATATTTCTCCCAGCAATCTTAATTCCAACTGGTGATTCATCTAGCCCCGCCTTTCTCATGATGTGCTCTGCATATAAGTTAAATAGGCAGGGCAACAGTATACAGCCTTGCCGAACTCCTTTCTCAATTTTGAATCAATCAGTGGTTCCGTACCCATATATCACTGTTGCTTCTTGACCCGCATATAGGTTTCTCAAGAGACAAATAAGATGGTCTGGTACTCCCATCTCTTTAAGAACTTGCCACAATTTGTTGTGATCCACACAATCAAAGGCTTTAGCATACTAAATGAAGCAGATGTTTTTCTGGAACTCCCTAGCTTTCTCCATGGTCCAGCGTCTGTTGGCAATTTGATCTCTAGTTCCCCTGCCCCTTCGAAACCCTGCCTGTACTTCTGGTAGTTCTCGGTCTACATGCTGCTGGAGCCTAGCTTGTAGGATTTCGAGCATAGCTTTGCTAGCATGTGAGGTGAGTGCAATGGTGCGGCAGTCTGAACATTCTTTGGCATTGCCCTTCTTTCAAATTGGAATGTAAACCGACCTTTTTCAATCCTGTGGCCACTGCTGAGTTTTCCAAATTTGCTGGCATATTGAGTGTAGCACTTTTACTGCGTCGTCTTTTAAGATTTTGAATAGCTCAGCTGGAATACTGTCACCTCCGCTAGCTTTGTTGTTGCTCAGACTTCCTAAGACCCATTTGACTTCACATTCCACGATGTCTGGCTCGAGGTCAGTGACCACCCCATCGTGGTTATCAGGGACATTAAGTGCTTTCTTGTATAGTTCTGTGGAATCTTGCCACCTCTTCTTAATCTCTTCTGCCTCTGTTAGGTCCCTGCCATGCCCATCTTTGCATGAAATGTTCCCTTCATATCTCCAATTTTCTTGAAGAGATCTCTGGTCCTCCCCATTCTATTGTTTTCTTCTATGTCTTTGCACTGTTCATTGAAGAAGGCATTCTTATCTCTTCTAGCTATTCTCTGGAATTCTGCATTCAATTGGGTGTATCTTTCCTTTTCTCCCTTGCCTTTTGCTTCCCTTCTTTCCTTAGCTATTTGTAAAACATGTTCTGAAAAGAATATGTGCATACTAAGGCCAAAGTTTAATCTAGTTTAGCCCTAAGTCAGGGTGGGGAACTTCTAGCCTCAGGCCCAAATCCAGTCATATCCTCTCCCCTAGCCCAGGGGTCAGCAACCCTTGGTTCTGGAGCTGCATGTGGCTCTTTCATCCCTTTGCTGCTGCTCCCTGTCACTCAAAATATGTGTCACAACCGTGAATGTGTGACACCCACCTGCACGTGATTTATTGAGCTTTTCGACCCCCAGTAGGCCAAACCATGGTTAAATCCAAGAAAAGAAAAGTTTCAGAAGAAAACAGAACGTTAGTGGTACGTGGGCAGATTCATTTGCTTTCACTGCTGACGAGACTGCTTTACCAGTATGCTTAATATGTGGTGAGAAATTGGCAAACAACAAAAAGTCAAATGTTGCAAGACATTTCCAGAATAAACACACAGCCTTTGCTGAAAAATATCTGGATGGAGATGAGAGAAAAAAAGCCATTTCAGAACTGATACAGAAGGTTGATCTGAGCAAAAATCATAATTTAAGTTCGGCTTTTTATTTCATAAGTACGAGAAGGACTCAAATAGACACTGAGTATTTTATTTGAAAGTAACCTTCAACCCAGCATCTTTTTTTTGGAGTTCAAAATGTTTTTGTTGTATGCAGAAATAAAAATTTATTTTCTCTGTAGCAGTTCATTGATTTCATAAATGCAACACACTGTAGTTTTTTAATACATAGCATAAAGGTGAGAAATGATATATGCAGTGTTATCTTCATTTTAGATGTCAAAAGGGTTTTGTGGCTCCCGGTGTTTTCTTTTCTGTGGGAAATGGGTCCAAATGGCTTTTTGAGTGCTTAAGGTTGCTGACCCCTGCCCTAGCCCAACAACCTTTCCCCAAACCAGCAGTCGCTTAGTGGTTTGCTAGCTTTTGGGAAGCCCCCCCTCCCCCCACTTTCTAAATTGTAAAAAAATCATTGTCTAAGACTTTATTATTTACTCCTTTAGTCTTGCACTCTGCCGGGCACTGAAATTTGTCCCCCAAGAGCTTGTTTGAAATGGAATTTGACCCTGCACATCCTCTCCATAAGCGGATTAAGCAGAGACAGTTTGGAGCTTATTGAAATTCTTTTCCTTCCATTGCTTGCAGCTGGAGAGCAGTATCAAATGCTTATGCTAAATAACAAAAAGAACAGGTATGTACCTATCCCACCTCAAGGAAGAAACATATCCCACACATCAGAGATCTTAGTAGGAGGCTCGTTCCCCCACAACATGGGGGAACTTCCTGCATGCTTCCTGCATGCTTTTCCTCCCTCACCCCCACTCCATCACAAGTTAACCTTGTATTCTCCCTTCAGGATGGGTATGTGCATGTGTCCCTTTCCAGTGAATACCTCCACATGTATTCCAACTGCAAGCCACTTCAAATATGAATGAATTCAAAGAATTTCAGAAATGTAGGTTATCCCGACTTCCATAGTTACTGGGCCATCTGCTAGATCTCAGATACACATGAATATCAAGCATGTAATGGAGAATCAGAAGAGATCATTTGTACCACCTTGAGTTCCATTTCTCCCATGGAAGTTTCCACCCCCACCAGTTCCCTTCTGCCCTACCAAAAAGGTCAGTAGAGCCTCCTTATGCAAGCTCTGACAACTCAACCTCTTTCTAGAAATGGACACCAGCGATGGAGTGATAGATAGAAACCACTGACAGGTCAGAGAAAGGAGCACGGAATGGATGAAGGGTCCATGGTACTGACTCCATGGTTGGATCGCAGTACGGTGTATGTATTGTTCTTGCAGGAGAGCTCTAAGCTGCTGGAGATTGTGCTGGTGAGTCACAAATCTCCCCCTCCAAAACCGATGTTGGTCGCAACAGCTCAGGTTGGAAACTGGACTGGAGTCAGGGAGCTTTGAGCAAGAGAGGCTTGGATTGGTGGCGTCACTGGCATAGACAATGTGTTTGGAGTGGTTGCTTGAGTTGGTGAACTGCAGCGCTCGGGAGGGGCTGGAGAGTGGCGTTCTGCCTTTTTGTCATGTTTAGCCTTACGAGACGTTTTGACCATTGTATGCCCCTCATATTCAAGGTCCTTTTTGGGCACATCAGAGGCAGCAAATACTTTGGAAGCCACTGAAGCTGGCTTGGGCTTGCCAAAAGCACCAGTTTACAGGCGCTTTTTATTGGCCATTCTTGAGGCTGTGGAGCCTTCATCGTCATCGCCAGTGACATCTTTCACGGCACTGAGAGCCCACTCCTACATCTCCATTCTGAGACCCCTGCCTCTGTTCTTACAGGCCTGTCTGTTGAAAGGTTAGCAGTGTGGACACTCTTCCACTTGATGTTCTTCGCCCAAGCAGAACAGACACAAGGAATGGCCATCAGTTGATAGCATCTTGATGCTGCATTCAGCACACTTTCACAATGCCAGTTTGAGTGACATCAGGAGGAAGAAGTAGTAGAGAGAAATCTAAGACTAAGAGGGGGTAATGCTAGAAGGGTTTTTAATTTTTAGTGAGGGATGAAGGAGGAAGAGAAGGGCTTCAAAATAGGGACGAGGGAGATCAGAGAACAGATATCAGAAGTAATGAGAAGTATGCAAAAAGAGTTGAAGTAAAAAAAAAAAAGAAGGCTGAGAAAATCAAAAGCTAGAGCTCCTGATACACTGCAAATGGCAGTCAAAAGCTAACAGAAAATGGTGGGATCCCACCTATTTATATAACGGGGAAGGGAAGCAGAGCTTCCACCGAAAATTCTAGGCTTAGCTAGAGGAATCTTCCCGAATGTGGCACTGCGCATGTGCAGCACCCATATGGGTGATGCACAGAAATCATGATGAAAGATTAACAACTGTTACTTAGCACCACAAACATTACTGAATATACATGGATTCAAGACCACACGTTTAAGAGTTAAGCACGCAAAGCCCTCTGCCTGGATGAACAAATTTCTCAATTTTGCTTTCATCTGCTTATGACTTTTAAAAAGTTTTGAGTTATTTCCTTCTCATATATGAGAAAAGTATCAATTCTGGGAAGGTTTTGTATAAAAGCTCCCCAAAACAAAATTCCTATCCATTCCTAGTCATGATCCAATCCTGTTGTGCAGCAGTCAGTTGAGGGTTCGTGTGCCATTCCACTTGGATCATAGGTGTCCATGTGCCAGTAACACACACAAAGCTTTCCATCCAGAAAGTCCTTATAATGCAAGTACAAGTTTATCCTAATGGCTTCATTCCAATCTTCTAACAGCATTTCCATTGTATTTGTAGGTTGTCTATATAACAACAAATATTAGGTGCTTATCTCATCTAAGCTTCCAACATATTATAGGCATTCTCCCATTTCTAATTACAAGGTGTGATTCAAAGGATGTCCCTGTGAGTTGCCCCAGCCATGGGCTAAAGTTTTGAGAGCTCCCAAGGAAACAATAAGCCAGATCCTGGTGTGCTTACAAGGAGATTTTATTGTGAACAAAATACAAGTTAACTAGCTTTCAAAGACTTTAGCAACAAGTTACTTACAATGCTAAGGGTGAATTGGACTGCAAGGTGGGCTTCAGTCAGCTGGAATGGATGGTCAGTCAAGCCACCTGTGAGATGTTAGTGTCCGAACAACACACAAAGGAAATGGCCAGCTTATATAGGTTACATGTTTACAGCAAATATACATCAAAGCATACTTTGGAAGCTTGATAATATTGGTTAATAAGACTGCATTGACATTTGTAATCCTAAAACAAGTTAGGAATGCTACAGAGGTGCCATCTGCTTACCTTGTTAGCTAGCAAAAATGTGTGGTATTTGAGGTGTTTCCCATCACTACTCCTATTTTAGGGGTCTTTGTGTGCCAGAATGGTGGGTTTTGATCTACAATAAGGTATAAGGTAAACCATTTGAGCAGGCAACTAATCAGATGATAAAGTGTAAGCTTGTTAGCGGTTTCCATGCTTTAAAGCATAAGCTCATTAGCAGGCCTAATAAGGTATATATCCGAGACAGAGCCCAGCTGCATGTCCACACTTGGTCTATCTTTCCCATGGCAGGCATGCTCTCTCTGGAGCCTCTTTTCCTAGGAAAGCATGTAGCCAAGGCAAAAATAATGCAACTAGGTTCACCGTTTTAATTAAGCTAAGCAAGGCCAACATTTGGAGAGACAGCAGCCGAGGCCTGAATTTACAGCATAGGCCCGATACAGCCTATTAGAAACAAAGGCTGAGAAATCCCTTTGGGAAGGCACTAGTGAATTAGCGACATCTATGTATCAAAAAGGCATCCTTCCAACTTCTCAAAGCTCTGCAGGCACATGTATAAACAATAAATCCCTGGAACTGAAAAATAAAGGGCAAGTCCTAGAAAAACACCACACTCACTGGATAAAATTATAGTTTTGCTTTCACACACTTACCCATTGTGACTGTTGCAGAAAACACTAATTATTTATTGTTTTTTTCCACTGCAAAATATATCCACATATAAAAGACTTTGTTTGACATATCTTTTCTTGCCTGGGCATCAGGAGATTGGGAGTGGGAAGAATCACAGTGTGCTATGTTCCTATTTAGCAAATAGAGAGAACTGAATTTCATTACTTTCTACAGCACTTTGGCGGTATATATGCAGTGAGTCCCATTGAATTCAATGATACTTACTTCTGGGTAGATCTTTCTGGAACTGTGTTGTCCTTGCTTTCTCTCTCTCATCCTCTTCCTGGCTTTGTTGCTTCTGCTTTCTTCTCATTTTGTTTGCCTCCACTGCCCTTTCTTCTTTTCAAAAATGTTTAAATTTATTCTTCTTTTGCTTTCCTGCCCTTCTTCCTCTTGCTATGAATCCAGTGTGGCTCACATAGTCTTTCTGCTCTTTCCATTTTGTCCTCACAGTGAGGTAGGTTAGGCCAAGAGTCAGTGAGTATCACAACCTGAATGTGAGGACTAGAACTCAGATCTTCAAACCCCATCCACTGGTTTGAGCACTGCACCAAAACAGTTCCCATTTTCTCCTTGTGCTTTTGTGTTCTTCACATCTCAACAGTTACATTCAGAAACTGCCAAGCCACCATATAAGAAATGCAAACATTTCAAAAAGCATCTGTATATCAGCAGGTGAACCTGTAGCCCCACAAATTTTGGTGGACTACAATTCCCAGCATTCCTTTTGATTGATAAAACTGGCAGCATCTGGAGAGTCACATGACCCCCACCATTGATCTATGTCTCTATCTATATGCACAATTCTTGGGATGTTATGATGGGAGATACAAATGTGGTCAACTTCAGCCAGCTGAAGAGAATTTCTAGAAATACATCCATTTTATGTTACAAAAGAAGGGAGCTCCTAAGAAGAGCCAGTGCCATGAAGGCCTTCAAATGGACCAATGCTTGCAGATCTAGAGACTGGTTTATGAAATGGGAGTGCTATAAACACAGAGGCAGTGTAGTGTAGTGGTGACTGTGTGACTTGGGAGATCCAAGGTCAAGACACTTACTGGGTGACTTTGGGGCAGTCACTGTCTTTCTGGCTAACCTATCTCACAGGGCTGTTGTGAGGATAAAAATGGAGAAGAGGAAAACTATGTAAGCTTGGGTTTCTTGCACACATGAAAAAGGCAGCATATAGATGTGATTATAAATTTTAAAATAATGAAGCTCCTTGGTCTCCCTAAGACAGGCTCTCTATTCATTTCACTAAGCTGACTCAATCAGTTCCCACTGACTAATCTGCAGAGATCAGTCCCTTTAATTGCAATGAACAGGAAGCTCATGAGATCCATCTGCATGTTGAATCCACCTGGAATTCTGATCTCAGGAAAATTTCATGAGAACTGCTTCATCTGTAGCCACTATACATGAAAAATATAATTTTCACAGGGCCTTTTTGGGCCCATGAATCTGTTGTAGGCACACCACAAAACTGTTCTTATAGGAGGCCCAGTGCAGCTAATCACAAAGGACAAATCATCTGCCCAAAAGACTGGGAAGACAGTGGGAATGTTGAGCATCAACACACTAAAACAGGCACAGGCAACCTTTGGGGGCCTGTGGGGATATTTGGCAATTAAGAAACAGTATTTGGCACCATTCCAAATAAAAGCCTCAGTCTGTATCTGTTCCCTAAGAACATCTCCATTGCCCATGAGTTGCAATGAAGATATGAGCATCCAGAAGCCCTCACTTTGGTTTAAAATGATCCCAGCTGCCAGTAAGAAGGTATTTTCCTTTCATTTCTTAAGTGGGAGGGATTGGGCACAAGTACGGGTACCAAGAAAGGAGTCTGAAGGAGCAGAGGCACCCATGGGTGCCACATTGCCTACAGCTTAACAAAAGATCTCCTATAAAATCCATGAAACCACACCTTTCCATGCCAACAGAACCCTAAAAGCAAACAATTCCCCTCCCCATTCAGCAGCTGGCTCATTTCCTGAGCTCTCTCCCCTCTGCCCCCACCCCCCACACACACTTGCTTTCCTGCAGGGCTCAGCACACTACAGAGTAATCATCAAGCTGCAGCTGCACTTGTACAGCATGGTCACACCCTAAAAATGCCTTGGAGCCATATGTTTAGCCCAGAGGCAATGAAGATGGCAGTTCCTGGAGTCCCTCCCCTTGCTTTGAGGTGATGCCAGCTGATAAGAACATTTCTCAAAAACGCATCTTAGCAGGTGCCAGGAAGGGTGTCCAGTAGTGCACCATATAGGAAAACTCTTGGTAATTATTTACAGTGCAGACTAAAATCGGACAAATTAAATTTGGAGCCCAACTGTATGGATGCTAAACATGAGGGAAGGGTCTACCTTTGAGAAACTAAATGGAGCCCAGAGAGGGCAGAAGTAAAGCCCAGTCCTTACCTTGCCTCACTGCTCTGCTCTGCTTGCATCATTTACCAAGCTTTGCTTGCTGTAGCAAAAGAACAAAGAAGCTTGCCAAAAAGCAATTGCACATAAGGACAGTGGTTGTTCAGTCACTGAATTTCTAGCAAAAGAGAAATGTGCATTGGACCTTTATGTATGAAAAGTCAAATGTGTGAAATGCTCCCTGGCCAGGGAAAGCCTACATTTTACCATGTGTTATTTGAGATAAACTTCAGTACTTCAAATAATGCTCAGTACCAAAGGGAGCATAGGGTTAGATCTGGTATTCCCAAAGACAGTCAGGGTGGGGTAGTGATTAAGAAAGAGTGCAGGACTGGAACTCAGGCAATCTGTCAAAAGGTAAGACTTGTACAGGGTCTAAGAAGCTGTGTGTCACAGAAATCCTTCAAAATGAAAACATTTCCTTTAAATTAAGGAGCATTGATTTGCTATCTCTTTTGAGCAAGAAACAATTACAGGACATTGTGCAAAGGAAATTACATTAATGTAGGTACAGATTTTCATTTTGTTCTATGTCTTAAGAACTTAGTAAATGACATTTACATTGACTTTCACTTCTTTGCTTAACAGCTACATATGGATCAAAAGCCTGACAAGGATTTCACCAAAGTGACATTTCTGTAGTGGTTGAAGTCCCTCTTTTTAACCTTCCTTCAACTTCTTCACCCTTTCTCCACAACTATATTAACTTTGGGGATTTCCCCAAACCACTACAGCTAAATTAAACTTGGATCTTTACACTTTTACTTGACCTAAAAAGTTAAAAACAAAAAAAGTGAGGGAGATTTTCCTACATAATAACAGTCTTACTTATATAAGTCCCAGAGAGAGGCTTCCAACTCTAAACAAAAAGAAATGTCTGTGATGAATAGAGGAAACTCTTACGTAGCAATGGGAAGGGCATTCAGTTAGACCAGTGGTGGGCAACTTGTGATGTGAGGCCTGCAGCCCATGGACTAACTTCAAAAACCCTCAGTAAGGTTTCAGTGCAATCCTCTGGCAAGAGTGATCTGTTCTTCCCCTATCGAAACACTACGCAGGAGGAACAAGTTGAGGAAGATAGAAGCAGAAATCAGAAACAGGCAAAAAGGGAATGAAAGCAAAATTAAGTGTGCCCAAATAGGTATCACTTTGTATATTGTTCATTCTTACTCTGCTGAGAGAGAGAGAGAGAGAGACATTGTGGGCCTGCCAATCCTTGATATGCTGAACTATGTTGTTGACATACAACGAGTGCTTTTTTTGTAAGAAAAAAGGTGCTAGAACTCATTATTTACCTTTCGCATGTAGTCAATCACTGTACACACACACGTCAGTTCTGTAAAGAAGCATAACAGTTGCCACCCGCAGTAAGCACTCAGCGTGCAACCACATGACCAATCACAAGCCAAGCAGCGCCACAAGCTGAGCAGCGCCATCACAACCAGCACGGATGAAGTACGCATGCATCGGATTCGACACACAAGCAGCCTGCATGCACCGTTTTAATTATTTTGCCGCCGACCTGCTATGCTCGACAGGACGATTCAAATCCACATGGACCAAACATCAAATTTTCAAAAGTTACTTTTAAAACTTGGAAAATCTGTCAAAAAAATGGTGCCGGAACTCTGTTCCGGTGCGTTCTATGACGAATAAAAGCACTGCATACAACTCACAACTAGGAGACTCATCTTCCCTTATATACATTGGGTAGACCTCTGATATCTTCTGAGGAGGCCATATCTGTCATTCCACAACTAATCATGTGTCACCAGGTGGCACCCACCCTTTGGATCACTCTCTTCTCCCACACTTGCTTCAGAAGACAGAAACAGTAGCAAATATTAAAATCTCTTGAAAATACACATCTTCACACAGGCTTCCATTCACCAGTGGGGGCTTGGGTTACATCCCATTATTATAGTTCTGGTACTGCAAAGATTAGAATGTTTTAATTATTATTTTTATTCGAGCTATTAGGTAGTTATGTGGTATTTTTAATGTGGACCGCATGGGGATATTAATAGACTGAGCAGGACTGAAATACTGTCATAAAAATACATAAATAGCCCAGAGACAACAGGGCCTTCAGTACCAAAGTTTCCCATCATGGCCTCAGCACCTTCCTACATTGGAATAAGCAGCATACAACCTATCCCATCAAGGGACAGCATTCCAAGCTTCAGGGAGGTTTTAAGGAAGGGAGGAAATTCAGGCAAACTCCAAAGGCTTAGTTTTTAATAATACATGGCATATGAAATAAGATTCCAGGACTCTTGAGGATCATGTGTTTACAGGAACTAAGAGAGAGTTACAACCACAAAACAAAGAACTTGGGAAGAAAGGAAAAGGGAGCTACACCTTTGCCAAACATACCAAGCACATTCCTACTCTGAGGAAGTGATTTGACTAATTGTTTACAACAGCCACTGGAATTCAGATTAGAAGTGAATTGACACAGGAGACCTGTGATTAAGATCTTTTTTTAAAAAAGAAATTAAAAGAACACCCCCCTCCCCAATTAATACCTTTGTGCAGCTGCTTTAAAGAATGGGAGAGATCCTTCAAGAACCCCAGAAAATGCAGAGAAACATTCAGAGCAGACCAAGGTTTCATTAAAATAACATTGGTTATTATCAACAAGCATAAAGAGGCCTACCTGAATCTTTCATTACTGCCTAATCAGAGAGAGAGAGAGAGAGAGAGAGAGAGAGAGAGAAGGGCAGTCTGTCATAAAACGTGGGCTGGATCTAACATGGTTGATTTGCTAGGAAAACATGGATGTAATCAAACAGCAAATTCAGGTAGTGAGTGCCGACTGAAATGGAGACATAACAAGGCTACTAAGAAACAAGAGCATACTTGAGGATTGCAGAAAAGATGAGAGACGGGAAGAAAGAGAGACTGAGCACCCCTATTAAAAGTGCCCTAATTAGGACAGAGGATGCTTAGTAGCCACAAAAAAATTGTGTTAGTTGGAAAAGAAAGACTGCAACCATGTGATGGGAGCAGATGGCATGCCCTGCTCCAGTCCTCTACAATTCTAAAATGGGATGTGGGAGGGGGTTTTTTCAGGCCAAGGACTGAAATCCATGCCTTTGGGCACATGTGCATGGCCCAACTCAGAGTAGGTGGAGTCCAAGGCAAGTTAAGGATGAACATCTCCAAATCCAAGCAGGGCCGTCTTAACACATGGGTCTGATGAGCACTTGCCCGTTGGCCCCATACTAATCTGTGTATGTTAACCCTTGGAAAATTGGAAAACTTCCAAAATTTCAACAGTAGTTGTTGTAGGGGCCCCAGTACACTGCTTTGCCCAGGGCCCATAATGCTGTTAAGATGCCCCTGAATCCAAGCACAAATAGCACCTAGAAATCTACACACTTTTATCAGAAACCATCCCAAAATGAAAACAAAGCCTATGCAAGCCTACTGAGAAGTAGACAGGCCTAAATTATTCAAGGCACAATCGTATTTTCACAGAAAAAGAGACCTACTGAAGGAGACACAGGTTGATTTCTGGATGGGCCTAGGCAGCCATAACCTTCAGGCATTCAGGACACATATGAAATGATAAAGGAGGCTGAGGTAATGAGAAACTCCAAGTAACAAGCATAGTTTTAACTGATAAAGGTAGGAGCTTCAGCAAATGTTAATTGGTAGAAATAGTTGTGAGCAGGCATATTAAGAAGACCAGTACTGCAGCAAAGTATAGCCAACCAAAGTAGAGCTTCTCACCTCCTTTGTGTGGGAAGGCATATAAATAATGTGAAAAGTTTGAACAGGGCTCTCTGCTATTGTGAGGTACAGGGGACCTTTATTTTGAAAAATAAGTATTTTTTATTTACTCCTACTCCCTTGTTGTGTGTTATTGGGCTGACATGCCAAAGCAGGACCCCATTGTGGCAAACACTATGACACTCTGCATAGTCCAGCTTCCCGGGGCCTTCTGCATGCCTAGCCTGTGCTTTGGGAAGCACCAGCTGCAGTGGCAGCTCCATGGAGCCCAAAGCTGCTCCAGAGATGGTCTAGATGGAAAATACTGAAGGAAATTCCAGAAGCAAGAACAGATCTGGAACAGGACAGAAGCAGCTGGACTCTGTGGGGAAAACACAGACTCTGTTCTGGTAGCCTGAAAGTGAGGGATCCAATCAAACAAACATCAGAACATCAAAATTAAGGGCAGACCAGAATGGGAAAAGAGGGAGCCCAGATTAGGTCAGTGGACTGAAGGTTCCCCATGTCAGATTTACAGTGCTCTGAAGGAAGGAACTTCTGGCTACCTGGCAGGAGCTGCCTTGTTAGGGCTGACAGTAGGCTGCTACTTCTTGTTGCAGATCCCATTCTTGTACTATTAAGCATTACTAACTGGATATCTAGGAGAGGATACTTAACCATTTTCTCCACTGCTGTTTCCCCAATCTAAATTGTACCCTTCTCCCAAGCTGCTAACTTTTGCAGGAAGGGACACATGGACAGTATATGTCAGTTGTTTAGGTACTCTCAATAGTACATGCCCCAAAATGTGGTGCCAAGTAGAGGAGGAAAGATTTTTCAGGCACCTTCCAAATGCTGAATGGTTGCTCCAGGATGTTCTGTTATCTGCAGAAGGTTTTCATCACAGATCTCAAGAAATAGTTCAATAGTGGTGGGAGTGAGCAGGAGGAGGTGAGAGTCTCCTCCAGGATGCATACTTGCCTGGGATGTGACCTAGGCAAAGAAATCAACTAACTCCACAATGATGGTTTTCACCAGTGCCTAAGGCTGCAAACTTAATCACTGCTATGGCGAAGGACCATACAGCTCACCAGTACAGCACAGTCCTGGCTTCAATTAAGTTGTTTTTAAAATGGGAAGAGTTTTTTTAAAACTTTATTTATATTTACTACTGTATTTTATTAACTGTTGTATGCTGTCCAGAAAGTTTTGGCTATGGGCAGTACAGAAATTAATTAAATAAACAACATTGAAAGTTAGTGTGGGCAGTGGTTAAGAGCACAGGAGTGGGACTCAGGTGATCTGGGTTTTAGTCCCTGCTCAGTGATGAAGCCAACTGGGTGAACTTTGGACTAGTCACAGACCTCTAGCTCAACCTACTTCACAGGGTTGTTCACAGGGGAGTGGGGATAAGATTGAGAACAGGAAGGGTAGAATGATCTAAGCTGCTTTGAGTTCCTTATAAGATAAAAGTGGGATATACATCTAATAAATATATTAATAACTCAGGAGCTTAGTTAGTGCATAATGCAACAGCCTGGGTGCTGTTGGGAGTAAGAGGGATGGCGGTCTTGGGCAATCATTCCCACTGCATTCCCAATGCTCGCTGCATTTCAGACTCTAATTCAGTATCAGAAAGTGAAGAATATTTCAGTGAGATTGTGGATCATGGGCTAGGGCAAGATTCTAAGATGCAGGAGAAGAGGTGTGATTATCTCAGAGCCAGGTGCAATGCTAAGCTGTCCCTAGGAACAACCAAAGTACAGCTGAGAGGTCTCTGACAATGAGGAATTCTCAGAGGCTGGCCAGGCTGCTGCTATTGACCTTGTGGTGAGGCATCAGCAGTGATGGGAAGCCCAATGGGATGAGTAGCATGTAGAGAGGAGGCATGCTCACCTTCAGAGAGCCCTTCCTGTTGGGATGGGGCCCAGGCATGTCCATAAAGGGAACTCCTACAGATAAACACTAGACTAGGTTCAGCAAACTGTTCTGTACATGCACAGAGATCTGTTTTGGGTGATTTGTACTTAGAAGCAATAAAGACAGTTGTAAGGAAAACAGTCTGTGGCTGGTGATAGTTCGAAGGAGGAACCTCAGCTCATGACAGCTTGAAACCAATAAAAATCAAACTTGTATACAACAATCCAAAACAATAAAAACCACAATATAATAAGTTTACAAGAATCAAGACTGTAATCCAATGGCCTCTGACATTGTCTCAGGGTGGATTTGATTTAAATTAATTTTTTAAAATCATTTAAATCATGATTTAAATCACTAGTCAGTAAAACTAGATTTAAATCATGGTTTTCTACATAATTTACACACATGCTTCCCTTACCCTTAAGTAGAGGAACTTCATTAAAATATACCCTAACTGGAATATTGGGAACTGCTGCCATTATAGGTTTTCTTCTCCAGGGGAAGAATAACATGATAAACCTCAGGCTATACACAAAAAGATCAAAAGACTTGCGGAGTATTCTGCTCAAAAGGTTTTTGAGAAACATTTAAACAACCAAAATCAGATGTCTAAATGGTTTGGAAGGAGAGGGTATGCAGATGCAATCCTAGCTTCCATACTCCAGCCATCTACTGGATGCCTGCAATCCTTTAATCCAGCTGTACTGGATGACACACTAAAGTATTAAAACTGCATATTTTACAGTCAAATTAAAAAGTGGTGGGCCTTCACATCCTTTCTAAAGACCAAGAAAATGGAGGCTAGTCCACCCCGAGGCTTTGGCGAATGGGGCAGCATAGAAGCCTCCTAAATAAATAAATAAATAAATAAATAAATAATAGTTCTTGAGTGAACGTATTCCATAGTTTGGAGAGCATACAGGTTATAGGGGACAAACACCTTGTCAGGAAAATATATGACCAACTGATCAAATGGTTATATGCATATTTCACAAACTAATTACCACTTTGCAAATGGCATTCAATAACAGTAAAGTTTCCTTGCTAACCCAGAACAAGTTTTGCTTCCTCGACAGGTTCTCTGCATCATCCTTTCAAGTGCTAAGAGATTTTTTTTTCACCACACATCAAGGACACATAAAATGACCCTCTGTATTTTGAAATGACTCTCAGTTCAGTATTACAGTTAGGGAGGCTTCCATTCCTGAGCAGCGTAAAGGTTCAAAACAGACATGTGTTAACTGTTATAGCAACCAGGTGGCATGTGTGCTTATTCAGCAAATATATAAATTAAAAAGATGGAACCTCATTTTAAATTCAACATTTAAATTGGTGCCTGTTGGGGTGATTTGAATAAATTTTCAGTCCACCCCCTCAGGCAAGATCATCTTTATTAGCCTGGTCCATTAAATGATGTGCCCATGTCAGCAACATTCTTTTTACCCGTGGATTTTGAAGTTATTACATTATCCATGCATTCAAAAAGGAAGTACCAGCCCTTTTTGCAAAGCAAGCTCATTTTGCAGTTGCTAAAAACAACAGTATTCAACCTCCGCTCCAAGGTTAGGATTCAGAGAACTAAGAGGTACTGCAAATATTATGATTCTGCGTTATAGTTTGTTCTTATCAGAGTTCTTTTCAACAGTGTAGGATTGACGAAATCCTGCCATTACCATTACTACAGGGAGCGATAGCACCTGGGCTAGCTCAAGATATTGGCTGCTCAAGGTGAAGAACAAGATGCCTCTCTGTCCTCAGTCCAAGTACAGAGGCCTGCTACCCTGGCAGCCGAATCTTCCTTCAGTCCTGGCAATGGGACAGTGTCCTTCAACATACCAGAGGGCAAGTCTAGGGAGCTCAGGTCAGGTTGCATAGCATACACAGCTTTGTCTTCTAAGAGAGGAGAGCTGGGAGGCTGACACTGCTACCTGCCCCTCTGCATCTGCCACCTGGGGTAATTGCCTTATAATAGGGCTGGCCTTAAGTAGCACAAGCCCTTTATCCCAGGTCAAGCATTCGCTGAGCTAGGTATCAGGGCTGAGCAACGCATAACCCATAGGCTGCATTTGCTCCCCATGTATGCTGAGATTCGGAGGACCAGTAGCATTGGGAAAGGAAAGGACCAACTTGCCATCAAATTTTAGTGGAAAACTGCTGCTTCAAAAGGGCAAGGAGGATGTGTACTGTGAGCTTGATGTGTAATAGATTCTGTGCAGGCATGGAAGCAGAGGATGTAGCCCTCAATTTCTCTGTTGCAGTCCTGAAGAAAATCCCTCTTCTGCAGCCACTGGGAGAAATTACCATTGGTGCCAATGGGAGATATCTACCCAAAGCAAAGGAAAAAAATCCCCAACATCTGCTCTGATCCATTCCATCCTCTGTTGCAATTTGCTTTTTAAAAAATTGTACCTGTGAATGCAGAAATACTTGGAGGCAACATTATCTTAAACACATTTATGTGCAATTACATCCCATTAACTTCAGTGGAACATGCTTCCAGTAAACTTGCTTAGGATCAGAGCTTCAGTCATATAATTGTAGGAGTGAAACTCACGGTTAATTTTCCTGCTGAACTCTGCTACTCAAGTTTTTTAACTGGAGATGTCAGGGACTGAACTGAGCACAAAACACATGCTCTGCCATAGTGCAGATGCCAACACTGGGTCCATGGTTGTATATCACTGTATGAGAAGCATATTCTCTTGTCCAGATACAAATGTAGCTGAAAAGGACTCAGGGTTTGAAGTGCACGTTAGTGACAATGCAGAATGTGGCTATATCATGTTGCCTTTACCATGTTAGCTCAGTTAAGCCAAGATTTACTATGACCATGGTTTCATTGTACTAGCTACCAAGGCAACAAGCGCAATTGGAAGTCTCCACTGCAGATACATGGAATACCCAGGCTAATAAAACAACACCGAGCACTGCAAATATGCTTAATTCAAAAGCATGAGACTGGCCTCGGAGGAAATAACTTTCCTGAGCCATAATATAGGCCATTTATTTAAAAAGTCATTCTGATCAGCCTGCTAATTGCAGCACACATGAGCCAGTATTTGAAAATTCATTAGAAAGAAGAGGAGACCTTTGGTAGTAGAACCTCACAGTGCTTGAAGTGGCAGAACTGATGGAAGGTAGAATGCCAAATCCCAGTTTAGCAATATGTATTACGAGTACATACCTCCTAAACAGCTCTGCAGATGGGAAAGGAGATGCAACCAACATTTCTTTTGTCCTGTTTCTTCTTGGATCCCTTTGCAAGGGCAAGGAGGACTCGAATTTGGCAGATAGGAGAAGAAGGTGGGCAAAGGGACTGTGGAATGTGCAGGGCAAGATAAGGCTTTTAATGTCTTTCTTGCTTCGGACTGTTAATGTCCATCACCCCTGACCATCTCTACTGCTAACTGGGGCTCATGGGAATTACAATCTAAAACATTTAATTATTTCATTTTTACCTCCCCACATTTCCACCAAAAAACATCAAAGTGCTTATAGAACAATTTAGAATATAATAATACACTAAAACTCATAAAATACCATAAAATCTTAATAGTGAGAGAATAAAAGCAACACTCAAAACACAGAGCTGCTTACAGGCTAAAGGCCTGTATGAATAAAGAGGTCTTGCTTGTCATCAGAAAGATGAAGAGGAAGCAAATGCCACAGCTTGGGTGGGGAGCACCAGAAAGGCCTTCGCTCAGGTCACCTCCAAATGCGCCTCTGAAGGCAATAGGTTCAGAAGAAGGGCCTCTCTAGGAATTCTAAAGGAACAGGCAGGCTGGTATGAGAGAAGCCTGTCTTTCAGGGGGTGTAGAGGTCTTTCATGTAACATGGAAGATGCCACATTAGGGAAGGCTGTGATTCATTATCTCTAACATGCATGCTGCCACTAGAAGGACACATTGCTCATGGCTGGGAGTTTGTTAACATTGCTTGTCCAGACACACCTGGTAGTTTTGATGGATGGCAGCACCCACATGAATGCATAGTGCTACTCAGAAATGCCAAACTTAATGCCAGTCAGTTTCTTCCTCCCTCCTTTGGTCTCACCAAAGGATTAGGGCCAGCCTAAGTGAGAGTGTGTGCCCATGTCTAGCTATCAGAGGATCAGGAGGACACATCAGGCTCATCTCCCTTAAGGAGCAGAGTTTCACCTGTTTTTAGGTATCTGTGCAAATGTCCTCCCAGTCAAATTGACACCATGCTGCTCCTAACACTCCACTTACCAGCTAGGCTACTTCGTATTTGCTAAAACCACCCACATGCCAATCCTGTCATTGAGGGACAGGTAAAAAGCCTTCACCTTAGATTTAGTGGCTTGTGCTGTGCCCTTACATCAGTTCCTGCTGATCTCTATTTGTTCATTTCAAGGAAAATAAAGTTCAATCTGTCTTTGTTCCAATCCTTATCAAACTATATGTAAAGGTATGTTCAGAAGGACTCTAAAACACCAGCTCCTGGAAGCAGCACATGGCCTGAAGGACAACAAATGCTACCTTGTTCTCCTTGCTGAGTGGAATTCCAATTGCATTGCAAGTGAATTCTTGCATAGCATTATAGTGTGCATCTCCGTAAATTTGCAAAGCAGCTATGCTCTCAGAAGAGTGCTGGTTAATCGAATATCTTTTTTATGTATGTGAAACCTGTCTTACCACTCAATAACACGGTTGCATGTCCTCTACCTGTACCCGCTTTAGAGGTACAAAAGCATAATGACATGGCAACTGTTCAAAGTACAGAACCTTATTTTTCATCGTGCATTCCAGGGAGGATTCCTGCTCATTGAGGGCAAGGCACTTTCAGTAGCACTCACTTTCTCCAATGAGTCTGCCTTCTCTCCACCATTGTCACCAGTTGCTGTTGCTGATTACTACTACCATTTTCTTGCTGGCTAGCAGAGAACCAGGAAACAAGTAGGCAGTGGCATCTATTGCACCTACTTCTCCCTACCAACATTGTCTGGGTCAGATAAGGGGCAGGTGAGCAAGCAGGTTGCACTGGGGAAAGAGCAACTCCAGGGGGCTCTTGTCAGAGGGCCCCTGCTGTGGTCTGGACCCTCAGGTGGTACCCAAGCATCAGTCTTGTATTTCCCTGTCTGTTTAGAAGGTCTATTTTCATATGTTGCTTCCAGACTTCAGAACTTCAGTGAATATATTCTGATTTCTGTATTTTATATTTTTCAGTATTACGTTTGTATCACACTGGCAAATATGAGAACTCTGACATTTAAATGCAACAATATATGTTCTTCTTGGGTCTGGCAGGTTATAATTTTGTGCTGTGGATCAGAAGGAATGTGGATTCTCGTCCCATGGACTTCATCCTTTAGGGAAAGGGCCATTGCTGAGTGATAATAGAACACATGGTTTGCATGGAAAAGGTCCCAGATTCAGCCCTCACCATCTCTAGCTAGGGCTGGGGAAGACTTCTGCCTAAAATGCTGGAGAGCTGCTGTCAGCCAATGTGCCATAGACAATAGCGAGTGAGATGGGCAGTGTTTTTATTCAGCGTAAGGGAGGAAAATGCATATTTGAAGTTTCCTAGCATTCTTTCGTTAGCATCCTGCTAAACACAAGATGTGGTGGACTATGGCTCTGCTCTCACTGGGGCAGTGTATCCAGCCTGGTTTGTATTCCAAACTTTTAAGGAACTATCCATGGTTATAAACCTATTTTGACGACAGGGTTTGTCACCAGAGATCTCTCCTCTAAGTTCATCTAACACTCAGGGTGTATAAAACACTCCATTGATATTGGAGCCACAAAGAGCAGGCAGGGTTCCCTGTGGCACAATTCATCTTCTGGCTGACCACTCCATGAGCCACTCCTTTATCTAAGGGGAAAACTAGCAGGTTCTACTGAGGGCAAGGTGAGAATTTCATGTTGATTTTGATAAGAACTTAAGAAAGTGTGCACAGTTCTTAATATCTGAGAAAAAAAGAGATTTGCCTTTGAAAATAATAATAATGCTATTAAAATGCTGGAGAAGCCAAAACTGAGAGATTTTGGACATTTAGTACTTTGCTCTGAAAAGTCTATGTTTCACTCCCTCTATATTCAATCCTGTTCGTACTAAATTATGGTTATCATCCCTTTCTTTCTGACAGTCTTCTCATCTGTAACAACTATATAGTTGGGAGGTACTTCATAGTAGGAATTTAGCTGCGCGGACAGGGCAAAGAATTTTATTTCAGTACATTTTTAATTAAAATAATTACCAAAATTTGCAACATACCTCATATTCAAGAGAGAAAGGAAGAGGATAAAACGGAGAGGAAGAGGAGGATTATATACACTGTCTTAGGTTTCTTGCAGGAAAAAATATAAAAAATATATAAATATTTTTATATGAATAATTAAAAGAAAAAAACTTGACAGTTTAAAAATTGGAATGCAGGAGAAAGTGTAACACATAGTTTTGCCCATCTCTAGACTTCATCAATCATACAAATCATAAAACGCTTAGGAAAAAAGATACAGAACAATATTAGGCAAAACAAACTCTATTTATACAGATTAGAAACATGGAATAAAATATTGGGTAGGATAATGCACTATCAAACCATATATCTACCATATTCAACCATCTAGATTTTTAAAAATCAAGCCTAGGTTTGGCAACAGGGAGAGGAAAACATGCTGCCTAAAGTACAAATGAAATGTTTTCACCCTTACCATACACATTTAGGTACCTGGAAGTAAGGACTTCCTTCTAAATAGCTGGGAAGAGGCTTGTACTGCAAATAGAGTCTCTTCCTAACAGGCCTTTCCCACCCTGGTGCCCTCTAGATGTGCTTGACTAAATCGGCCAGCATCCCCATCTAGCATATACTTTTGAAAGTATTTCTATTTCAGCCCAAAGAGGCCCAAGCTTTTTTGCCCTTGGCAGCTCAAACAAAACATGCTAAGATGGAGAAGTTTTGTTTGGGCTGTCTGTTAGGGCAAGGGCTGCAGCTTGATTCTGCTGCAGTGTTGGCTTAAGTCAATCTCTTGTTTACAGAAGGATTTGGCAGAGTAATTCTATGTAAAACTTTGTCTGGTTCTCTTCCTAACACCACCTTAAACTTTTATCTTCTTTGGGCAAACATATCTGAGAGAACTGCACTAGCTATTCATGTTTAGTGGGAAAGATGTTTTGGGAAGGGGAGAACTGAAAGAGAGAAGCAGTGAGATGGGAAAAGGAGGGGTGATTGATGCTTTCCCTGCCTGCCACTTTCCCACTCCACTCACCCACCCACTCCAAGGGTTTCCAAACAGGTTTTTGTTCTGTTACAGGCAGTTACTAGGGTAGCTCACTTTACAGAATGAAATCCTCTAATTGAAGGACTCCATGGTCCTTTATTTTGAAGGCATCCTCTATTTGAACAACTGTCCAGTCCAAGTTTGGTTTAAGCTTAAGAACCACCATCAGGGGCTTGAACCTGCCCATCGATAGCACTGAGACCTCAAAGTGAACAAGCATATAGGCGATCTGATTTTCCCTACAAGCATGATAGGTATTCCACTTCAATTATAGTAATTATTTCTAAATGCGCCTCTACACACGTAGATTAGCTTATCCAGTTTTTATGCAACCTCTGTTCTCTGGTGTCCTATTTCATTTGCAATGTGCAACTGTGGCCACCCTAGCATGTGAATGTTAAACATAGCTTGTCATCACATAAGCCTAGCTTAGAAATAGGCATGGCTGGCTAATTTTCAACAGGAACATATCTTCAGATTAGGCACACTATTCATACATTTTATTTTTTGGCTTGAACCTTGCCTTCTCATCATTCCCCTGGAATCTAGTGCTAATGATTTTTATTTATTAATTATATTTCTATCCCACCTTCAAGAAACTCAAGGCAGCTCTCTTAATCTTCCTCTTCTTCTCAATCTTATCCTTACAGCAACTCTGTGAGGTAGGTTAGGCTGAAAATCAGTGACTGGCCCAAAGTCACCCAGTGAGATTTTGTGGCTAAGAGGAGACTAGAACCCAGATCTCCCCAGATCCCATTCCAACACTCTAATCACTACCCTAAACTGATTAACTTATAGCAGACCATATGTCCCAACATGCTTAACTCACCATCCAGCTTTAGTGGTAGTATAAAACTACCACTTGGGTTCTGGACTAGCAACATTCAGGTCGGCGTTTTGGGGCTTTCCAGGGCCCACCCCAAGGAAAGTGGATGCTGCTGAACCTTCTCATTGTCACAGCCTATTCACCTGTCCTCTCAGAGCAGGCAAGGAATGATAAATGTGAGCAAATGGCAAGACGCTTACTTACAAAAAGCCACAAATGAGGAAAGGCGTTACCAAAAAAGAGGACAAAAAGGGATAATGTCTTGCATAATATTTATGTATTTTAATTTATAGCTATGCATAAAAGTTATAGATAATTATCATCATAAAAATAGAAACACTGTGAATTTCACCATTGTGCTGAAGGGTGTAGCCAGGTGACCAGTGCACCTGCTTGTTCTACTTGCTGCCTGGATGCCAAGTGTTGGTGGGCAACACTTCCTATGGTTCATTATCTTTAAACTGGAATTAGACAGGACAACTTTCAAAAAGGGGACAGCTTCAAATGCAGAACAGTCCTCTGGTGACCCTTGAACCAGAGGATTGTCCTCTGTCAAATAAGCCATGGGGCCATCCCAGAAGATGGAAGAGCATCCTTCACCTGCAGGGCAGACAATTGCCAGGCACCTGGCAGATCACAGCAAATGGCTAGAAATAATGCAAATGGTCCAGAACAAAGAACTGGGTGACAGGGCTGATCCAGGACATTTTGCTCCCTGAGGCAAAGAACAAGATGGTGCTTTTATTCTTTGTTTTTATTCTATGTATGAAATGTATTCTATGCATTTTTATTCTATGTAAAAAAAAAACTGGGCAGGCTCTTGAACTATTCTTCCACACAGGTGATGGGACACCATTCTTTTCTGCACCTGAGGTAATCGGGTAACTTAGAGGGCAGAAGGCAGGCTCTGTGGCATATGCTTTCTCTTCCAACATCATGCTGCCACCTTGCAGAGCCTGCTGCCTGAGATGACCATTATTCCCATAATAATGGGGCCAGCCCTCTTTGGAACTAACACTTTGGAACTGTTAGGAAAGGATGCAATCCTATTTGTGTTTAGACAGAAAAAGGTCGATAGCTTCTAGCATTCCCCAGCCATCAACAGGGAGTGCTGGCTGGAAAATCCTGGGAAACAGGGGACTCTGCTTAGCCTTATCTAAACATGCTTAGGATTGTGTCCTAAAGCCAGTCCCATAGCCATCATCACCGAGGAGAGGAAGCTCTGGTAAACAGTCAGTGTGTGTGTGTGTGTGTGTGTGTGTGTGTTGGGGGAGGTGGCAGCACTGTAGCTACCCTTTGAGAAAGGAGGAGAGCTTTTCTAAGGGATGCCCAGAGGAAGGGGCCCTGCAGAGCAAGTGAATGAGGAGGGAGGGCAGGCGGGCAGTCAGGCTTGGCACACTGGCTGCCTGAGAATAAGCCATCAAGCCAACCGCAAACAGAATGCATCCACATGCCAAGCAGGTTCCTCCATCCAGCACCAATTGCTAAGAGAAGCAAAGGATGAGACCAGGCAGAGAAAGTGGCTGTGCCAGGTGCATTCCTGAGAAGGGTGTGCAGAACTCAAAGCTTGGTTTCAAGGGATGGCATTACTCCAGTTCAAAGGCCCTGGCCAGAATGTGTCGTCATCCACCAGCTTGGTGGGAAGGGAAAAGTTTTTGTTCATGGCTTGTGGATAGGGATCATGTTAAAGCAGCACAGCTGGGAAATGTGTGCCGTGCAATGTACAGTATCAACGTGAGGGCCATGACAAGGAAGACAGTTCAGGCCATTCACATTCAGTGCATCTGCTCCCAGCTGTCCATGCTTTACTTTGCTAGGGGGCTGTGAGCAACTTGTCCCACTTTCTAGTGTGGGTGTTTGGTGTATTGGGGGGGTGATGATCTGCAGGGGTCTAAAATGCTGATCTGTTCATGAAGCAGGCCAGCTCCCCTTTCAACTGCAAGGTCATGTCCCCCTGCATTTTCAAAGTGCTCTTTATCCATAGTTTTCCTATCTGCCAGAGTCCACCCCACGAATGTATAATTTGAGACTCAGAAGATATAGCCCTATTCCACTCAGTCTGTTGCCTGACCTATGGTCTCCCTGTCTGGGTTCATATATTGCTGGAGGCCAAATCACACCATGTCCAGAGCTCTGCCATTCTGGGGTGGGTGTAACTGATGATGGGAAGGGTTATTCGATTTGTTTCCTGGGGGGTGAGAGTTATATCAGCCCTTGACTTAGTGTCACATTTTCCAAACTGGGAATAGGTATGGAGGGGGTCTGTACTGGCCATGAGGGTGCCCCTTGCATGCTCCACCCACATCCATGTGTTACCACCTGCCTCTCTGCCCCAGCATAGTAGATCTGCTGGCTGAACTCCAGGGCATGGGATGGAGATCTGCAGAGAAAGACTGACACAGCTCATCTGAGAACACTTTCTGCTGACAGGGTGGTGCTCTGCTTCACTCCCTCTAACAGGTGGACATTCTAATGCATGATTACTATGTATGTCAAAGGAAGAGCCAAGACACTTTTAATTCCTGTGGCTGCAAGCACAAGCCATCAACAGCAAATGATATGAATATGATTTCATATGCTCCCAGTGCTGCCTTTGAAACAATGCCAGAAGGGCATTTCTTAATCCACACTTCTGGCATACATGGCACTTTGCGCTGCAGCAGTCTTCCTGCAAAGCAAGGTCTAGTTTTGCTTAGTATGGCAAGAATGATAGGAAGGTATGTGATGCTTCGCAATTCCCTTCAGGCAATAATTGTGAGCTATGCCAGAGATTCCATTTTTAGTTCCATACTATACTCAGGATGACTACCTCCTATATTCAAGAAGACTAAAAGTATTGCAGTTGTGAAGCCAGGAAAGGATTCAAATCTCCCTCAAAGTTACAGGCCAATTGCTCTACTTTGTGTCACTTACAAACTTCTAGCAATATTTATGCTAAACAGAATTGTCTTGGCAGCAGAATCTGTAGTTCCAATAGAGCAACCTGGATTCTGTTCAAAACGTGACTGCAGTAATCACGTCCTTCATTAACTTCTTACGTGGAAAATGGTTTTAAAAGGAAAATGAAAAATCTCTCCATCTTCCTTGAACTCTTGGCAGCCTAAGATACTGTCTGGAGAGGACTTCTCAAACTAGTTAAGGTTGTTCCTTGCCATAACACCATTGCCTTAATAGACAACATGCTGAGCAATAGGACCTGTTAAGTGTTTACAGAATTTGATAAGAGTAGATATCACAAACTGAACAATGGATTGCCACAGGGATCTCTGTCATCCCCTACTCTTCTTAGTTTGTACATTCATGATCTTCCTGAAACTGTCTCCCAGAAATGTATTTATGCTGACATCAACCTTACAGTCCAAAGAACCAATTTTAGTGAAGCAGAGGATATCCTCTCACAAAACCTCCAGAAGTTGTATGATTACTTCAAAAAATGGCATCTTCAACCAAGCCGATCAAAAACAGAAGTAGCCCCATTCCATCTCAGCAATAGGCATGCTAGCTATCAGCCTACGGTACAGTTCTGGAACCATATTTTACTGTGTAATAAGTCCCCAAAGTACCTGGGAGTTACCTTGGACAGATCACTGACCTTCCGACAATACCTGCAAAAAACAGTTGCAAAATTGAAAAGCCACAATAATTGAGTAGAGTGGCTGGAACATCCTGGGGTGCTGAAGCTAACATCCTGTGAACAACAGCTTCGGCCCTGGTTTATTCTGCAGTGGATGGAGTATTGTGCTAGTGTGTGGTTCAACAGCTCCCACACCTAAATGGTTGATATCCAACTCCACCAGACAGTCCGCATCATCACTGGCACACTGCATCCCACCCCTGTTCACTGGTTACTAGTACTCAAGCAACATTAGACCACCTCACTTTAGAAGACAACCTGCTCTCGCTCAGTTATAGTCAAAGATGCTGAATAACAAGGTCCTCCCTATTCATCAGGATATTGTACAGACCATCACAAGGCTGTCTCATAGGCCAGCTTGGGAAACAGCCATTTATCTTACATCTACCCAGTTTAACCCTAAGAACGCCTCGAGAGAGGAATGGTCCAAGTTGCCTTTTTGCGGCTTGAACATTAGTGATCCCTCTTCCAAACTTCCTGGCTCTAACCTGCCTCACCCTTTCTGGACAAAATTGAATAGAAATAGACATGATATGAGAAGGAGTGCCTCTGCTCTGTATCAATGGGGATGGAAAGATTCTCCTTGCTGCGACTGTGGTGCCAACATGCAAACTATCAAACATATTGTGCAAGAATGTCCAAGACATGCATTTCTTGGCTCCTTAGAAGATCTGCACAAAGCAACACCAGAGACAATCACTTTGTTAGCTGAACCGGACATCCAGTTATGAGGCTACGGCTGTACCCCTGCAGAAGATTTGTACTTATTTGTGTGGACTGTGTGTATTTGCTCTTTCTCTTATCGTGAACTCCTCATATGCTTAAAAAAGTGTGAAAAGAATGAAAGAGTTTAAAAGTTCCCAAATACTAGGAAGTCAGCAGGGAGCACTTGCTCAGTCACCTCCTATGCAGTTATTTGCAAACCACACATTTGACTCAGTCCTACTAACAACAAACACATAAGCAATGAAGTTGCCACATGCGCACTAACAACATTCTAGCACCCTTGTTCTGCACAGACCCACCTTCTGGATATTTTGTTGGAAGTCAGCTCTTTTTCTCTCTCTCCCCTGCCTTGCAGGCCAACCTGCCTCTGATAACACCTTGCACGATTGAGAACTGGAGATCTCAAATGCTTGCACATTTCTGGTGACCTTTGATCTGATCTAATAAAGACATTACTCTAACATGGATTTTCCCCATTATGGACAACACATTGATCCTTGTTTTTAGTTTATTGAGGTAATTCTAGATGAAATACATTTATTTTGATGGTGAATATAATTTTTCAGACATCTGCTTCTGTAAGAGGGACTAATTCTCCATCTCTTCCTAATAATAAGTGCATCTATTTACTGATGCTCTAAGACAGTTGATCAGCTGTCAGGCTATGAATCAGCTGTAGTCCTCAAAACCACTTTGTGCCTTGTAGCCATACCAAATGTTAAATAAAGTATGCAAAAGTGGTTTAATATACCATTTAAAATGTCTTTTGTAATGAATATAAAGTCTGTGATGCAGAAAGCTGTAAGGAAAAGGTTCACAGACTGGAAAAACAGAGGTGTCTACAAAGCTTGTTTATCTCTGCTGTAAGTCAGTTTCACAATCATCGTTTCCAAGTCCTTTGAGCAAATTGACATGTGATGTGTAAGGGCTAAGATGCAGCTTAAAATCCATAGACATGACAGGTAGATGCCAAAAGAGTGATCCACTGATTAGGCATTTTGTGGCTGTGCCCCCAGTTTTGCAAATTCCTCAGTGTGCCCATAGAGCCAAAAATTTTTAAAGTGACACTTAGGCGAGAGGGCCACCCAACAGGAGTGGCAAAAACCGCTGCCATTCTTTTTTTTATCCCTTCTCAGATCAGATTGATTTTAAATTACTTTATTAAAAAAAATAAAAAGACACCAGAAGGTATTCCAAATGTCTTTGCAAGGTGTGTTTTGTTTTTCAGTCCTACAAGCACACAAGAAAAAAATGCCCCCTGCTTGGAGTTCGGTACAGTCTACCTCCACTTAACCATGTCAGAAAAACATGACAAAGAATCTTGTCTAACAAATTTATGCTGGCTCAGGTGGTGACATCAGCAGAATGATATGGCAGCTTGGATGGAATCCCCATCTCCCTCTCAAAAGCTAATGAGCAACAACGAAAAGCCAAGCTTAAACATAAACATTGGGAGGTGAAAGGTTATGTGCCAGGGCAAGGAATGAAACATAAAAGCCACCTTTGGAACAAATAAAGACCCAGTGCTTGTAAGCCTGGAGGTGGAAGACAAGGCCAAAATAACAAACAAAAGACCTTAAAAAAGCAAGGAAGAACTGAAGACCTTAACACAAATGTTTACATTACTCAAGCAATTACAGGAAGAATGGATAGATGCAATTAAAAACATTTAAAGAAAGGATGACCAAAATGTCAGTTAAATTTGACAATATATTCAGAACTGTCTCACCCGTGTTGGAGTTGGGAACAAAACATAAAAAGGTAACTGACATTCTCTGAAATACTAATAAAACCATAAACAGAAGAAAGATGTTCTCAGAAAATTGCTGTCAACACTGCAAGCTTCATAACAGAGGTTTGAAAAAATCAGCAGAAGGCAATAATACATAAACTTTTCTAATATTCTGGTTTCAAGATCTGTTTCTTTATATCTGAAGACACTATGCCTTATTTGCTAAAGCAGTAAAGGAATCTAAGCCATGAGCTATCATTGTCCTCTTCCAATATGCATGTTTAAAGAAGAAATCCTAACTCAGAGTTGCAAAATGGGACGAATAAGGCACAGAAAAGATAACATTCATCTGTAGCAAGACTGGAGCCCAGAGACACTCCAGACAAGAGGATGGTTCAATATCTGACAAACTGAGAGGTATAGAAATAAGACACACAAGAGACGACCCCTTTAAAATCATAGTTTATCAAACTGACAGAACCATAATTACAAATACACACTATGAAGCCAAGATATTTCTAACTTAGGAATTTAGATCCAGGAAAAATTACCCCCAATCAAGCAGGTAAGGTGGCACAAAAGAATACCTTCAAAGGGACAGATATGAAACCAAGAAGTTTCAAGAAGAAAATAGTTCCAGAAAATGCCAAGAGATATATCACAATGAAGGGGATCTCGCGAGTTGTTCATTTTATTTGTCATGTCTTTGTTCACATTAGTCTAGATCAGAAGGTACTAATATACACCAAATAAATGAGTCAATATTACTAATCAGTGGTTAAAAAGAGATAAGGTAGATTCAGTTCAGCATATATCAATACAAAAATATGGTTGAAATTAAAATCCTTTTGTATTTTGTCAATCAATTAGGAAATCCAGTTAGGAAATACATACACATTAAAAAGGAAAATGCCAGTGACATATTATTACAAGAAACACTCCATAAGAAACAAGATAAATTGACTTGTTACACTAGAATGGACAATACATACTCAGTCACAGGTATTCCAAATCATCTGGAGCTGCAATAATGCTGACAAAGTTTGATTTTGTAATAGGAGATGTATTGTAAGAGGATGAAGGAAGTATATTTTCTAAAGACTATCTAAGACTCACGATAGTTCCACTGTATAGTTGCAATAAAAAAACCCCAACAATTTAAAACAGGCACTACATTCTTGCAGGTTTATACAAATGTAAGTCAATTGGGAAATTGTATAATTGGTTACCACTGAATTCCTGTATGCACACTCACCTAGTAGTAAGTCCATACTGTCACTCCAAACTGAGTATCAAATGGCAAATGCAGTTCAACGTAAGCAAGTATAAAGTGATATATGTGGAGGAAAAAATCCCAACTGGGATACATCAGCATGTATATGCTAATGTATCTCAGTTAACAGTCACTGACCTGAGATATTGGGGTTGTGGTAGACAGCTCAGTGAAAAATGTGAACCCACTGTGTAGTCACTGTGAAAAAGACAAATTCCATGTTAGTGATAATATGGAAAGGAACTGAAAAATAACACTGACAAGATCATATTCCCATTCTACAAATGCATGGTAGAACTATACTTAAATCACTGTAGAGTTGGGAAAAGTACAGGAAAAAAATTAAGTGACATAATGAAGGGGCTGGAACAACACCCCTGTGAGGAATTATTAAAACATCTGAGACTGTTTAGCTCAGGAGACAAGCGGCAAGTAAGAAAGGCCATGATGGAGGTGTACAAAATTGTGCATATTGTGGAGAAAGTAGGCAGGGAGACTCCCCCCCCCCCCAACCTCTTAATACTAGAACCTGTGTGCAGCTGATGAAGCTGATTGGTGGGAGATTCAGGACAAATAAAAAGGAAGTACATTTTCCACACCAGGCATAGTTAAAACACAGGATTAATTTCCAAAAGATGTAGTGATGGCCCCCAAGTTGGATGGCTTTAAAAGGGGAAAGAAGAAATTCATGGAGGATAATGGCTACTGGCCCAGTACCAGAGGCAGTATGCCTATGTACACCAGTCACTGGTGAATTTGGAAAGGAGGGTACTATTGCACCCCTGCTCTGCTTTTGGGTTTCCCATGAGTAGCTGATTGAGCAGATGGACCCTTGGGCTGATACAGCATGTTTCTTTTTAAGATCCTCAACCTGTCTTGAATGGAGGGATAGCCCTAGTAATATTATGCCAGAAAAAACACTTTAAAGTTAACCTAATAATCTGCCTTCCACATGCTTCAGTAGACATAACAGTAATTCAAGACAAAAGACAGGAACTGTCTGCAGAGCTCTAATTTGACCAATATTTACTAATCCTCAAAAGCCACACCTATTTTGGAAAGGGTGCAATAGCCTGTCATACTGAGAGAGCCCTGCCCTGTGAGTACATTTTACTGTTCCGTTGGCTCTATCAAAAGTTCAGCATTTAGCACATTGACAGATATATCATGTTGCAAGTATTACAAAAATTGCTACAGTTCAATTTCTGTAAGACTTTTGCTACCTGGTAGGCTGGACCACCCACCAGCAGGAACTCTGTCTTGTCTGGATTAAGCCTGAATTTATTGGCCCTCATCCAGCCTATTACTTCAGCCAGGCACTGCTTAAGAACAGCCACTGCCTTGCCTGGACTAGATGTAAAAGAGAGGTAGAGCTCAAGATTATGTCATGAATGACCTGGCATTCAAAGCAGCAGCACCAAGCCTGAGGGCTGCTTGATATCACTACCTGGAATCTTCAGGTTGGAGGAGAAACCAAAAGAGGGGACAGACACTAGCCATCTGTCCCCCACTTCGTCTGTATGACATGTTAAACCCCCAGCACCATGTCTTCCCTTCCCCATAACTACCCCAATAGGGGTGCCCATCTGCTCCTCAGGAACTCCCTTAAACAATTAAAACCCAAGTAAAATAAAATGCAATACAGATTAACTACCCAGACTAGGACACCATTTATTAAAACATTAAACCAGAGCCCAACTTCAGAAATGCCACTGGCTCCATATAAAACAAGTATTGTTGTTGTTGTTGTTGAAGCACAAAGTTGTTCCCAACTCTTCACAACCCTCCACCATCCCCTCAGGGTACATCCAAGCCCACATCCACCGTCCCAGTGACCCCATCCAGCCACCTCATTCTCTGCCATCCCTGTCTCATTTTGCCTTCAATTGTTCCCAGCATCAGGGTCTTTTCCAATGAGTCCTTCCTTCTCATTAGGTGGCCAAAGTATTTGAGCTTCAGCTTTAGTACCTGACTATCTAAAGAGCAGTTAGGCTGGGTTCCTTTAGGATCAATAGATTTGATCTCTTTGCAGTCCAGAGGACTCTCAGGAGCCCTCTCCAGCACCACAATTCAAAGGCCTCAATTCTTCGGCGCTCAGCCTTCCTTATGCTCCAACTCTCACAGCCATACAGTACAACTGGGAAAACCATAGCTTTGACTATATGAACTTTTATTGGCAGGGTGATGTCTCTGCTTTTAGTATGCTGTCTAGATTTGCCATAGCTTTCCTCCCCAAGCATCTTTTAATTTCTTGGCTGCAGTCACCATCTGTGGTGATCTTGGAGCCCAAGAAAATAAAAACTGTCACTACCTCCATTTCTTCCCCATCTATTTTCCCTCAAGTGATAGGACCAGATGCTATGATCTTAGTTTTCTTAATGTTGAGTTTCAAGCCAACTTTTGCACTCTCCTCTTTCACCTGCATCAAGAGTGATCATAAAGCAACTATAATAATATATAAAACTATCCAAGCCAGCCTGTCCCCCAGTGCAAATGAACAAAGTCCCAGGCCCAACCCAACCCAACCCCGAAGGGCCCCAAACAGCTATCCTGTTGGCCACTGCCTTTCAAATGCTTTTGATCTGCATGTCAATGACACATAGGCAGGACTAACTGCACAGATCTTTCCCATGTAGTTGCCACCTTTTTTTTCTTTTTTTTCAGTAAGACACCACCTGCTTCAACTATATGGTTCAGTCATTCACTTGTAACCCTCAGAGTTGTGGGACTGATCAGAGGGAGGCAAATGACTTGTCACATAGTGCAATTCCTTCTGTGGGCCAAACTTCCGGGATTTCTAGCACACACTGAGATAACCATGTGATGACACACACCTCACATAATCTGGATTATTTTCTTCTGTACTGTTATAAGAGTCCTTTTTTAAACATCTTTGGATGATTATTTGCTTTTGAAGATGAAGCCAGGAAAAGACATGGTGATTCTATCAATGGAAGAATCCTGCCAATTTGGATGTAACAAAAAGGATGCTGGATCAAACCAAAGTTCTACCTATTCTAGTATTCTGTTCACATTGTGGCCAGCCAGCTGCCCACAGGATCCCTCAAGCAGGATGGTACAACAGCTCCTTCCTGCCTAAGCTTTTACAAAGGGCAATTCTCTGTTTGAAGGTCTGTCAGAGGACACTTTTCTATTTGACGGCATCCTCTGTTTGAAGGGTTGCACACCTTTCTTTTGCCCCATGTCTTTAAACCAGATTTAAACCAGATGACCCTATAGTGGTGGCGAACCTATGGCACGCATGCCACAGAGGGCATGCAGAGCCCTCTCTGTCGCCATGCAAGCCAAGTCGCCCCAGCATCAGCCCAGCAGCCAAGCATCGGATAACAGCACACACGCATGCTTGGAAAGGAGTAACGGCGCCAGACTATGATGTCGCAGGCTGTGACTCATTAGCCACGACTTGTCCGAGTTTTCACATGGCCGGTCAGTGCGCTGCCAAGGGTATATATATATATTTGCTTGGACTGGCTGTGGGTTGTCTTTTCTAAACTAAAACCTCAGTATTAAGGTTTTATTGCAGTGTTGGCGCTTTGTGATAAATAAATGGGTTTTGGGTTGCAGTTTGGGCACTTGGTCTCTAAAAGTTTGCCAACACCTGCCCTATACATATAAAGCAGCATGTGCAAGTTTTATGCAAATACCTGCTTTTTTTTAACTGATGCACAGAATCATTGAATACTAGAGTTGCCATGAAGGGCATTGGATCCAACCCCCTGCTGTTGCAGGACAACAATTAACAGAATCCCATTCAGATGGCTGCACAATTTCTTTTTGAATGTCTCTAGTGTGGGAGAGCCCACGACCTCTCTAGGCAACTGGTTCTACTGCCGTATTGCTCTGACAGTGAGGAGGAAGCTTTTCCTGATGTCCAGCCTGAATCTGGGTTGTCACAACTTGAATTGATTATTCTGTGTCCTATACTCTGGCATCAGCAAGAAGAGACTCCGTTTTGGAGAAAGTTTTGGGGACCACATTACAGTGGTGGGTGGGGCCAAGGGAAAGAGGGTTAGGGCCAAAAGCAAAATGGGCACAGCTAAAATGCCACAACATAGCAGTATAATTTAATTTAAAGATCTTGCTGCCAGTAACAAAGCCCTAGATTAGGGATTTCAGTATTTCAGAATGGGGAAAGAAATGCACTAATGTGGGGAAACCATGAAAAGACTACTGCTGGATTGGGATTTGGTCTCCTGATCAGAGTTCATGCACCCTTGCTCTCCTATATTAACAAAAACTCTTACAGCACCTCAAAGATCTACAAATATATTATGGCATAAGCTCTGGTGGACAAGAATCCATAATTGTGTGTATGTTTAAGATGCCACAAAAATCTTTGCAGGACTATCCACCACCAGGAATTATCAAGTATAGAGGATGACAAGTTGTGTACTGTACTCTTATTCTCATCACTGCTCCAGTTTAGGATCCAAGCAAATCCTGTATTAAACTTCTATTGTGACCCTTTTAGCCCAAGTCATCAGTATGCTAATAGCAACAAGAAGACTTGTTTCTTGGATTGTGTAAACCACCCAGAGAGCTTTGGCTATGGAACACTACAGAAATGTAATAAATTAGTGTTATTGTTAGTATTATTAATACTACTACTATTTCCTGTTTTATCAAGAAAAGACAATCTTCTGATATTTTCACCATCTGACAAAAATAAAAATCTGTATACAGACTAGCTGGCCCAAATTTTGCACTGGCAAGGTTCAAAGAGATGATGGCAAGAATAAAGAGTGCTTTAAAAAATCTGAAAAATGGGCAGGGAAACTGATTTGTCTCTCTGTCGTTTGTCTGATTTGTCTGTCTACTGCTGTCTGCAGAACACTGTAGCTACTGCACAACTGGCAGTTAATAAGCACCATGAGAAACACATTTCAGCAGATTTAACTGGTGAGAGTGCTTTCTTGCCTCTTTTCAAGATCTATGGAGACTGACAAAGTTAACAGCAAAAGGTTTTCAAATAAAGAACACTGAATTCCATATCAACATTTAATGAGAGTTAGAATATTACTTTCCACTTCCTAACAGACCTACCTAGGAATCTGTAATACCAAGA
>NW_025336374.1:1138810-1149892 GCF_004798865.1 Varanus komodoensis | reverse complement strand
AGTTAGGACCCCGAGGGTATGGAATGGGCTTCCACAGGAGTTGCTTGAGGCCCCATAGGTGAGGGTGTTCATGGTGGGTATGTTGTGAGCGCAGCCAGCTGGAGGCGGGAGTCAGACTAGATGGCCTGGGAGGTCTCTTCTGACTGGCTCTGTTTCTCTGTTTCTAATCTTCATTTGTTTACATTTATATTTCCATGGGTGAGGTCTCATTTGCATCTCTTCCTAAATTGGAAAGAAATTTGCATCCTCACAGAGCCTGAGAAAGTTAGTGCGAATATTTAAGCAATTTGCCTTTAGGGTCTGCTTAACACAACATTCTAGTTGTGATTGCACATTATTTGTAAATGACAGTGTTCATCCAATGTACAGTGCAAAATCATGTTCTTACTGCAAGTCTGCTGAAAATTGTATTACCACCTGAGGCTTGCAGACATGCATGTTTACAGGGCAGTGAAAGAGAAATAAGTGTCTTCCTTTCTAAAACAAGAGATATAGGCTCACCTCTGACTTAAGCCAGAACTATATTATGCACACCTCTTACATACACTCAGTCTTTCTGGTCCCAGCTTCAAGATACATCAGCTCAGTATCTTCCCATTTATGACTGAGGCTATGCACTGGACATGCTAGAACCAGTGCAGTTGCAGTATCATTGTGATGTCAACTGAACTCAACCCAACTGAAAAGGGCCACATTTTCCCAATGTCAGTTTCAAAGGGATATTTTAGAAGGCATGTCATAAACCCAACATCTAGCTTTACCTTTGCCTATTGCTGAAGAGAAGAACTTTGCCTGATTTCCTCTCTACTGTTTTCTAACTTTGGTTCCCACTGTTAAGCAGAGACCATAGCTTTAATATGAGGGTGAGTAAGAAAACAGTGCAAATTCTTCCTGTATAGCTCTCAGGCTGAAATTGGCCTCAGAACTGTTCCACAAGCTTTAGGTAGCTAAATGGGGTCACTGGGGTGGTGGGTGTGGGCTTGGATGGATTCTGAGGGATGTTGGAGGACAGGAGAGCCTGGAGGAATGTTGTCCATGGAGTTGTCTTGAGTTGGGCACAACTTTGCGACTAAACAACAAATGTCTGAAGGTATAAGTAACAGATGCATCTGCCCTCTTTAAAAAAGTAGCTGATAAAGATAGAAAAGAAGAAGTTGGCAGCCAAGTTGCCCCTACTTGTGCAAAATGAAGGCACATTCTCTAAGTGAGGTCAGCCATGTTCTCATATAGCCACCGTTACAGATCAGAGATTGTGCAAATTTGGTCACAAGGTCCTCATGGCTGAAAAGAAGTGAGCAAAAGATTAACAGTGGTCTGCTGATGGGCAGCTGACCAGTTTCTGGGGGGGCATCTAGTACTTTTATTTGCATGTATTTTGACAGAGTGGTGAACCAGGCAAATCCTTGTCTGACCTAGCAAGCAACTTCCTATGTTTTTAAGCAAGACTACACATGTGAGATCATCCCACACAGATTTATTGAGCCATAACTATTAAGAAACCCAAGTATGCTCTCTTGATTTCTAAATTTAAAACCTATTAGTGGGCCACAGCATTTCCAGGCAGGGAGGAAAGGATATGAAGCACTGCTACTCTTGGAACAAGATTATAGGAAAGTAGAAGATTGAGGGATGATTCACATTGAAAGAATGTATAATTGTCAGGCAATAGCTGCGACTAGAATTCGTGGAGTTTGGCTGCTTTGGTTTCAGTCAACAGGGCAAGTTCAAGTTCACCTACATGGCATCTGCAGATATGGAAGAACCCTCCCCACCCCCGCAAAAGAAAAGATGTTGTGTGAAAATGTGCTATGTAACCAAGCATAGGCCCATGTCTAGACTTAAATTTATTGTGCAGCCTTGAAACTCACTGAGTAACATCAAGTCAAACAACTCAATCTTGACCTAATTCCCTTCACAGCATAACAACTAAATGAATAGAAAACTTAAGCTGCACAAAGTGGAAATAAGTTCAGGATGTTGTATGTAGTATTCTGAAAATATAAAAAACATCAAAGCTAATCCTAAATGCTTTGCCAAGAAAGCAGAATTCTGTGAGCGATGTACCTTAGGAATATTGTTCTTTTAGTTTAGAAAAAGAGTGACTAAGGCTCAGTCTCATAGAGATGTGGAGAAAACAGCAGGAGAAAAGGTTTTCTCTAGAAAATCCCTACTAGGAGTACAGAACATCAGGACCAGGCTCCAGATCTGATCTGACTGAGGTCTAATCCAACCTGAGTTCCAACCCCACTTTGCCCAAGGACCAATTGTTTGGTGGTTTCCCAGCTTTTGTGCAGTTTCCCCCCCAGTCTAACAGATTGAAATGTCTCTCCTGAGAGTAAGAATTTTAAGTCAAAATATGCAGGAATTTTTGCTTTGTGTTCTTACCCCTTGTGCCTTAGGCTCCATTCACCTCAGGAATGTACCAAGGGCTTCTCTGAAATGGAAATTGTATCTCAAGATGAAAGAAGTTCTACACCCTTGAAGTTGAAGTCATATAATTCAGCTGAATGGTGATAGGTTTAAGACAGACAAAAGGAAAACACAGTCTTCAGCCAACAGGGCTTTCCAAGGACATTTTGCTAGCTGAAGCAAAGAACATGATGGTGCTCCTTCTCTTTCTATATACTAAAGCCCACTGGACTAGCAGCTGGATCGTTCTTCTACACAGGTGATGGGGCAGCATCTTCTGTTGCACCTGAGGGAATCAGGTCAGCTTAAGGAGTACAAGGCAGACCCTGTGATACACAGCTGTTTTCCACAGCATGCTGCCATCTCCCAGAATCTGCTGCCTCACTCTTCCTGGGGACAGGGCCACTCCTGACACCTAATCAGTGCTAAGCACTGCCAACTTCTAAGGGAGCAGTGCCGGCAGAAGGGGTGCTTACATTTAAGCCTTGGCTGCACACTGGTTCTCTGTGTAAATACCTTTGCTGGAGCAGCTATTTGTTCTGTATTTTAGGTACCTGTAGATTTAAATGTGCCAAGGAAAGTGTTAAACCTCTAATAGTGCCAGAATTAGGGTGGCTACTTGTGTCTCTTTTAACAACGAGGGTACAAATTTGCATGTCAAATTTGTAGGTAGGCATGCACACAAACGATTACTATATTTTAACTGCAGTAATAAATATTTTACACACAAACACAAACATCCACTAGTCAGGACATTGCCCCAGCCAAGCATTCAAATTCCTGCACTTGTACAACTACAAACCTCAGCATTTGCACAAGTGCAGCTAAATGTAATGAGAAAAAGAACAAACCTATTTCTGCACACTCAGGGACATTTTCCGTGTAAATTATGTGCCACCTACTGACAGTCTCTCCAAGGTGCCATTCTGGTGCCATCCAAGGTGCAGACCTGTGGCTGCCCTTACCTTTTGAAATAACCGTGAGAAATCCAACACAGATTTCTTGCTGTCTCATTTACAGCAACAGTAAAGAACAGAGCCATTCTTAAAACAGAGCATTTTTAACCTTTCCATAGCATTAGCATTCATTTCAAAATGTGAAATCTATTTCCATATCACTTGTTAAAACATTCCAAGCCTTGTTTCTACATTTAAATGAGGTGCTAAATCTACATACAAAAATACCTCCAAGCTCTTTCAGCCATTCTGCATGGGGCATTTATTCCTCCTTACCCTTGGTAGCTCACAATGTCATCAGCCTCTGGGTGCTTTCCCATGCTTTGCAATCAATCCTGCAGCTATTTTTTACATCAAGGAAAGTCTGATATTCTGAGACACTCCTGTATTTTCACAATTCCATTATACTGCCCCACCAATTTGTGCTTGTGTAATAGAGCATATAGATAGGCAGAGAAAGAACAATTCCAGGAAAATAAAACAGGTTTAAAGAAGCCACTTGTACTCCCACAAAGGATCCAGAAGACAAAGCCTTGATAAGGTAGCAAGTTAAAAGTCATGTGTAGAGAAGCCCTTGACCAGAATTATGCTGCTTATGAACTCTTATTGTCCTACTGCTCATTAGTCTACCTCCCTTTTTAATTAAAAGGCAAGTTAGTATTTAAAAAAAAACACAAGTGTATTCTTAGTGCTGCTCTTTAAGAAATAATCTTCAATGCAACCATCTTTTCTGATGTATAACACAAAGGCTTTGCATATAAGATTTCCACCTGTGAGGTCTATTTATTTTAGCATATAACATGCATTTACTTTTCCTTTCCAATTTTAATTAATGTTTGCTGAGACTGAGTATGAGACAGAAGGAACAGCCCCCTGGTCCCCATTAGCTCAACTTCAATAATTACTGTATATTAATCTGTATATGAAAATGGTTGTTTCATTTGCTACAGAGGACATTTGATAAGTGTACAGTAAATTGCTCTCTCTTCAGAACTCCATTGCATTCACACACATACATACAGACACACTAAATGTGCTATTGATGGCTGTCAGCTTAAAACAAAATGGAGTTGCTAGTCATAGTTAGGGTGGGGAAAACTTCCCCTTACCATACACTGCATTTCTGATGAAAACTGGAGTCTCCCTTATGCCTATTATTAAATTAAAAACAACCTTAATGGAATTTGTAATGATGCATTTAATATCACATCTAGTTTGACCACTAAAGCGCAGTATTTTAGAAGAGGCAGAACAGGATCTTTTGAAAAGCTTTGCCAAGAGTGTTATGCATTTTTAAATAAAGTGATTACATTGATCTAATTAACTAGAGCAGTAACTTGATTCAGAAGATAAAAAGGGAATAAGGAGAGAATATTTGAACATACTGGTTTATTGCTTAATAGTCACTAACAAAGTAAATAACTCGGTCAGTGTAATTATGCATTCTAGTCCTACGTGTCTTTCCTTTGGGTCATTTCAGTGTCCTTTTCTCCATAGAAACTTTGACCCTAGAAATAATAATATGATAGAGTTTGTTTCAGGTTCCAGTGACGAGTAGCATTCCCAATAACCGGAAAAATCAGTACACTTAGCCAGCCCTGACCTACACATGACAAGGAAATCTGTGGATGGGATCTCCCTGTCCCATACACCATCAGAACATTTACAAGGCCTCCTGAATATGATTTGTAGTGCTGGTGAGTTTTACTTTTACCCCTTAAGCATCCCTTTTTAAAACTGCTCCTCCCTTAAGTGCCTGTTAGGATCAGTAGAGAGCTGGGGGAAAGCTCTCCAAGTCCCGTTCTTAGCTGTCTCACCATAAACAGACAAGCCAGGAGTCCTGTTCCATTTGGCTTGGAGGAGAAATCCTGGACCACCTCTAGACTTAAGGAGGTCTTTAGCACTGTGTCCCCCTTGGGCCTCCACCCTATACCAACACACAGGCTCACTGGGCCATACTGCTTACTTATCAGTGCTGGTTGGCTGCTATTTTAATTTCCCACAATCCTTTAGTGTAATGTTTCATCATGGTGGCCTCATGGCAGTGATCAAAGAACCACCAGGAACAAGTCAGCATACGAGAGCAAAGAAGATGGGGGTGAGCCTGATAGAACACTGAGGCCCCAGGAACAATGATATTGCATTTCTATCCCAATTTTTTCCTCTTAAAACAAGGTGGCATTGGTGAGGCTGGACCTGATGAAGTACTACTTTCTAGTGACAGATATATTCAGTGTTGACTGGAAGCATACTTTATGGGTATGGAGGCTGTTATTTCACTTTTGTGCTGCTTCACTTTCCATAAGGGCAGCAGCAGCTGCAGCAGAAACGTCAGAGAGCTGGAGAGAAGCTTTAATATAATATCCCCTTGGCATCTCTTTTCACTGCCCACTCTCTGTCAAGAGATGAACTGATTGCTATGTGAGCTGCATTGTTATAGGTTGTTGTAACTGCCTTGGGGAGCATTAGGGAATAGGTCTTTAAAGTATGATAAAGAAATGTTTAAAATATTTGAGCTACCGGGCAGAACATGCAGGTATTACCTGGATATTTCATGAGATTACATTTATGTAATAAAAGAATGGAGGGGGAGAAAGTTAAAAAGAAGACAATGTAATCAAAGAAAGCTCAGGGGAGAGACAAAAATATCCTCACAAAACTTGAAGTAAACAGTAGTACAATTTTTTTGCAAAAAAAATGCAAGGTTTTTAAATATTTATTTTGTAGCCTGCCTTTCTCTCATAAAAATATTTCAAATATTGTAAGCCATCCTGAGATCTTGTATAATAGGACGGCATACAAAAGCTTTTAATAAATTAATAAATAATAAAATGCTACTGAAGGTGGCTTACAGAAACAGTTAGATCTAAAAAATAATACATTAAAATGAAATAAATACATTAGTTACTGGGAAAAAGTATTAAAAACAACACCGATCCAAACAGGCCCACTTCCAGGCCATTTGGTAGAAGGACAACAGAGAGGAAGGAAACATGGCCTCCTTTGTGAGGGAGTTCCAAATCCTGGGAGTTGCTACTGAAGAGGCCTTTTCTTGGGCCCCCCAAAACACTAATCTGAAGGCAGCTGTTTCTAAAGAAGGGCTGCTTCAGCAGATCATAAGGACTGGGCTGGTTGATATGAGAGAAGGTATTCTTGGAGGCACGCTGGCCCCAAGGCATATATGACTGTATAGGCTATAGCTAGCACTTTGAATTCTTCCTGGAAACAGACAGGGGACCAATGAAGCTGTTGTATAACAGGGTGTGACATGCTCTCTCTACTTGGCCCAAATCAATACTCTGTTGACAGTATTCTGGACCAACTAAAGTTCCTGAACAGTTTTGGAGGCAGCCCCACATTCAGAGGGTTACAGTAGTCCAAATGAGATGAAACTAAGGCGTGTCTAACCTTGGCCAGATCAAACCTCTCTAGCAATGAGCATGGTTGGTATTCTAGCATCAGCACTAAAAATGCATTCCTGGCCACCAGTGCTAAGACCAGGGCATCCATATTCTGGGCTGAGTCCCAAAGTACACCCATACTGTGAGCTAAGCCTTCAGTGGAGTCTGTTATTGTTGTTTAAGGCAATCTGAATGTAAAAAATAAAATAAAATGAACACCTTTGTTAGAAACAATAAATACATCCAGACTCCTGAAGTTTTGGGAGGTTTGCAGCAACAGATTGATTCCCCATCTGAACTGTCAAATGGGTGAGTGAGGGTTACCAATATGTCAATATTTCTGGTCAGTTTTGGCTGATAAGAGCATGAGGGTAGAGTGGATGAGTGTATAAACGGGCTTATCTGTTAGGCCAAAGGGCTGCATGTGGTGCCAATTGATAGGATGGGGCATGGGTCGGCAACCTTTAACACTCAAAGAGCCATTTGGACCCGTTTCCCACACAAAAGAAAACACCAGGAGCCGCAAAACCCTTTTGACATCTAAAATGAAGATAACACTGCATATATCATTTTTTACCTTAAAGCTATGTATATCTTCATTATGATTTAGCTGCAGCTCTTGTTCAGTCACTAAAAACTGTTATTTTTAATCTTACATTATAAACTAGTAGGACTCCTTTCATATATTTTGAATAGGAGAACAACTTCCTGAAGAGTCAAAGTCTGTGCTAAAGGGCTGCATGCATTAAACAGCAAACCCCATAAGTTTGTCAGCAGTAAAAGCAAATCTACCCACGTACCATTAAATGTTTGGTTTTCTTCAGAAACTTTTCTTCGATTTCTTCGATCCATGGTTGACCTACCGGGGGAAGTCACAGATATAGGTGTGTTTAGTGACTGATTAGCAGATAAACAGTCAAGTGCTGTGAATTGTGACAGGTCCCAAGTGCAGCTTTTATCGTTCAGAGGAAGGAGATTACATTTGGACAAAGAGAATCTTTTCAGCAGGTTTTGTGTAACATGAGAGCCTGCAGGAAGCTTGCTCCACTCTTTCCCTGCACAATAGCAGAGGAATGTAGTAATTTACTTAACCAGCTAGCGGGGCATTCCTGACTGGATGCCTCATCATCACCTATTTTGGCGGCTGTGCCGGCGCATGTTTTGAGTGATGGAGTTGCAGCAGGGAGATTCAAGAGCCACGTGTGGCTCTGGAGCCACGGGTTGCCAACCCCTGGGCTGGGGGAACATCAATACATATGAGTGCATGCATATGCATACACTGGTCTGGTTTACATATAATCCTAACCCATGATTTATTTAATCCATGGTTTGTTGCCCTGCCCAGGGTCTGTCTGGCAGATGATTGAAGAAAACATGGCTTGTTTTGCAGACCCTGGATGTTTGTTTCCTTCCTTTCTTTGCCCACTTCCTTCATATAACTCAATTGCCTTTGCAGCACTGCAGTACTAGCATGTAAAGAGGCTGTTTTTTTTAAACCACTCTTACACACTGCCTCTGTAGCCTGACAAAACCATCCATTTAGGTTCATACATAACTATCACTTTTGGTTTAAACAACCCACAGTTTACATCTCAGTAACAAGCCATGGGTACTCTTTGTGGGTTGTTTCTCATTAACAACCCTGGTTAATCCATGGTTCTAGGTTCCCAAGTAACAACAATGCACAATTAAACCAACATTTATCATAAAGTGCAAAGCAGGTCATAGGCACACATGCATACACAAATGCACATACATATGCTCTCACACACAGAAATGCATGCAAGAACACACAAATTAATGGGATCATAAGCGAGGAATCTAAAGCCTCTTCTCCCACTTATCCCAGCAACCTCAATCAGGATCACTAGATTCACACCACCATTAGTGGCAGGAAATCATGGATCCACACCAAGATCAATGAGGGAGAGGGAGGCTAAGCCTCTCATCCTGCTCTGATGCCTCTGATCAAGATTGTGTCACCATTAATAGCTGTGAACAAACAGTCCTCTTTCCCTTGCAACTCAGCTGGGCAGAACAGTAGCTTGCAGACTGCATGGAAATGGCAGGTTGCAGCATTGTTGTTTAAAGCAGGAAGTTTCTGTGCGTGCTCTGGGATCTTTCTTGTTCACAGGGACACCTACAATTCTGTCTTCCCCAGGTTTGGTGCCCTGCACCTCTATGAGCTTGTCACCCACTTCATACAGAGGACTAACAGAATAATGAGGGAATAGTGGTAAAAGTTTGGTACTAAGTATGTTGTTGGAAAATAGCTTTGAAAAATCACTACTGATCATACAGAGAAGCTTCAGCTTAACATGAAATAGATCTGCTCCAAGAGTCAGACCAGCCAGTCTTCCAGGGAACAGCAAGAAAGCGGCACTCATAGGAATTCCATTCTCTGGAGAAGGCATCTTATTACAAGGTGGAGAAAGGAAAATGGTAAGACATTTCATCGTGTCTACTAATACCGATTTAATGAAAAAGTGGTATCAGTAGGCTCACAAAAACACAAACAGCATTATAAAAGATTAACATTGTCCAACAAGTTCTATGAACAAAGCATTCTTATCTTTGAACTCAAAACCATCTGCATATTTATAAGAACTAGAGGTCAAATAGGTTTGTGTATACATTGCTAATACATTTTATTATTATTAGGTATAGACCATTAGAACTGAATGTCATATCGATGCATATTACATTGAATCCTACTTACCACTCAAAACTTAGACTGCTACTGCATTATATAGGATTGCCCTTGAACGCTATCAGGAAATTTTACTGACTGCAAATAGCAAAGGGGCAGATCACTAGGAGTACTTTATATCTGTCCTTCAATATCTGTTCTAGCTTCCTGTCTCCCGAGGACAATCGAGGTATTGGTTCTGAACGTGAATTTTAAGCTAAAATATGCGAAGATTCCGTCACCCTTTGGAAAACTATCATTCCAGATTCATTGAACCTCAAATCTAATTTGGCCCTCAGCTGTAGGACTGACAAGCAGCTTCATCTTCTTCACAAGGTGAAAGGTTTCAGGACCAGAACTAGGGGCCTAAGGGTGGGCCTAAAGAAATGTTAGCATTTGGTTTCTCTACTGTGTACTGTTTGAAGTTTAAAGCACAGGAAATGCATACATTTTCTTCAGAAGGGCAAAAAGTGCTGGTGTTGGGCAGGGGAGATTTTCTATGGAAAAACAGCATGGGATAAAGGGTTAATTCTTTTATTCCCCCAGTGCCCAACTGGGTTTTCCAGTGAATGAATTCTGTACAATTATAAAGAAAAAGGAGAAATATGCTAGGAAATCTAGTCTGTGAAGTTTCATGCCATTTTGCTTCTCAGCCTAAAATCTGTAGTTCCTAACACACATACAAATGCAATTCTGGAGTGGTTATTTTTTATATTTATACTTAAAAGTAACATATCTGAAAAAGCACTTAGTAGATTTAGCATCATAAATTCACCATAAATGATCCCAATCTAACTGCTAATATTAACTGCTAATATTTGGTATTTTCAGATGAGCATTTTCTGGTACTACCAATGAAAAAATATTCCATCTTTTGCTTCTTAACTAATGTGTTGTGGTTAAAAAAGGACAAAGCAGAGGCTTTCAAAGAGGAGATGCTGGTGTCTTTGGATCCCTCATGAAAGTCCATGAATGAGGCAGGGCCAGTGCACATCTGGATATCTTCATTTTTAATTTGAAGAGTTTTGATTTCATTGTGGAACAGAAAACTGTTGGTGCTCTTTTTCTGTGAAGAGGTGAAGCAAAGGTCAGGCAAGTAAATCTAATGCCCTGAGTCCTATTTATCACAAAATAGGATATCTTTCATGCCAAGCCAGGGTTGCCAAGCCAGCTAATTTCTGCTAAATAACACTGACAGGTTATGCCATAGACTACAGCACTCTAGAGAAAAAGCAGCTGTGAGTCATGTCTTTCTCATTTCACCTCCACCTTCCATATTTATAGTCTGCTTGCTGGCTTTGTTGTAAAGAAATTAAAGGCAGTCTGTACTAATTAAATTTAATTACTATCAAGCAAATGTTATCAGTAAAAGCAGTCTTGTAAAGGAACAATTGCCTAGAGTTTCAAGGCTTTATCCAAAATTCAAGACAGCTACAATTACATTATCCAATGTATCTCTACCCATAGGAGCCTTCAGCTTTTAAACTAGAGAGAAATGGGACATGAAGGGGTGCGATCTATTTATTTATTTACAGCATTTCTACCCCGTCCTTAACAGCATATCAGGATGGCTTACAACATAATCGAACAAACAATAAATAAACAGAAAAGGTTCAACCAACATAAT
>NW_025336374.1:1066483-1112966 GCF_004798865.1 Varanus komodoensis | reverse complement strand
GCTGAGGNTTATAATGTGAGTTTTAATTAAGATTATTTTATATGGATTTTAACTTGTTTTATCTATGTTGTAAGCCGCCCCGAGGCTTCGGCGAATGGGGCGGCATAAAAATGTTTTAATAAATAAATAAATAAATAAATATATCTCGATATTGATACCGATACTGACCTAGACCTACGCGATGTATTGTAAACTGGCCCATTGAACTGTTGGCAGAGGCAGTTCTTAATAATGGATGTAGCCCTGTCCCTCTGGCCATGGTCTTCAACTACACAGAGAAAGATAGAAACTTTTCGTCTTCCTGCACCTGCTCCCAACCCTTTGGGGCTGATCAAATGCTGGAAATGAAATGGACCCTTGGGAAGAAGGAAATAGGGATCTTTTCTCTTTGTGGAATGGCTCCCAACGGTTGATCTTCACACAGCCCGCAGAAGGAGCAGTCCCAAGCGCAGCTGCTCACTCCTTCCTTTCAACGGTCAAGATCAGCAGTGGTGGATCACTGGCCACACTGGTTTGCTTCCCCGGGTGTGGGATGGGGATGTGGGCAGCCTCTGGTGCAGCAGCAGTCCCCAGCCACCAGGTCTAACTGGTGCAGAAGCGATATGCCCACTGCCTGGCTGGATTGCTCCCCTCATTAAAACTCTTCATGAACACCCTCCAGGCAGCCCCTGTTCTCCAAAGTCTAGAAAGCAGGCATTCACTGAGCTACTGACACAGGGCCTAATGTAAATTATTGTTTCATGCTGAATAAGGACTGGTTACCACTTAGCAAATGTGTAGAAAAACCCTTTTATTTGCCCATTATTTTAAGGTTGATTAGATTTTAATGTGGGTTTTATTTGATTGGACTTACTGGATGCTGTGCTTCATTTTATTCTGTTTTTATCGTAGGTCGTCCTGAGACTGTTGTAGTCAGACACTATATAAAAGCTTTAATACATAAATAAACAAACAAACGAGGATCATTCAGCTCTCACTTCTGCTTTCCTTGCTTCCATGGGAAAATGAACCATCTCTCCCCACATCCACATGTGTTACTTTTGGCTTCATCTAATATTTTCGCAGCCTGTTTATGGGCAAATGATTAGGAGCTCTTTCACACCTTTCTGAGTGATGTAAGTTGTGTGGCTCCTGAAGTTCCATTATATGTTACAGAACTATTATACCATTTCCTTGAAAGCGAAGTACTTCACAAATTCACAAATGCTTGACTTTGTAATGGACAGAACAACCAACTCTGCATGTTTCACACCTCAACCATGGATTATTGCCTTTCTTGTTTTCTCATATTTCCACTGACCAGATAACTGGCCAGACATTACTGATGCCATCTGACTGTCCTTTGTTACTTTCACAGAGATTGTGCAAAGTACTGACTTTTGGATCTACACAGTTACCCTTTGCTGCAACCAAACTGCTTAATGGGATGTCATGATGAGGATTCACTTGGTTCCGCAACTACAGCATTCTGAATCTCTGCGACTTCATTTGGCTATTTGAAGTAGGGATTAATAATGGTTTGCTTCAGTTTGAAGCACTTTTTGTGGTCTGCATAACTAACTCAGAACACCCTATGAAGTTCAACACCAAGTAAGCACAGAGGAAGAACTGAATACAAAAGAGCATTCACTCTTTTATACCTTCAAAACAGAACAAGACAAAACCCACTCCCAGCCTACTATGTAAAAAGGAGACTGCTGCAATTGAAACGTAACTACTCCCTTGCAAAAAATAAAATCGAACTTTCTGTGACCTTGCAGCTCCTCTCTGCCTTTTCAATCCTTCACAACTGAGAGGTTGGCATAACAACCTGGGATTGGGGGAAATGGGAGGTAGTTTTTGGAGCCGCAAACTCAGGCTGACTACATGCTACTGAGGTGCAGAGGCTGACCATGAGGCAAAATGTCACAGAAAGCACATGTGCAGGCCTGGCAGGCCTCTCCAGAGAGGGCGTTCCCAGGATCTGTTGGGAACTGTTGAAAAAGCACCCCTGTTCTTAACCTGCCAGGACAGTGGCAGCTACTAGCCATGGACCAGCAGAACTGAGTCTCTTGAGAGGCAGCAGGGGAGCAACAATGACCCTGGCTTCAGGGATCCAGTGACACTCCCTGAGAACCCCCTTCAGAATAAATGGGGCTGCTCTGCCCCACCAAGGGCCCCCTCCACTACGGCCTGGCCACCATCTCCTAAGCTAGATGAAGGGATTAAGCCTGCTCCTCTTATAATGCAGCCTTCAACGTTTGCTGATTTGGATTTGGATTCAGAAATGGAGAAGGGATTGGAATTCATAGCTGAAATGCCAAGGTTAATGGACCCAGAGATAAGCCAGACGGTTGGTGAGGACCAGTTTCAAGTGCAGTGGGAAATTTGGGTGAGCAATTGAGATGGGTATGGGGATACTTAACATTATTCTACTCATACAACATCAGCTTAAGAGGTGGATCAACTGAGAAGCATCAGATAGTTCAGGCAACTGACCCATAAGCAGCATGATCCACCTTGAAGGTGGAGTCATCTGATTTTGGTTTAGAAGGGAGGAGTATTCGGTTTGGAATCAACTTTCTGTCATTAAGCCACGTTTCCCTATTATGACTTCATCCTTTGTTAATGACCTTTGCAATACTCCCCCTTTGTATCACATAGCCAGCCTAACTGATCAGCTTTAGCATGAAAAAAGACTTGTAGTTAGAAAGATTTTTTCCTGATCTGCTTGCGAAAAGGGGAAGAAGATGAGCCCATGACACGAGACTCCATCCCTAGATATAAGAAAGATATATCAGAAGTTCTGCTGTGGTTAGCAACTCAGTAGGTTATATCAAGAGGACTAGAAGCGGCTTCTTGCTGACACTGGCTAGGTTCAGACAACACAGCATGCCATGGTGACTTTTTACCATTGTTGGTCTGTTGTGTTGTCCAAACCCAGTCATGGTATTTCACCATGATACGTTTGGTCTTTACAAACCACAATAAGAAACAGTGGTTTGTTCCATGGTTTCTCCACACCACCATGGCTTGTTTATGGTCTGAACTCAAGATTATGGTTTCCATGGTCCCAGTATGCAATTATCATACCTGCCCACCCGATGTCATGCTGTGCCACAAAGGCCCCCAGGGATGCAGCCACCGCTGATGAGGGACAAGGCCTGTGCCTGGCTCTTTCCCCTGCTGCTTCTGCACTTGTCAATGCCTGTGAGGGAGGAGGTTGAGGGCAGGGGACGCTCATGGGGAGAGGGGTGGGGCAGCTGCAGCCCTTATTTGTTGGTTGCAGCCTAAGGCTGTGGCCAAAGGGTGTGAGGCAGTTCAGGGCTCTTGTCAGTTTATGATGGTGGGGGTTGGGCATGGTAATTATTAACTGTTGTACTCATGGGATTCTCCTGGGGGTCAGACTAGATGACCTGGGAGACCCCTTCTGACTCACTCTATTTCTATGTTTCTTTTTTGACTGGAGCTAGAGGCATTTTGTGCATTAGGGCTCCACTTTTAATTTGCATTATAATGAGCATCCTAGTTTAAATTTTATATTGATGTTTTATTTGATAAGGGAGTTCCTGGGGAGCAGGGGGGGCACCCCCCATCGGGGTAGTTATGGGCATGGGAAGGTATGGCGCTGGGAGATTAACAGGCTATTGCAAGAGAAGTGGGGACAGATGGTGAGTATCTGCCCCCTTTTCTGGTTTTTCCCTCAGCTGGAAGATACCAGGCAGTGATATCAAGCAGCCCTCAGGCTTGGTGATGCTGCTGTTGAATGCCAGGCCTATTCAGAACAAAATGTCTCTCATCCATGTTTTAATCATGGATGAGGAGGTCAACCTGGCATGTATTACAGAGACCTGGGTGGGAGGAGCAGGGGGTGTGCTGCTCACCCAGCTGTGCCTGCCTGGATATCTGGTACAGCATCAACCTCACCTCACAGAGGGAAGGGGAGGGGGTATGGTCCTAATTTAGGTCTAGAGGCCAGGTCTAGAGTGTTTGTACCCGGTGCTGGGTGATCGAGACAAATTGGAGATTCTGTTGGTGTAATGTGCACCCTTCTGTCCAACAGACTCCCTGCCTGAACTGATAGTGATCATCTTGAACCTGGTGTTGAGGACCCCCAGGATGTTGGTCCTGGAAGACTTCAATCTCCATGCTGAAGTTGGTCTAACCAGGGCAGCTTCATGGCCACCATGACTTCATGGACACCATGACAACCATGGAACTTTCTCTGCATGTCGCTGGCCCAGTGCATGAAAGGGGTCACACTCTAGACCTGGTCTTTTCAACAGGGCAGGAAGATGGTGATCTGGAAGTGAGAGACTTGTTCTTAATCCCTTTGTCATGGTCAGATCACTTCCTTGTGAGATTTAAACTTGGGATCAGTTTTTCCCTCCATAAGGATGTGGACCTTATTAAAATGGTCCGTCCCTGGAGTTTTATGGATCCTGATGGATTCCTGAGGGCTCTGGGGGAATTTCCAGTTGATAGAACTGGCATTCCTGTTGATGCCCTGGTTGATTTGTGGTGGTGAGGACAGCAAAGAAAGAATTCTTCTCCGCCTCCATTGCATCCTCATACTGCTGTCCAGCAGAGCTTTTCTGGGTGGTGCAAGGCCTGCTACACTCTGGGCCTAAAACGGATTTCATCACACTATCAGTGGCTCCCAGTGACAACTTTGCCCAGCACTTTAAGGATAAAATTGCTTAGATTCGCCATGAGCTGGATTCCACAGTTGATGGGGTTTCTGAATGGGAACTGTCCAGAGTACCTTCTGGTCTGGTTTTTTTTTGATGAGTTTCAACAAGGTGCTTAGTCCAATCCATCACCTGTTTGCTTGATCCTTGCCCGTCGTGCTGCTCATCAAAGCCAAAGATGGGATATGTACCTGGGCCCAGGAGGTCCTTAACGCCTCTCTGAGGAAGGGTCAGGGCCCTGCCCCTTTGAAGGAGATGGTGATCAGGCCCATCCTGAAGAGGGGGACCCTTGACCCAGAGATAGCCACCAATTATAGGCTAGGGGCTAATATCTCATTCTTGGGCAAGGTATTTGAGCAAGTGGTGGCCAGCAGGTGAGCATTTGGATCCATTTCAGTCTGGTTTCAGGCCTTGCTATGGAATTGAAACTGCCTTGGTTGCCCTATATGATGACCTGTGCAGAGGGAGGGATGGGGGAGTGCTTGGTGGCTTTTGATACCATTGACCCTGGTATCCTCCTGGATAGGCTGGCTGAGCTGGGAGTTGGAGGCACTGCTTTGCAGTTGTTCCACTCCTACTTGGCTGACCGATTCCAGAAGGTGGTGCTGGGGGATTGTGGCTCTGCACCATGGCAACTCTGCCATGGAGTACCGCAGGGGTCCATTCTGTTCCCCCTTGCTATTTAACATCTACATGAAACCACAGGGATAGGTCATCTGGAGGCTTGGGCTGAGGAGTCATCAGCATGCTGATGACACCCAGCTCTACCTCTCTTTACATCTAGTTCAGGTGAGGCAGTGGCTGTCCTTAACTGGTGCCTGGTCGGGTGATGGGCTGGATGAGGGCCAATGAATTGGGGCTTAATCCAGACAAGACAGAGGTCCTACTGGTAGGCAGTTCAGACTTTTGGGTAAGTGATGGGGTTACACTCCCCCTAAAGGACAGGGTGTGCAGTTTGAGAGTGTTCTTCAACCCACAGCTGTCCCTGGAGTCTCAGGTGGTGGCAGTGGTGAGAAACGCTTTCCTTCAGCTTTGGCTGATCCATCAACTGCATCCTTATCTGGATGAGCAGTACCTAGGAACAGTGACTCATGCCCTAGTAACTTCCCAATTGGACTATTGTAACACGCTCTACTTGGGGCTGCCCTTGAACACAGCCTGGATACTTCAATTGTTCCAGAATAGAGAGGCTAGGATGTTAACGGGGACCGGCATGTATCCACATAGAAGGCTGGTCCTCTACCATCTTCACCAGCTGCCAACTGAAGTCCGAGCCCAATTTAAGGTGCTGGTGAGGACCTACAAATCCCTGAATGGCTTAGAACCTGTTTATCTGAAAGAGCGTCTCCTTCCCTATGTGCCTTCCTGCCCCTTAAGATCTGGTGCAGAGGTCCTTCTTCAGGAGCCCTTCTTGAAGGAGATTGCGAGGGTGGCTACCCGGAGAAGGGCCTTCTCAGCGGTGGCACCCTGGCTGTGGAATGCGCTCCCCAGAGAGGTTTACCTGGCGCTGACCCTGTATTCTTTTTGGCTCCAGGTTAAAGTCTTTTTATTCAGCCATTATTTTAAGGTGGATTAGGCTTCAATGTGAGTTTTATTCACGGGATGTATTGGATGTTACCCTTTATTTTAATCAGTGTTTATTGTAAGATGGCCCCAAGACTGTTGCAGTCGGACAGTTTTTATCTTGTGTTGTGAGCTGCCCAGAGGTGCTGTGGCACAATTGGGTGGCATACAAATGTGTCAAATAAATAATAAAAACTTCAAACAAACAAACAAATTATCATGGCATCCCCTGAGAAGAGCCACCCTTGCCACCCAGTCCCTATGTATCAGCCAGTGAGGAAGAGGCAAGTGACATGGGCATCTTTGGATTGAATTTCAGGAACAGTAGCTGATGCAATTCATGCCTAAGCAGGAGGACTGAGTGGGGAGGATGGAAACCACGATAAAGCAGAAATTGCACGATCGCCTGTCTGGTAGAGCATGGTTTAAAAAAAGAAGAAGAACCATGGTAACCATGCAGGGTCGCTTGCATGAACACAACCGTCATGTCAGCCAATAATAATGTTTCTTGTTCCCCTGCTTATTGAGCAAGTTAATGAAATCTGAGAGAAGAAATTTGTATTTAATCCTAATATTGAAGTGGCAGGAACCTTGTTCTAGTCCTAATTCCTCCTTCCAAAGCTAAGAGAGGCTCTGAAAACTTTCAAAGGTTCAAGCTTTCTGCACATTCTGCCACTTGAGGCTCTAAATATATTATAGAAACTGATTAACCTGTCAACTTTGGTCTTGGATAGGTAATGTTTCTCTGGCAGTTAAACATTCACTCAGCTGATGATGTGACATGAAGAACAAAAAGTACAGAAAGGTGCATTACTTCCTTGTTTGAAATGAACTCTTGTCAGTGAAAGTGAAAACCATTCTGTAGACAGACTATTGCTTGCATCTCTCCCACCCTCTCCCTCGCACTGAGTGGGTCGGCTCACAGCTGCCTTCGGGGCTGGGTCAAAAGTCAAATCCCACAGCTCACAAGGCCAAAGTACGTGGTGGAGGAACAGCAAGTGTCGCATTCCAAAGCCACGGTTATTTCTAGCTTCAGGAGAACCCGTGCGTGCAAATGCCAGCACACACTCAAGGACGTGGGGGGATTCTTTTGTGGCTGCATCCTCTCTGAACCTGCGGTTAACCCTTTTGATGACCCTAAATGAGGCACACGGCATGCTATGTACCAGCCGGGATGTGCTCCCTGCACAGGCAGCCTAAAGCAAGGAAACCGAGACGAAGTGGATTTGTCCAGTCCTCTCGGCACCACCACGGCCTCCTCTAGCCCAGGGGACGCCTCCTGCTTTGCCGGCTCTCAGAAGCTCCTGGGAGGCTGCATTGCTGCCAGGAAAAGACATGACACCTCAGTGGTGAATCTCACAGACTGGATTGGGGCAGTTGCGACAGGATGGAATTGCCTTGCTTAGAGGCATATGTGTAACACTGAACTCTCGCGCCCCCTGAGCGATGATGGCGTGTTAGGGCACTGGCATTATGGCTGCTGTCGTGAAGAAAAGTAAAGTGCTTTTTTTTTTTTTTTTTTAAGTGGGGCAGAGATGTCTGCTTGAGAACAAAGGAAATGGAAGATTCTGCAGTCACCGTGCTCTGGGGACAAAGGCAGAGCTTGTAGCCACTGGCTGACTGAATGCATTCAGGAGGCTTCCTTGAATACTTTCTACTTCTGTTGCCTGTTATCTGTGGAACTTAATAGCATTTACAAGAGCAAAAAATTCCATGACGCTCAGAGGAAAAATAGCCTGTCATCGCCCGGGCATTCCTTCCAGAGCAATGGAGATTTCACAGATTTTCATACACATTAACAAAGGAGAGGGGAGGGCAGCCTGAGCAGAAGTGGGCTTGGATCAATGGAAAGGCCCCTACTGGGCTGCCCTGGGGCAAAAGAAGCCTTGGCTTATTCCAGGATTTGGAGATTTTTAACTGAGTCTGTTTCCCAGGTCCCACCTGGGCTGGCCCTGCTTTTGGTAATCCAATGTCCTTCTGTTTTAGCAGGCCACAATGGATGAGGAAATCTTTCCAGTCATCTTCTCTCCCACCCAGCCTAATACCTGCAGCTTGGCTTGGGAGAAGAGGGTACTGGAGGAAAAATGAATGAAAAATAATGCCGCATTGAGCAAACTACAAGCTCGCCTCCAAAGAGGACCTCCTGAAGTCTGGTGCTATCCAAGCAGGACCGTGATTCGTGAGCACGGGGTGTGGTGGCTCCGGCTCTGGCTCCTGACGATCCCCACAGTTTGCATGCAAGTGCCATGCAACTGAAAGAGCATCACTGGGGGTCATGAAGTGGGGCATGACTTTCATGTTACAAATGGGAGATTCTACGTAAGAGAATAAGACTCACTCATAGTGGGACAGAGATTAGACTCCTCCCCTTCTTCCAAGGACACAGAAAAAGGGGGATAGGCATGTTAACACCAGAGAGGATATGCAAGGGAAGGAAACCTGAACCCTCCACCACCATCATCCCCATTTTGTTTCTACTTTGTTTCCATGGCCTGCACTTTAATTCGTTCTTTTCATCAATTCATCCTGACTCACTTTCAGAACTGGAACTGGGCTGGATTGAGCAATGGATGACACAGAGAGGCAAGGTGACCAAAAGGGAAGTTAAAGCTAGGGGCACACATGTGCTAATTAGGAAAGGATTTCTAGGAGACCAGTGCAGGTCAGGGAACAACTGAGGCTGCAGCATTACCAAAGATAAACCAAAGAGTGTGGATCTGATCAGTTTCTTAGACGTAAAACCAATAGAAAATGTATTGCAGGAGCTTGCTGCAAGTACAATTAAGCAAATAGAAGGGCTTTATTCCCACTTTCCCCCTCCAAGTCTCACAAAATGAAGCATAGAAACAAACATCAGTAAATCAAAATACAAATCAGAGCAAATGACACCCTGGCTCGAATGCAGAGTTCCCATAAGCAGGTTTTTCCCTAAAAGGATCCTTTGGGGGATTGGAGACCCTTCAGGACACAGTGGGAAGGAGCACATGGGGAAGGAGGAAACAGAAAATCTTCCCACCCACCCTGGTTCTGTGGTGGGAGCCAGCACTATCTTGTATATGGGAACAGGATAGACATATGAGCCACAAGCATGGCTACTTCACCTAATATATATATTTTTAAAGGAAGTGGTGATTATTTTGAAGGAAGTGGGCTGTCACTTGTCCAAAGGCAACTTCCATAGGTGTCTGCACTTAACCAGCTTTAGACTCTGAACTCAGATTCTCCTGTTTCAAAGTTAGGACATGAATTGTTGTACCAGGACATGCAGAGTCAATGGTGCATGCAGGCCACTTTCTCCAAACGGTGGTTTTACACGGGTGCCTGTAGCACAATCCTCTTGTGCACTTCTGAGCAAAGAATGCAACGTGTGCAGGTGAACAGGGAAGTTAAACTATGCATCAGCTCCTTAGTATTTGGCAATCAGCTGGCCCAGTTTTCTGGACGATGAGAGAAGAATTCTTGTTTGTTCTGCTCAGCATTTCTGTTGCTGTGGGACTGTTCGTACTTTGCCACTCCTTGTACTTGATTGAGTAACCAGATTAGACTTCCATAAAACAGTGACTGGGAAAACCAAATAAATGTGCTTCTGGGTATAAAGCCATTTTCTCATCAGAAGGTACATTTCTGAATGCTTAGGAGGCGCAAGGGCCAGCTTTGGCTTTCTGAAGGATCCCCTTTCCCCCACCCATCTCAGTCTGGATTGTGACTACTACCCTATCCAGCAGGTTGCAGCATTGCTGGCTTGCAAGGATGAGAACAGAGATGTGGAGAAGATCCATCCAAGGCGTTCAAACAAGTGGCCGGACAGCAAGTCCCCAACATTCATTTCTCAACCTGAAGAATTTCTTGCACGCCCTCCTCTTTGCAGCTTTTGAAATCATGGAGAACAGCCGTCTTTTCCAGAATGAAGAGCAGCCACAGTGGGTGATACGAATGCCCAGCCATGAGGATGGTGATGATCGTGCCACCAGTGAACAAAGGGGAGGACTTGGCATCCTTCTCAGGACCCAGCTTGGGACCGCATCCCACCACTGGAAAGCGGCCAGAGCAAGGGCTCCCCAGGAGGCCTCTCACTGGATGCTTCAGTCCGAATTGTCTTCAGAGCGAGGCCTCAGGCAGGCAGCACCCTGGAGAGATGTGTTAGCAGCCGTCCTGCCTTGTCACTTGCCGCACCAGGAGAGCAGCTGGCATGGCCCCGAATAGTGTCAGGCAGGCTGAACCTCCTCACCAAAGCGTCGTCCTGCTGCTTCAGCGGCCATTCCCTAGCTCTGGAGTTTCCTGCAGCAGGAGAGCACCTGGCATTGCTCCCCAGGTGGCTGCCTTTCTGGTGCCTTACTCTGAGAGATCCTTAGGTGACACGTGGTGTGGCTGGTGGTGGTAGCCACTTTTGCTGCAGCCATTCTTCCCTCCCCTGCACTTCCCATTGAAGTCAAAAGATGTACCAGCTCCAGAACTGGATGTGAAATTACACCGAGTAGTTGCGTCATAGAACAAAGTTTAAATGTGCCACCCACACCCTGTGCCACCCTGTCCTGCCCATGATTTCAGCACATTTTAGCCATTTCACTGGGATTTCTTAGCAGGCGGGGCAGCTACATGGGAGGCTTGTCATAATGTGTTCAGCTGGTATCTGAGTCGGGGGAGCAGGGTATGTAACCTGCCACCAGCACAGAGGCAGCCTGTGGAATCCCAGGACCACTCAGCCAGCAGAGCACAGGACAGCAGCCGGACAGCGCTAAGTGGAAACCCTGTTGAACAAGAGCTCAGTAGCCAGGCTTTGCATTTCTGGGCATTTGTTGTTTTGGAAGATGTGCTACATCTGCACCAGAGAAGCCACCTCAAGCAACTTAAAGGAAAGGTGGGACATCACCAAAATAAGTAAATAAAGCGAGCTGACACAAAGGGAGCTCATGAGGCATCAGGAGTCTTTTTAGAAGATGCTGCAGCACTTCTTGTCCCCACCAGGAGCAGACAGATTATTCCAGATCCAGGCGGCTTGTGCTTCAGACCAAGAGCACTGCAATAGGTATCCATGTGGCTCCACAGCATGCAGCACATTCATGTCAGAACTAAAGAAGCACTTCCTTGCTTCCCATCTCAAGTCTATCCCCTCCACGTGGTCATCACCTGAATCACGAGGAGGCTGATCTGGAGAAATCCCACCAATGCTGCGTGTCAACGGGCCACACCAGTAAGTGGAGTGAAGCGACCCCAGAGAGCAGCAAATGCTGAGGGCACAGTGGCAGCCCTGCCTGCTCCTGCCAAGCCACCCCCCCCAGCTGTTCTGCTGCAGCAGAGGACAGAACCGCATTTGCCGCAGGTCCCCCTCCACACCCTATGAAGTGGCCCGCTGCCCTCAGGAGTGGTCACAGACACTTGCCCGTGCTAGCACTGAAGTAATGCCCTTCCAGTTGGATGGGGGGGGCACCATTGGCCCCCTGGCAGCAAATGTCCTGGGCCAGAGTATGGAAGCTACATGGTGCACCCAGGGGAGGTGCTCATCTGAACATGCAGGTGGGATCCAACCGTTGCCACGGCTGGCCAAACACTCAACTGTTTTTGCCTTGCAGAATCACACCAAGTTCATGGAGAAGAACAAGCTGCTGTCACATCCGAAGTGTTCCGATGCGATTCCCATTGGAGCAGGAGATGGACACATGAGCCCTGGGGTGGCAGCACACTGCCTCTCCTCTATCGCTCCCTCCCAAGCCCTCCTGTGCATCCAGGTCCAGGGACAATGCCCTCCAGCAGCTGCCTATTGCTGGCCTGCATCTGCCTTGCAAGCTCTGGGTCTATCCCAGCCCGTTCTGTGCAGGCCATGACGGGGAGCAACCACAGGGCCAGTAGCAGATACAAGCTGGGATGGCATACAAGGCTGCTCAAGCATTGTTCCAGCACGTACAGAAGCATCGCTCCTGAGTCAGAGTCCACCAGTGAACATCACAGAACAGTAGGATTGGAAGGGGCCAAGATTGGCCCATTCATGAGCAGGTGCTTGCTGCCAAGTATGTGTTGACTCACACATAGCTGCTCCTCCTCAGGTGGGTTCTAGCGGGGCTGACTGAGCCGAGGCCTTGGGCCTCTTGCATTCCCTGGACTAGGTGGCCATTCAGCATCAGCTTCTGAGCCTGTGAGGGGCCACCCGTGCCTCAAGAACTGTGGTTAAGGCCACCTCCCCTCTCCCCATTGCCTTACCTCTTTGGACACCCCCCCTCCCCCGCCGGCTTGCTGCCAAGCCAGTGCTTTCACTCCCCTCCTTCCTTGTGCCCTTTCTGCCTCTGTGCACCAGTGCCAGGTTCTCTACTGCACAACCACTGAGGGTTTCTTTGCCCTCTAAAAAGTGGCAGGGTCAGGACCTTTCTGACCTCAGATACCCCTTCTGCGGTGGGAATGAGGAGAGGGACTGGCTTCGGCTACTGGGAAACTGCTGTAAATCTGGGTACTAAAAAAGGTGCAGAAAAACTAGAAAGGGTCCAGAGGAGGGCAACAAAGATGTTCGGAAACTTAATGTTTGGAAATCCTGTTCAGCCATGAGAAGAGAAGGCTACGAGAGGATATGATAGAAACATATAAACAAACTGTGTCAGAAGGAGCCTCTCAGGACCCCCAGCTCCATTCACATAATCCCTAATATGTGGTTGTCCAGTCTTTCCTTGAACACTCTCAATGATGGGGCCTCCACCACCTCCCTTGGAAGCCCATTCCATATCCTAGGCATCCTAACTGTCAGGAAGTACTTCCTGACATCCAACCCGAAGCCTGGTTCCTTGAGCTTGGTCCCATGGAAATGCATCCTGCCCTCGACTGCAGAGAGGAGCAGGTCACGGCCTTCCTCCACATGACATCTCCTCACATACCTATAAGTTGCTAGATCCCCTTGGAGCCGCCTCTTCAGGCTGAAAAGACGCAGTTCCCTCAGTCCCTCCTCCTCTGTCATCTCTCCCAACCTGGCTAACGTTCATGTGACCCTGCGCTGAACCGATTCTAACCTAGCTATGCCTCTCCCATAATGTGGAGCCCAGAACTGGACACAGTACTCCAGTTGTGGGAACATCAGAGTCATATAGAGCGGTATCAACACCTCCCTAGATCTGGAAGCCACACTTCTGGCAATATGTCCAAGGGTGGCATTTGCCTTCTTAGTAACTGCCACATCACACTGCTGGCTCTTCAAGTACCTCAAAGGCTGTCACAAAGAGGAAAGAAAGTCTTCTTCACACTCACCCCTGAGTGTAGGACACGGAACACCAGATTCAGGTTGGACATCAGGAAAAACTTCCTAACTTTCAGAGCAATACGACAGTGGAACCATCTGTCAAGAGAGGTGGTGGGCTTTCCCACACTATAGACATTCAAGACAAAACCTGACTGACATCTGAGTGGGATAGTGTGACTTGGCATCCTGCACCGACAGAAGGTTGGAGCCAATGGCCTTCTTGGCCAGTTCTGACCCTACTATTCTATGAATCTATGAAACCTTTAAGAGCAGCTTCACATCCAGAAATCCATCAGGAAAACTTCGGAAAACTTCGGAAAAATAGCATGGAAAGCTATTTGCTACAGATTGGTCTGTTAGCAAAGGTGCCGCTTTAGCAGCTCATTTGCTACCCCAATCGATCCTCAGAAATGGGACAGTCCCTCATTCCAGAAGAGTCGCCTGCTGACATTTCTGCCAGGCAACACAGCACCTCTGGGCCCGCTGCACTCAGAGGTGCTTCCTCCTGAGCCTGCAAGGTGCACTGCTGCTTGCGGAGGGTTTTGCATTCTGTTCTCTTTCTGCATGAAGAATTGACCCCCCCCACCTGGCTGCCATCTTCATTGACCCATGGGATTCCCATGGGGTGGGAGGGGGAGAGAAAGTTTAGTGCACTGGGGTGAAAAGATCTTACATGCTGGAAATGTGGGTTGGGAAGGAGGGCTTGAGAGTCTGAATGAGAGAAAGGACTGAATTCAGAGGACTGCTTTTATTCAGAGGAACCCAAGGGGCTCAGATTCTAGCTCTGCTATGTAGTCAATCCTCGGACATGTTAACTTTCAGCATCACCTTTGTGTGAAATGGGTGCTTTTTGAGGGGCTGGCTGCAGCTGCAATGAAACTTGTGCCATCCCTTTTGTGATGGCATCCATGACACTCTTTCAAAACTCCAGGTGTGTCTACCAGCCCAAAAAGTGTGGATACCTCCCCCTGCATTCCTCTCTCACAGGGCTAAATATTATTCCCCTTAAATACGTCCTGCACAACATCTTGCAAAAGCCTGATTTCTTTACTTCCCCCTCCTCTCATTGCTGCTCGAGCTCCAGAATGGCACTTGGTCTGGAAATAGCGAGCTGACCATCTTCTCCTAGCCCTCCTCAAGAGCCAGTTGCCAGCAACTTGCAGAATCACCCTCTTGTTTAGTGAAAGCAAAAGTAAGCTTCTCATGGATTCGTGGGTCCCACAGTCCAAAGAGAGGTCATTATTTGCTAGATACTATCCTGGGCAGTAAGGCTGAAGCAGATTATCTGACTGCTGAGATTGAGAAGAAACTCAGTATGTAGGCAAAACAAGCCGGCTCCTTTGCTTGGATTCACATTTTACATGTTTAGAGTTTGACACACAATACTCTGAAAGGGAATCGCATATCAGCTCCGTGTTCCTCACCTGCCTCTGGCTGCTTGCAGTCCCATACAGGCAGTACGCTGTGATAACCAGAAAAGATAGGGCTTTGCTTTGTGTTCCTCTGCGGAGGTCAGGCATGGGATCTGTGGCTTGTCAGCTCAGCGCACAGCCTGAGCGGTGCTTTGTGGGGGAAGGAGGTACAGAACAGGAGGCCAAGTCATCTGATCCATAATTGATTTATTCTTCTACAATGTACTCTTGTGGCATGTCAATGAACAGCTTGACTGAGGTAAGGAAAGAACAGAGCTCTTTGTCTACTCAGTGGGAACAAAGGCCTGCCTGTGAGCATGTGGGCAACAGTGACCCAGCAGAGCCCAGCTGGCTTGGTTTCCTGCTTCGCAATTACACAAGGCACGGTTGCCACCAGGCAAAGGGATTTAAGGGTCGCAAAGGTTTATGAGCTGATGGCTGCGGGAGGGTCACTGCGGGGCTGGAATCGTCTGTCGAGTATGTTCATTGTTCTTGTCAGGAGGAGGGCTTTGCAAGCGCCTATCAGATGCATTGAAAGCCAATTATACTTTCTTTCAGAAAGGTGGGCGCAGAGCAGTACGTGCTTTCAAATAACAAAATACATGCCATCGCTGATGAGCAAGACACTTACATTTAAATGGCCAGCTTCTTGTGCAGTACATGCACTTCACTGTCCTGACCATTTCCCTACCATTTTTAGTTTGTTTTTAAAAAGGGCTTATCATAAACCTATAAAGATAGGCTTGAAAGTGTCTGGGAAATTAAGTCATGAAAGCTGACAGGGACTCACTGGAAGGTTTGGTAGTTTTTAGTGTACTGTATAATTAACTTCTCAATCCTTTTCAAGAAAAGAAGCAAGATTTGTTATGCAAAATAAATAGCTCTGTACAAATTTGTTTAACTTGCATAATAAATACAAGCAAGAATCCAGCTTTTCATGGTGCAGAATTTTGATTTAAATGTTTTCAAAAGTGCTCTAACCTCAGTATCTATTCCAGAGGAAAGTAATTGCCTATGGACATAGAAAGAAGCATCAAACAATAAGCAAACCAAATTAAATGTCAGTAGTAGCAAATCTTACAACCCCATACTATGCATGTTTGCCCCAAAGTACATTCTAATTTCATTCAAAGTGTGCACAGAATTGTGGCCTTATCTTATGTAAAATGATTACAAAATGCTTTTAAGTTTACTCCTAAATTTGTGAAGCAGCAGCAGCTGAGAATGTGGATAAACGATATGACCACGTATCTTATGGATAATACTAGGTACTATTTAAAATAATTTGCACAGCGGTAGCTGTTAATGCAAAAAGATTTGCAAATTTATTATGGCATACACTTTCTTGGACTTCAGTCCACTTCATCAGATGCATGAACTGTTATCATGGAATGGCTTGGAAGGGGGGGAAGGTTTTGTCAACAGTAAGGTCAAAGGAAACTGAATGTTGAAAGTACAGCCATGGGTAATAATCCTATTTGCAATGGCCATTCACAAAACAATTGTGGCCCTCTTGCACTGGTGAGCTGACTGGAATCTTTGATCCTATTTAAGCCACCAGAGAGAAGAGTTAACCTCTTGATGAATTGCAGCTCAAGTATTTCATGTAGAAATCTGTCTTTGAAATTAGTTGGTTCAAGATGGCCAGCTTAAAATAAGTGGTGGTCAGACTGTTATCTAGGGAGCATGAATGCATGGCACCATTTGCCAACAATTCGATGATGAGGCACACATCATAGGACAAACAGGTCAGTCCCTGTGCAGATGAGTAAAGATGCAATATTTAAAAAATGCACAAAACTGCATCCTTCAGCCTCTTAAGACACCCTGCCACTGAAGTACTCATGGCAAGCAGGCCTGTTGGCTACTGGCTATACTGTGAGAATAAGGCACTTTTCAACTCATTTGCTGCAGGTTTGCAAAGCTTGGAAAAATGGTACATTGTGCTCACTTGGTGTGGGATGGATCACCACCAGCAGAGAAAGAAAAACGGCCAGCTGCAAGCAGAACGGCCGTGCAGAACCGACTCTTCTTTTGCTCAGAGGGCCATCTCAAAACTGGTGAGGGTAATTCACAAGGTAGCTCAAGGTGGCTTGGAAACTCAACCCGACAGGGCTTAGTAATTCAAGAGCTCCAGTGCCACCACAGAGATCAGATTCTAAGAAGGGGGAATTGTGTTTGTTGTAAGGTAAGTACTACACACAGGTCAGGAGAGAAACAAGTTTGCACTTAACCTTAGACGGGTAGTGCATGTTTGTTGGAGGCCCTTTACCCTCAATGTTGCCCAAAGGTTGCCTGCAAGAAAAGGTGGACTTAAGTTAACCACGAAGCAGGTGTTATCTGCCAAGGGCCTGAATTTGAGTTGGGCATTATTAGCTGCCATTCCTTTAATCCCTTTTTGTTTCCATGGGAGGTAGTTTAGAAGCTTCAATAAGTGCAGGATGGAGGAGCCGACTTCCTGGTGAGGGTGAGTTGCCAAGGAGCATTAAGGAAGTTTTAAGCTTAGCTGAAGGGCTGGCTTTCTTGAACTCTGCATAACTTTACTGCTTGCTCCCCTGGAGTCCACTGCAGTGTCTTAATTTTTTTTAAATACAGAAAGGCAACTTTTAAATTTCATTTCTTACACACAAGTTAGAATTTACAGTGTTACATGATTATATGGAACAGAATCAAATGCTTGAAAGTATTCATTTCATTAGTGGAATATTTCATGTAATATTTTCCTTATACGTTTATAATCCTATCTTATGGTTTACTTAGGGTATCTATGGTTAACACAATCCATATTGATTCCAGTACAGCAAAACGTTGACCAATTTCTCTTAAGTATCTCTGCTGAATCACTTCTGCTTGCCCAAGTTTGTAACTAGTGATTTTGTTCACAGGGGTTCTTTTCCACATCCCCTGCACACAGCCCCAAGCAGAGCAGTTCCCTGCTCTTCCATTTAATAGAGGCAGTAATATTCCTTTGTGTGTTCCCTCATGAATTGCCCACAAGTCCTGTCAGGCAGACAGTTGGTGCTCCGAGCACAACCTTTGTAGCTTGGGAAATATCCTGTCGTCATGGTTTAACAGAGTTGCACTGCCACCAGATGTAAGCAGAAGCATTTCTTCCATAGGAAAGTGTGGGATGAAGCAACTCTTCATATAAAATATCATCTCTAAAGGATACACCTAACAAATGTTTTACTGGTTTAACACAGGTATGTTGGAATTCTGCATCAGGAGTAACAACATCCTTTGTCACAACTGTAATATTTAGGATGGCAACTCTTTTTAATCTATCCCAGATGGCAATCTTTTCACATATCTAAGAACTCTGTTCATGTCTATCTGCTTGATGAGAATGTGAATATAACTCCTAATGTGCAAATATTAAAAGACAACTGCAAACCAAGGTGTATTTGATTAATTTAGCACATGACATTATAACTCCCAGAGAAATAAAAGTCTTAAAAGTCAAGATATGCCTTACGTTACTTTCTTAGGGAAAAGTATCTGGGGGATATGACCCATTATCTGTCCCCCAAGATTCCCCTTTTAAGTAAAGTTGCAAAGGGCACAACTATCTATTAGAATGCAGCTGGCCAGTTCTCTAAATCAGAGAATCAGCAGAGAGGGGTGTGTTGCAGCATACTCTGCCCGGACTAAACACTGGAAGAGATTCTTAAGCAACAATTGCAGATCAAGGGGAAGGCTTTGTCAAAGAGTATGATTTCCAGGATGACCATGCCTCTCAACTTCAGCAGTCAAGACAGTGGTTTCTACTTCAGTATGCAAGTGAGAAAGGGGAATTGCAGGACAATCTCCATTCCAATACTCCATTTTTAAAACATCCACATCTCCACAGCTCCTATCCATGAAGGAAACAGGATTTTCTCATACAATGTGGAAGAGTTTCTGCAAGATTTCCAGGAGCTTCCTTGTCTCCAACAGTGTCTCCTGCCCAGAAGGAACATCAACTCGTAGTTGCTCACACTAATCACAAAATGGGTTTCGACTGTTGTTTACAAATTAGAAAACAGCCCAATTTGGCTCAGAATAATTCAGAAGGTGCCTGATTAGATTCTGTTCAAAACCTCTGTTCAGAAATTCAAATCTTCAGGCCTCATTTTGATCTTCACTGGAAATCAATGAGTAGCCATTTTTTCTGTGCATCAAATTCGGATGAAATTTGTGAGTATAGTTGCTCCTTACTAGGCAATTACACCTGCCATATCCATCAAATTCTGATGTTCATTTAAGAGGGAATCTACGGTATACCCCTTCTAAAAAAGCAATTAACATGCTGATATTTGGAGGACCATAAATCTTGATACATGGGTAGTACTACTTGATTCCAAAATGCATATAATCTTATACACCAAGGCAGGCCATACTATGTCAGAAAAGCTTCCTGTGAAGTCCACTTCTGTGGAAGAAGCTTTAGGCAGCTGAGTGACTATGGCCCACCTTGCCTCTGGCTTCATCTGGCTGAAGCCCCTTTTCAGTAAGATTCCTGCAACATTTCCTTCTATGGGCCCCCAATAGTTTGGCACACGTGCATACACGAGCATAAACACCATAAGCAAAACAAAAATCCTCTTGCTGTTCCACCTTTATTTGTAAAAGTCCAAATATAAAATGCTGTTGTTGTTTTTTTTACAAAAAAATCTAAGAGGCACATTAAAAATGACTCCATTTTTTCATCTCCCCTCCCTTTCCATGGATCTTCTAGCTTTCTTCACTTCCTTTTAAAAAGGGTTCAAAAGTCTTCCTGCATTCTAGAAGCTCACACGGTGAAGAAGGTTTCAAAGTTCAACCAAATCTGGTCCAACTACTACTGTTTAGTAGTAGGTTTCCTTTTCCACCCAGCCTACATGGGGAAAATGAGATACATATTGAGCAATTTATACTGCATATTTACTAACTCTCACGACTATGCTCCAGGCCACAGACCCTGAGTTTTCCCCCCCATCTTAGCAGCAGGATCTATGGCAATCCAATTAACCCTCTAAATGAAAGATGCTAACTGTAGCCATGGCCCTGCCATATTCACCACACCCAAGGCTATTTTAGCTGAGACTTGTGTGCCACAGAATGGATAGCAGGGGGGCTTGTAGACCACCACAATATAGGGACAACCTCCAAGAACGCTATTAACGATAGACTCTTACCTCCTGGGCTACGTCTAAGAATGAGTTTTCTTACTTCATCATACACAAAGATGAGAAGAGAGTAGGGGAAGGCACAGAACCACCAAGTCGGCCTGTAAGGTAAGAAATTCAGTGGCAGTCTGTTATTGTAAGGAGTAACCACCGTTTAGCAAGAGCCTGGTGTTTTCAAAAGCAAGCACTAAAAGACAACCTAGGGTAAGCCCGGCTTCATACTGTGAAAGAGAATTCAAGAACTTGAGAGGTAGAGATTATGCAGCCACAACAGCAGAGGAAGAATGATCAATTTCAGGACAGCCAACAACTTCATACTTACTTGAGAGGATACATCCTCAAGGCAACATCCATTCCAGGGCAGTAAGACAGGAAGGCAGCTAGGGCAGTCTCTTCAAAGAGACCAAATATCAGGATCTTGTTCCTATGGAAGAATGAACAAGTCTTATCCCCAGAAGGAAATCACCTTCCTTCTCTACTCTGAATTCCCTGGTGGGAAGCCAGCACAAGCTTTTGGGACCTTAAGCACTTCCCCACAACAGTTGCTGGCAGCACAGCCCCATCTCACATGAAACCTCACAAGTACTACCTCTAGCATCTGAATGCCCATTCATTTTCATTGCAGCTGTTTGGCTTTCCCCCCAGGAGGATCAAAGGCAATTTAGGAAGGGAATGACAAACTACCACTCACTTCATTCCTTGCTGAAAGACAGAATTCCTTCTGGTCTTACAGATAACCAAGTCTGCCCACTGCACCACCACAATGCTGACAAAGAAGGATGTGTGACAAGTGAATTCCACGATTTTCCTTTGCTCATATGTCTGCAAGTTTAAGAAAAAGAAAGCAAGTAGGAAGGGTTTAATGTTTGCTTCTTTTTGCCCGAAAACCTTCAGGATAGGGCTAAAGTGCTTTGCAATGGTTAACTTAGGTGACTACAAAACTCACCCACTGTTGTCCGTAACTGTCTTCCACATCATTAATCCATCGGTCATCCCATGCCACTCTAATCCCTAACAAGGATGATGGCAAGAAGCCATTTTCTGCCAGGATCACAAAATACGTGAAGAAGCCTCCCAGTGCTTGAATCATTCCTAAAGTGGGGAAAATGTTTGTTCACCTTGAATATGTGCTAGAAGATAGGTTTGAATCATACACATTCATACTCCGTCAAGAGGCTACTTTTGTGTTTCAGCTGACCCTGTAAAGGTAAGCAGCTGAAGACATGTCTGCCCCAGCTCTCTCCCTGCTACCGCTGACAGGAGCTGTAGTCGGATTTCTAGTAAGCCTTTTTTGTGGCGATCCATTGCACTAGAGCACATCAAGGGTACGGTATCAGCTATTCCCCGCTCTCAGCTGAGGGATTGCTTGTACTCCTCCAGCATGTAGCAATAACACACAAACCTGCACACCTTCTGAATTGCAGCCAAGCCTACTTGCCTCCTCCTGTGTGCTGGAAGATGCATTTGCAGTGAAACAAACTGCTCCTAAATTGGCATTCCTCAACCGTATGGTAATTGGAGATCAGCAGTCAGTCAGAAACATTATAGTTCTATTAGGCTACTGCAAAGTAACTGATACTGGAAGCAGGACACAAGATGGCCATTCCAGGACCCACCTGCTAGAGACCTAAACTGCCAGAGCCACTTGTTCTTATGCTTCCTTGATACCTTGCCTGTCTGCTCCCTTCCTACAAAGAGCCCACAAGCCTGCCCCTCCTGAGCTCCCACATAGGAATTCTGGCTATTCCAGCAACCTGTTTGGCCTCTCACTTCATTAACTATGCCCTCCTGTGCCCCTGTTCCTTTAGGCCTTTGCTTCCTCCCCTCCCTGTCAATTCTCAGGTCACAGCATCTCGCTGCTCTTTTAACACATATCAGGAAGTGGCACAAAGAAATGCAGGACGCAGCCCACTTCCCAAGCTCTGCGTTCTAACATGCTAGGGGGGATCTCACACACACCTATTGTGTAAAAACTCCTGGTGTGCTCCCCCATCCAGGAAATCATGTACAAAACACACTTCCTTTGTCCATTCTTCTTTTGCTGCTTTCTTTAAAGTCCTTGCTCCAGTGCCAGCCCGCCCCCTCCCTCGCTGGTCTTTCTTCAGCCACTGTGTCCCTCCAGACCCACTTGTTCCTTCTACTTGCCAACTTCAGTCCTGAAACCACTGATATTTGGAACAGGGTTCCAACATTTTAACACCAAGGAGAGCAAAAGCCCACACCTTCTCCAGAACCCAAAGAAAGGGCAAGGGCTCTCTCTGGAATTGCACCAAGCCCCAGAATCACTGGAGAAATGGCCACTCTTTATGCTACTTTCTGAGTATCTCTGAGGTTCGGCACAGCAGGCCCAAGATGAGGAGAAGAGCAGCTGTGCTGAACCTCACGGGCTGGAAAAATGCCTCCAGAATGCTATGTAAAGGACCCACGCTTCCCTGATAGCAGCGAGACCGACACTAAACCAATGTGTTGGGTGGGCCCAATATGTGGGAACAAAGGAAACTGCCTTACACCAAGTAAGAGCACTGGTCTACTAGCCTATGGCTTTCCATGCTGACTGGCAGCAGCAGTCGCCTACATTTTAGGTTGGGGCTTCTCCCCTGCCCCCCCACATAGAAATGCCAAGGACTGGACTCAAGGCCTTCTGTGTCTGCAAAATGGAACCTCTCCCCTCCCTCTGCACCGGCAACTCTTTGAAAATTGCAGCACTGTAAGGCATAGGAACAATCTTTTTTCTACAGTTACTGGGGAGGAAAAGGAGGAGGAGGTATAAATGACTGTGCATGAGTGAGTGAGCATATGGATATATGTGAACTTGGGGGGGGGGGTGAATAGATAGAAAGGTGTATTTATGCTCACTTTTGGCTTTTGCTCCACCCAAGTCTACCTTCCCTTGAAGGAATGTAGCCCGCATGTTTTAAAAGGCTGGCCTCCCCAACATAGCAGGCAAAATTCCCAGTTCTAACACACCCACATCTGTTCACTGAAGAGAGGTGTGTGTACACTTACCAATCTGCCCATAAGCCATGCTGATTAGCCTTTCATTTACGAGTTTGTCTGTCTTGGGATTCCTGGGCTGTCGCTTCATGATGTCACTTTCTGCTTGCTCATATGCCAGAGAGATGGCAGGAACCTTTCAAATGGGAAAGAGATGTTGTATGATCAGATACCACCCACATGCTGCATTTCCTGACGTCTCCACTGCTACCCCCTCAACAAGAGAGAAAAACTTGGTTGCCCAGCAAGCACTTGAAGAACCTTGAACACACGTGCCTCAGGCTTCAGGGGACGCCTGGGCAATTAAGTTAGCATAGAAATAAAAACCTCTAGATTGCCTTACTAACCATGTCAGTGCCCAAGTCGATGCACAAGATGGTGACTGTCCCAAGTGGTAGAGGGATGTTGGCAATTATAAAGATGAGGAAAGGTGTGATCTCAGGGATGTTACTGGTCAAGGTATAAGCAATTGATTTCTTCAGGTTATCAAAAATCAGACGACCTAAGAGAAAAGAACACTCTTTTTAAAGAAATAAAAACCCACTAAGATTTCTGTGACATGAGGATAGACTACCACATATGCAAGGCCAACCCTCACTTTCTACTTTCCATACAAATCAGTCAATCTGTCAGTCCAGACTGATATTGAAAGGAAAGAAATCATTAAAGCAAAGCATATTTAAGCCAGATGAAATTTCAAATAAATTAAATGCAGGGAATAGGTACTAACTAAATGTTGATGTTCTATAGTAGACAACATTAGTTTCTAAGGACTGAACCAGGATGCTTTCCATATGTATGGATATGCGTGTGTGCAGATTTACACACAAAAAGTTAATGGACACCTACAATCTGTCATAGAGAGTAGGGAAGGAAACAGAAGCAATTTTCTCCTTGGTATTCTGGGAACACCAATGTGACCAAGAGGAAATGGGAACTCACCCTCTTCAACCCCAGTAACAATAGAGGCAAAGTTGTCATCCAGCAGAATCATGTCAGCTGCTTGTTTGGAGACATCTGACCCAGCAATACCCATAGCAACCCCAATGTCTGCCTTCTTCAGAGCAGGAGAATCATTCACACCATCACCTGTGACAGCTACAATAGCACCCTGGAAAGAAGAGAGGAAGGAAAAGAGAAGCTGGTTTGTGCATGTTACTCAGGCAGTCTGAAATAGCTCTTTCCTTCCCCAGTGGATTCAGTCCCACCACCTGCACCCATTAGCTTTAAGTCTGACTCTGTACCTGCATAGCAGCTACAAACTGCACAATGTGCCAAAGCCCTCTATTCCTCTCCATAGAAGAACCAAAGCTCACTGTCAGAGTGCTTCATTTGTATGCAGATGTTCCAAGTTACACCAGCAGCTAGACAATCTCACACATCATGGAGGGAAGAGCTAGGGGGATGTTACCAGTCCAAGCAAACTGAAGTAGACTAGATAAGGCTTGATACAGAACTGCAGAGCAGTGATGCATCAAGTACTAATGCAGATAAATGCAGAAATAAACCATGTCTAGACAGTCCAGTTGTGTACTGCATAGTTATCATCTTGCTAGTGAAAACTGCATATTCCAAATGCTTGGATGCAGCAGAGAAGCAGGTTTTGGCTAAATGTTAAGAGAAATGTCAGAATGGTAGGAGCTGCTGGACAGTGAAGAGACTGCCCTGATTGGAGTTACTCAGGCAGAGGCCAAACACCCATCTGCAAAGGAAAATACAGTTGCATTGCAGATGCTGTGTCTGAGCAGTGGCTTGCGCTAGATGTGCTCCAACATCTCTGCCACAGCTCTATCACATTGCAGGGATCCCTCTGCTTACCTGCCGTTGGCAGCCTTCCACAATGATAAGCTTCTGCTGAGGAGAAGTTCTGGCAAAGACTATTTCTGTATGATGCTTCAGGATATCGTCTAGCTGCTCACTGCTCATGTCCTTCAAGTCAGAGCCATGAATCACACATGCTTTTGCATCCCTGAAATTTGAAAGAAGGTGGCTTGAGAACTGAAGAATATTACTCCAACTCTTCACCTCAATGGAGGCGCACTTCCTTCTTGTAGGGCAACAAAGATGGAGTGCCTGCTGTTATTTCAGACTCTCAGACAGTGAAGGCTGCTGAAAAGCTCAAGAAACGTGAACTTAGGGGGCTGTCCACTGAAAAATGATTGAGCAAAATGGATGCAGCCAGCTCTCAAACAGAAGCACACCATTTACACAAGCTTGGTTTGTTCCTGTCTTCTCTTTACCTGGATAGCATCTTCCAACTGCTGCTAAATGTTAGAATTTAGCAGAGAAGTAACAGGCTCCCCCAATCACCTAGACAAGCCCCACTTTCTGATTTGAGTCACAATGCTGCTTCTCTGTACCTGGGGTTGACCTGGTTGACAGGAATGTTAAGGCGAAGAGCAATATCTTCCACAGTCTCGTTGCCCTCAGAAATGATGCCAACTCCTTTGGCAATGGCTTTAGCCGTGATGGGATGGTCTCCCGTCACCATAATAACCTGCAAGGTAAAACAAAGCCACATCAGTCTGCAGTAGTGGAAGCTGCACCTGACTTTTCAAAGTGCCACTTGCCCTTGGGTGGAGACAGAAGAGTTGTCATTGCTGTGCATTAGATCCAAGGGAGACAGAGCATCAAGATTATCTGTGTGGCTTCCTTCTGAGAAGAAAAAGCAGCTTACAGCTTTTGCTGGTCTCTGCATCTTGGCTGCTGCCACGTCCCTTGCAGGCAAACCTTGAAATTCAGTGGCTTCCTTTTATTCCTCAGTACAACAATCACAGATAGCTCAGGCTGAATGTTTGGAGGGCTGGGCTGGTACAGCAGTGTTACCTTTATTCCAGCACTTCTGCATTTGCCAACAGCATCAGGCACAGCAGCACGAGGAGGGTCAATCATAGAAATCAATCCAACAAAACAGAGCTTGTCCACTGGGAAGTTTACATCATCTGTATCAAACTGGAAGCCTTCGGGGAAATGTTCGTCTGGCAGGGCCAAGTGGCAAAAGCCTGCAACACATACAATCCAAATTATCTCATGTATTAGGGAAGAGTTGCTCAGTGGGACTATTTTGATTGTGAAGCTGCACAGCTACATTTGTGAAGACCCTGGAGAAGTTGACACTGAGAAGCCAATGGAAAGTATGATTCATGAGACTGCAGTGAAGGTTAGAATGTTATGAGAAATCCTTAGCAACATTTTCTTTAAGTTACAGAGTGTGAAAAACGACTGAACCCAACTTATATTGCTCCACTTAGCTCATTTTTCTGCAAGCATATCAGGTAACTTCTTGGCTGTGCTCCTTGCTTGTCTATCAAGCATGTACATTAACAAAAAAAACTAGTCCAACAGTTTTCCTCTTACCCAGTACTCTCTCTCCCAGGCCACCTAATTCAAGGTAGGCATTCTGAAATGCTTCTCTGGCCTCTTCGTCTAAGGGTTGCTCTTTTCCGTGGATCAGGATGGTGCTGCAGCGGTCTAGGATTCTCTCTGGGGCTCCTTTCATCACAAGCAGGTACCGTGATTCTGCTGGGTTTGCATTCTTGTGGATTGACAGCTGCATTTTTTGAATAACGTTAGAAAACATGTTTTTTGGATGACGTTCCATCTATATATATGGCTGGAGTGGAATGCTCACTGAAATTTTTACTCAGCCTTCACCCACCCCCAAAGTTCTGACACACAAAGTAAGAATTAGACTGGCAGGGAATGCAAATCCATCAGGATAAAACAAAAACCGAACTAGCCCAATATGAAAGATGAGAAGTATATTAATGCAAAGCACAGCACACATGTCTTACTTGGTATTTGTTGGTAGAGTTGAATGGTATCTCCACCACCTTGGGGTTCTTCTCCCTCAGGTCCTTGACAGATCCACAGCAGAGTTCAATGCATTTCAGGAGTGCTGATTCAGAGGCATCACCTGCCACTGCCCTCTAACAAACACAACAGTGATTCAGAGTAAGAATCCGAATGGTGCCCACACCTCCATCTTTGGAACAACCTCCCTGCTATGGCCTGCCTGGTGCCAAAATTTGCGATCTTTTCAACACCAGGTCAAGGCAGCCCTCTACGTGGAAGTCTTTAGGGATCTCCAGGGGCCTAAGGGGATTATCCTGATTTTTCTTCTTGCTGGGTCTTTTTATTGAATTTTCACCATACTTTAAGCTATCTGAAATTAATTTTAAGTTCTTTCAACATTACTGTTTGTTATTTGTATTGTATTTTATTGTTTTGTTTTATATACTGCCAGAAATGGCCCAGAGAGCTTTGACTAATGGAGCGATACAGAAATGAAATAACTAATACGTTAAAACTTTTGAAGATAAATCTGCCTCATCACTTCTTTCCAGGCAAAAATAAGCATATTTTAGGAGGAAATCCACATAAACAAATAAATCTGCAACAGTGCAACAATATATTAAGTATAAAATGTTGTTCATCATGGAGATGAATTAAATATACTGGGGAGTAAGTCAAAGAGCAATTCATGTGCTAGTGACTTAGAAGTCATGTGTATACAGTGTTTCATGTACAACTGATTTACATTCAATTTCTGCTTTTATGCTTAAGGCCAAGTCTGCAGAATTGCCAACCCACCAATTTAATGCAGTCAAGCAGCCATGTATGCCCTGACTTTGCTGCTCGCCTACGAAAGACAATCTGAAGATGCTCCATGGCAGCTGGCTTGTGATCAGTTTGATGAGCACAAGTTCTACAAGCCTCCTCAGCTCATACAAGGCTCTTTTACTACTGGAATACACATATTCACTCCTCTAGCATGTTTTCTACTGTGTTATTTGTGGGAAGGCAGAGGGTGAATTAGCTGCACTGCCTTTGCCATCAGCAAAGGCCTGTTTTTCCCCATGTGGCTTTCTTCTTGCAATGCTTCACACTCGACCAAACGGTCAAGATATGCTAGGTAGATGGGCAGCTCTGGTAACTTAGTCATACAGTAGCTCACCTTCAGAATGGGAACATTTTCTTGGTTAGCCTGAAACACTGCCCGGTTGCAAAGTCCTGCGACTCTGGCTAAAGCAGCCCATGTGGGAGATGTCTTGTCAAAAGAGGCACCTTGGGGAAAAGCAACAGAGTTCCATGTTCAGAATCAAACCTGGATTCGCTTGTTTTGCTCTACTCCCTTGTTTGACAGGAAGCAGAAACTCATGCCCACTGCTACTGTGAACAATTCCCTGCCGACATTTAAAGGATTTGAGAATTAGCAGCTGCACCACACGACACTAAAGTGAATGTTGGCAGGTTCTGGCCCATCACAGCACTCCGCAGTAACTGAAGCAGAGGCTTCTGAGAATATTACACGTGGACTATTACTCCCACATCCCAGTATGCACTGAGACAATCCAAAAATGTTTTAGTCTGTCTACAAAAGGCATCCCAGTTATACTGAGACTGTAGCATATAGCTGACAGACACCCATCATGCTCCATTTCAGTCAGGATTAGAATTTCTATGAATGTATTTTCTTTGGCCACACTGGGGCCAGAATGAGGAACTCTGGCAACACCCAGGGTGTCTTGGGGCCATGCTGGCTTATATTTTGACCAGGCACAGAAGGTTCATAATTCATAATTATCTCTAATGGAAAGATCAGGCAGCTTACCGCTCTGGTTTTCTGTAGTGTCAGCTTCATGGATCTGGTTGTCAAACCACATGTGAGCAACCGTCATGCGGTTCTGAGTCAGGGTGCCTGTTTTGTCAGAGCAGATTGTAGAGGTGGAGCCTAGGGTTTCTACCGCTTCCAAGTTCTTCACGAGACAATTTTTGCGAGCCATGCGCTTGGCTGTTAGGGTCAGACATACCTAGAGAACAACACACACAGGGAGAGGGATGCTCATGCACACTGCAATCTTGTCTTCTTGCATCACTTGTTAAAAGGGGCAGGAAAGTAAGGTTGCTTACCTGTAACTGATGTTCTTTGAGTGGGCATTCACATGGGTGCTTCCCTGCTCAGTGCCGTCATTCCAGAAGATTCTCCTAGCTAAGCCTAGAATTTTTGGTGGAAGTCCCACCCCTTCACCTAGTGCAAATAGGCAGAGCTCCCACCATTTTCCCTAGTTCAAATGGAGACCAATATTTTGGCCTCGGAACTGAAGACTGGGCCAGAACATCTTACCAAGCAGGGTGGTGGGGGGTGTTGTTATCAGGGAATGGAGGAGAACACTGCAAGGCTGAAGGGAGCAGTCCTATCTTGCCTGAACATCTACAAACGCTGATGGCATAGATCAGGCTGCTGCCTTGCAGAGGTCTTATAGGGGAAAGCTGAATGTAGGCCTATGGGCGCATGTTGTCATAGCTCTTGTTGAGTGTGCTTCGGGTTGGTCTGGCAACTGTAGGTGCGCCAACCGGTACACCAATTTAATTGTCTATATGACCCAACGGGCAAGTCACTGAGGCTCACCTTTGGCATGGCGTGTCGATTTGGTGTGCGACCTGTACAAGGCTAGTGCCCTCCAAACATCAAGTGTGTGCGCAATGTGGACTCAATGGGAGTTGATGGGGCTGGAAAGAAGACTGATAGCATTAATGTCTTGATTGAAATGAAACTGTGAAGAGACTCCTGGAAGAAATGTGTGGTCGAGTTGGAGAACCGCCTTATCTTTATGAAATGTAAGAAATGGGAGGTCTATCCATAGAGCGCATAACTTGCTTGCTTGTTGGGCACAAGTAATAGCTAATAGAAATGCATCCTTCCAGGAGAGGAGCTGGAGATCTACCGTGCTGAGTGGTTCAGAAGGTGGTTTTGTTAGTAACAGATAGGCCCCAAGTGGGCATGATGGAACAGATGGCGGATCCAGATTTTGTAGTCCTTTTATGAAATGTCTAAAGGGAGGATGGGAGAAGACAGACAAGTCTACTTTAATGGGTGATGGTTTTAGTCCTTTAACATGAAGGCTATAGAAGAAGGCCAGAATTTTGTGGATTGGCACTAGGAACATAATGAAGGCATGTTCTTGGGTGTACACTTCCATTTTGCAGACTATGAGTGTCCTGTGTTTGGCTGGAGAGCTGCACGGAGCACAAGCTGTATTTGAAGATCCAAGTTGATAGTGTCTGATACCAATTGACTTTCCAGGCTGTTAGTTAGAGCATTTTCATGTCTGGGTGTAAGACCTTGCCCCAAATCTGGGTTATGATGTCTGGTCTGTACGGTAGGTGAAGAAAAGTCTGGTTCAAAAGTTGGGAGAAGGCTTGTCTGGGCCATCATGGGGTTCAGAAAGCATTCTGTGTTTTCCCATCTGATTTTTACAATTATTCCATTTATCAAAGCAAATGTGGGAACATGCAGAACAAAGTTCCTGTGCATGGGATGAGAAAGGCATCCCCAAGAGAGCCCTGGCCAATCCCAGCTCTGGAGTAGAAGACTTTGCATGCAGTATTTTTCTGCACCGCAAACCGGTCTACAAATGGTCTGGCTCATGTTGTGAAGATGTTTAGCAGAGTGTCTCGATTAAGCTCCCACTCGTGCATTTGGTGTGGTGTTCTGCTGAGGGCATCTGCTGTGGTGCTTTTATTACCAGCTAAGTGGACAGCCATCAATGTTACGTTCCTCTGGATGCATCAGTCCCATATCCAGATCATGAGTTGGGCCAGCAAGGCAGATTAAGTGCCACCCTGTTTGTTTAGATAAAATGTTGCTGTGGTGTTGTCTGACGGGACAAGAACAGATTTCTGCTCATAAATACAGAGTTTTTGCATCAGATTGCAAAGCTTTTAGATGGCACAAAGGTCTTCTGTAGAAGAGTGACTAATAACCAAGTAGGGGAAGATCTGAACATCCCACAGTCTTAATATAAGCACAAACCACTGCCATACATTTCATAAATACTCTTGGGGCTGTAGAATGTCTGAATGGTAGGACTCAGGATTCTTAAGGAGTAGTGTCAACTTGGAACCTTAGGAAGTGGCAGTAGCCTTGGTGGATGGAAATATGAAAGTACGCATTGAGTGCCCTGGAGTCACAGTCGATGTGGTGATGAGTGGCTGGACAGCTGGAGTGCCTCTGCTTAGAATACCCTAGTGAGCTCCTGATCTTGGTTCGGGGGGAACTTTGCTAGGGCACCCATTTTCTGTCAAAAGACTTGGTACCGCTTCACAGTGGCCTCATAGTTTGATATGTGGAGACCCAGTCCCATCACCACATACTTTTTCCTGGGCATTGCATCTAAACAATGCCTTTCATGATCTATCAAGGTGAACTGCTCCCGTTGTGACCATCCCTGAGCTGACTCCACAATAACTGCGTTTAATCCTAGTTGGTGAAGGAGAAATGGTATGTCCCCCTCCTGGACTCGATACATGCTCTCCAGATGACTAGAGGCTGTCTTGGTATCTGCCATGGATCCTTCATAGCCTGCAAGAACATTGGTAGGAATTGTATGGCTACTGGAAACGTGACCTCCATTCAGACAACATTGTAGACCAGGTCAAGTGTAGGTTTGGTTTACTGTTGTGATTGAAGACTGAAGGATGCCACGATTTGCAGGAGCTGTTCCAAGAACCTCCCCAAGTCCTCAGAGGAAGAACCAAGGACCTGGGCAGAGATGACATCTTCCAGAGAGGTGGACACCGAGTCTTCATAAGGTGGGATCATGTTGGACTCAGAGATGCAGTCAGTTGGGTCAGATGAGGATGAGCTAGCTGATGCCAAAGAAGGTTGTTATGGTGATGGAGGCTGGCGTGCAGAGGCAGGTCCTTGTCATTACTGGATCGCAGACGGATCAGTGGAGGCCAGTGGATGACTTTGTTGTACTGGCACCCACGGTTCCTGTGGTCACTCAGTGGTTGATAGCCATTAGTCATAGCAATATGGACCAGAAAGAACTTGTTCTTAGGAGTACCCTGTGTAGTACTGTTCTGGGAACAGTGGGGTTAGTGGTCCCCAGTGTCTACCCATGGTACCAGGTTGATGTCAATGGTCTGAGGCATTCCATTGGCCGATGGGTAGACACCAGTGATGGCACTGGAGGGACGGTCTTGTAGCATGGAAGGACTTAGTCCACTGCATATCCTTGTCCCAGTGCGGTGTGCTGGACAGGTTGGCAATGTGATCGGAGCAGCTAGAGATCAAGGAGGTGAGTTCCATGTCTCCCCTTCTGAGGAGGAGTGGGCTGTGTCCATTTGGAATGGTCAGAGTGGTCAGAGCAGTATGAACTGGTTGTGAGGTTGGCACTGAAACAGCAGCCAGGGCCACTGGTGGGAAAGGCAAATGGGCTTGCTCCACTGCAGCTGGGGAGCAGTATCAGGCCCTTTTTGCAGGCATTTCCTTGCCCTTCTTTGTAGCCTTCACCAGTTCTTCTGCCATTTTGTGAGGACCTTCCCCCTGCTTTTTGGGCCTTTTACCATCCAGTGCGCATTTAGATTTTCCAGGAACCAATGGAGCAGTTGGTGGAGCCCTCATGATAGCAGACAGGGCTGCATGAGATGTCGATGGGCATTCTTGTGGGTCTCCTGTGACAGTTTACATTGCCACAAGAGTCGGGGTCCACATCTCCATCTTCAGACGGCCTGCTTTGTTCCCTTGGCTTGTTTGGTAAAAGTCTGGCAGTTTGGGTAGGTATCTACTCAGTGCTTGTCACCAAGGTAAAAGAGCCATAGCAAAAGTTCATCCAAGGATGGCATTTTCACTCTGCATCTCACACTTCCTGAAGGCCACCTTGAGAACCATCAAGTGTGAAAAAGAAAGGGAATTTGAAGACAACAACAGAAGGGTGGTTTTTTGAGGGGAAGGGGTGAAGGAAAAGGGTACAAAGCAGTGGGTGAGGAAGGGTTTTAAGACATAACGTGAGGTAAAAGGTTGAGATATAGTTGTGAGGGGAAAAATTGTGAAGCAAAGTTGTGAGAAATAAGCAAGTAGTGTGAGGTAAGTATTGAAAATATGCAGCTAGGAATGTCCGGAGACACTGAAAACAGTGGTCAAAAGCAAAGTGGGAAAATGGTGGGAGCCTCACCCCCTTCCCCTAGTATAAATAGGCAGGGCTCCACCAAAAATTCTAGGCTTGGCTAAAAGAATCTTCCCAAATGAAGGCTGTGCAGATGCAGCATCCATGTGTGATACAGAGAAACTATGAAGAAAAATGGCTTCTAAAAAGTGTGTGCTAGCAGTCACTGCAACTCCTCTTCAAACCCACAGAAATTTGCATTAACTTACTGTGACTGTAGCAAGCAGACCCTCAGGGACGTTGGCCACAATGATGCCAATAAGAAAGATAACAGCCTCCAGCCACGTGTACTCCAGGATCAGGGAAAGGATGAAGAAGGAGACGCCAAGGAACACAGCCACACCAGTAATTATGTGGATAAAATGCTCGATCTCTATAGAAATGGGTGTCTGTCCCCCTTCCAGTCCAGATGCCAATGAAGCAATACGGCCCATCACAGTACGGTCACCAGTATTAATGACTACACCACGTGCAGTACCTAGAAACAGTTGAAAGACTGTGGTTAAAAACAAACATTTATCTACAGAAGTAAAACTGTCTTTAGGATAATTTTGTATATACTTCAGTCTATGCAGGCAAGTCCTTTAGCTACCTCAGTCAAGCCAAAGATACTGCAACTCTTGTCAAAATGATAGCACACACATTTCCATCTCAAGTTCTTAAAAGGGAAGTATTCTGGTTCTGTGCCATATCTTCCTCTTCTGTCTTTTGAAGCTGCACTACATGCTGTATTAGAAATACCACTGCCCATTCTTCCAGCAAACAGCTGGCAGCTGTCTCTGCCCGTTTCCCTCCAACTGCCTGAACAAGTTGCCTTCTAGCACAAGAATACCACATCTGTGCCGTGAATTTGAATGGCAAGCTAATCACAACAATAATAATAATAATAAATGGTCAGGCTGCTGCCATTTTGGCAGAGCCATGGCTAGAATTAAGCTCCCCAATTCATCGAGCACCTCTGAATGAATGAAGTCACTGTTTAGAGGTTACCACATTTAAACACAAGGAACCTTATGCTGTTTCTGTCATCAAAGTGGGTACCCACCAGCTCTATGGTGCTGACTGAGAGGTGTCCTGTCAAGCAGTTGGCTTATTCATTTCTAGTGCTCATCCTTCTAGATCTGAACACTTCAGTGCTCTACTGACACATTTGATTAAATTAACATTGAGTTTTACCTTCAACACAGTTGGTAGAGAAGAAAGCGATATTTCTGGTCTCCAGTGGGTTTTCATTCGTGAAGTCTGGAGACCTCGTCTGAGGTTCTGATTCACCCGTGAGAGAAGAGTTATCCACCTACAGAAACAATTGTGTCAGAGGAAACATCTGGAAGAGCTTGCAAGCAAGCTGTTGCAAGCCTGGTGTCATGAGCTGGTCACTTCCCTCTTTCCTTCTGGTTATCAAATTCAAGACAATCCCTTGCGTGCAGTTCTTTTATTGAAACTTAACAGATTGCAGCATAGTATGAACGCTAAATAGCTTTCAACCAAAGTTGAGGGAGAAGCATCTTCCCATGCAAGGAACTGAATCCAAACTGGCAATTTCCCCCTTGTTCCTCCCTTTTAGCAAAGCTTCATTAAAGCCTCTCTAGGTGACACTTACTGCTTGAGGGCAAGACGGTGTGAATGGGGAAGACCTTCTAACTGTGCAGGTAATTTCCCGTTTCCTTCTTACTGGGTCAAGGATTGGGTCAGGCATCTGCTCCCGCTGCCACCCTAAAAACGCTTTCCGCCCCTTGCAAGGTAGGTTGATTCTCACATCCTGCCTGAGATGTTGCTAAGTGACCTTGAAACTTCCGAGTCCTCACCCTCCTTGTTCCTCCACCTCCTCCTCCGAATCAAACCAACCCATCTAAGGCAGGCCCGCTCTCTACATCTGGCTCCTTTGCAGAGACACTCTGGCTCCTTTGGTCTTGCTGCTGTCACACAGATACCTTACAGCCGTGGGCTGAAATGATCCTCAGGTCTGCTGGGATTCTGTCTCCTCCCTTCACTTCCACTAGGTCTCCAACAACCACCCCTTCAGCATTGATGCTCAACTTCTCCCCATTTCGGATCACCAGAGCTTGCTGCAAGAGAAAAGAGCAGGCTTTTAACATGAAACCTGAGAGCATCTGAGCCCCTGATCAAGTCCTTTACCTACTTGTGCAACATCAGCATCCTCCCCTATCCTCCCACAAAAGCTGGACATGCAGAACTTACATACCTGAGGCACCATGTTCTTGAAGGACTCCATGATTTTTGAACTCTTTGCTTCTTGGTAGTATGAGAAGCAACCGGTTATGATGACAACAGCAGCCAACACAACACCCAGATACAGCTGTAAGTAGATGTATTTACATACAATTTAAATAAGCCTTTTGAGTAACAATGACATCAAACTATAAGTCTAGTGTTGTAAAACTGGCTGTAAGCAGCGTTGGAATGGACACAATATGATCCGCATTACCACAGGATGAAGAGTTTGAGACAACTTGTTAAGGGATTGAAAATGAAGATCTTGATGGAGAAGCGGGCCTGTTCTGAAGGTCACATGCAACCAAAGTGCAGGAGAAGCCATGCTCTCTGCGGCCTGCCCAGACTACAGTCCATAGCACAGACTAAGACATGAGATGACTTACAGTATACGACACATGAAAACAATGAAACAATCCTGTTTTGCATGTAGGTTTGGGTCAGACATTATGAAAAACTACAATTAGTGAGAACAAAGAGGGGCAAATAATGGTTTTAGATACTTTTTGCAGCCACTAAGAGTATGAACAAACCATCATTCTGGGTTTAGACATAAGAAAGCCTGTTCAGTTTAAAAGTTGAAACAGTATCTCCCAAACCTATTCTCTGCCATGGGAAAGAGAAGAAGGGAGGGGAAAGCTTACATGCCTGAGGCTTAAGGAATCTCAGAGCTGGAAAGGACCATGGAGATCATCTAGTTCAAATTCCTGCTCCATGCAGGCTCTCACCTCAGGGTGCAGCTACAGCCCCCCTAAGAGATGGCCATCCAGCCTCCAATGACGGAAAGACCACCTGCAAAGGCCATGAGTTCCACTGCGGAACAGTTCTCACTACTAACAGAGTAATTTGAACATCTCAAACAATAAATAGCAAACCCAGTAACACCAGCCAACATTAATGACCAATTAATCCCATGCCATTAGATACTCAGGAGAAGAGGTCAGCCTTAATCTGGACAGAAGACCATGTTGACACCAGCTGGGCCAGAGTGGAGCAGCTGTTCTATAATTATGGAACCAGCATTTAGAAAGCCTGTTTTGCTTGTTGCCACCTTACAAGCCTCACTTGGTGGCAGCATCCAGAAGAAGGCCTCAGATGTTGATCATAATGTGCAGAATATAATAGAAAACCTTGTCAAATGCATAGCTGAAATAAAAGTATCATATGTCCACAGTATTCCCATGATTTACCAGTCAAATAACTCTATCAAAAAAGAAAATAAGTTTGGTGTGGTGTGATTCATTCCTAACAAATCCATGTTGACTCCTAATAATCAGTGCATTACTTTCTAGATGTTCACAGGTGGATTGCTTAAACATCCATTTGAGAATTTTGCTTGCTACAGATGTCAGGATGACTGGTTTGTAGTTTCCTGGACTCACGTTTTGTCCCTTCTTGAAAATGGAGACAGTATATGTGCATCCCAGTCTTCTGGCATCTCTCCTGTTCTGCAGAAGTTTTTAAAGACTGAAAGAATGCCTGCAGGCTCCTTTGGCACTTGGAGATGTAGAACTGAGCTCATTTAAAGCAGTTAAGTACTTTCTAACCATGTCCTTAGCTACTCTAGGCTGCAAATCCCTCCATGCATTCTACTTGATCCAGATTGAATGCAACTCCTCTTGCGGGAAAAGAATGAAGCTAAATAGGAATTCCATTTTCTCTGTTACCTGAGAACAATTTACTGTCTCATCTAAGCAGAGGATCTGCTATTTTGTGGATCATTTTCTTGCTCCTGACATAACCAAAAGACCTTGCTTTCGCATTCCTTGCCAGCCCCAGTCCATTCCAAGCCTTTGCTTACTAGTTTGTCCACACAGCAGGCAACCATGGCTAACTACACTGGACCATACAATTTAGACAAGTAAAAACTGCTCTTCAAGCTAGGTCTTTCCATTCTGCACCCAACCACTATGCATATATTTACTCACATTATCATTATTTGGCTCCTCTTCAGTTGCAGCTTGAATACCGTATGCCAGAAAACAAAGAATCGCTCCTATCCACAGCAACAGGGAGAAGCCTCCAAAGAGTTGCCTGCAGAATTTCACCCATTCTGGGGTCGTGGGAGGAGGGGTGAGAGTATTGGGGCCATCACGAGCCAGTATCTCTGCAGCCCGTGCAGGAGTCAGACCCTAAATGCAGAGATGGGAAAGGAGAACAGTAAGGCACAGCATTGTGCTTGGCAGAAACCTGAGTCTGGCTCACTCAGGAGAGACTGCCTTACACTATAGGGTAGTTGTGTTATAGATGCAACTCCAGTAATGTCAGTCTTTCCCCTTATCTGGTCTTTCCTAAAAGACATTTTAATTAATTTATTGTCTTATTAGTAATACAAATCAAGTTGTTGTCTGATTAAAATAAATTGAGTCTGCATACATTTGCAGATGACTAAAACAATTATTTCTGAAGACAAAAAAAGTATACTTTGATTTTTGGATGGTCTATGTCTGTGTTGCAGCAACAGACTAGAAACTGTGCAAGAGAAAGATTCTAAGGGTGTCTGCCACCAGCAGTTTTAATAACTGTTAATTGTTTTAACCTTAAAAAGTTGCTTAATTGCAGATGGTTTTTGGTCAATTAAAATACAGTTAAACCAATTAAAGGCTGCAATCATTTAATCAGGCTTACACTTTGTTATGTATGCTATAGGCCTCACCCTGTACAGCCCTCTAGCATAATCCAAATTGGTTCACACTCAGCCATGATTTTTAGCAGACTGACAAACTGGCATCTGACAGCAAGGTGCACTGCCCTTCCAGAAGTCAGAAGGAAATGGCAGCTTTTGAGTGGGACAATGCAGTGGGGGAAGAAACAAACAGCTTCCCCAGTATGAATAAGTATTAAGGATAAACAAATTTCTTATTCATCACAGCAACCATAGTTTCTATACTGTCCCAAGACTGTGGTAGTTGGATGGCATAGAAAAGTTTTAAATAAAACAAACCAACCAACCACAGGTCCTCCATCCTTGCAACATAGAACAGAAACGTGGTCAAGCTTACCCGGCTGAGATCCGTTCCGTATTTTCGATGAAGCTCATCAAGGCTGAGTTTGTGGTCATCCTGAAAAGTCAAAGAGACCAATGAGGCTTGATCTAGGCACCTGTGCATGTTATCAGCATGGGAAAGGTGCTCAGGGTTAGAGCCGGAACCCAGCAGTTTCCAGTTTGCCCTTTTGTCTGCGAGCCCAAGACCTCTTTGAAGCAACTATTTTTGTTCTTTTGCGCCTTTGCATATATATTGGTTGACAACTTCTTCTGCCCTACCAGCAGAAGAAATGTTGCAAGATGAAAATGCTACATGCAGGAGTATTTAAAAAAAACTAAAAATGGGTTTTTAAAAAATGTAGATTGGATTTTTAAATGCTTTTTGAGGGAAAAATATCTGAACATAGTTTCTATTTAAGATACATCGTAGACCAAAGGTTATTCATCATGAAATAAGGATTAGTTTTTAATTATGTAGCATGAGGCTGCACATTTCATTTCATTTATTACATTTGTAAGCCACATAGGGCTCTCTGTTTTAAGGGATTCGACAGATTCGGAGGAGAAACCTCGTCCTCTTCATTACCAAGATCTTTCCATGCTTGGCAACGTGAACAAGCCTGAAACTAGTTGAGAGAGGTGCATGGATGAATGAGCTTATTTTTGCTAATCCGCACTTGCAGAGATTCCACTCTAAAAATATTATGGTCATGGGCGTAGCTTTTAAAACTACTAGTCCAAACTGTGAAAGAAGGAAATTAATCCATCAGAGCAGGATGCAATTATTTCTCTATCTCTTGGGTGCGGAGTTGCAAATTGAAACAAACAGTTTAAAATTCTTTTATTGCACTGCTTGCATTAAAGCTATCTGAAATGCCTTGATTAAGCAAATGCTTAATATGTTTCACCAGATGAAACTACACCTAAAGATCAGTCAAAGTTCAAATGGGATTTCCTCCCAAAGCAGTGTGCACAGGATTACTTATCACTAGTTTGTTGTGTCTATTTGAGAACACCTGCAGACATGTATTCTAATTCTTTGAATAGTTCCTAAGTTCTGTCGTCTCTTGATTCCACCACTTGATGCTTCAGAGCTTGCTCAGGCGCACACCCAGCAACTGTTGCATTACTCAACCTAAGAGGTGGAGCTTGATCTCATTTCAGGCCCCTCACCTTGCATGCTTTCTCTTTACACTTTCAGTGCTTGGGAGCTACTACAGAGCATGAAGCAGCCTCTGGCATTCTGGACACCATTTTCAATTATTTTACTTTTCCTGTGCTGGAGAGGCGTGTAGAGCTGTGGCTTGTGAGGAGGAGGGGTCCATGAGCCATATATGCCCTTCAAACTTTCTGAAGCTGGCCACTCCTGCTCCAAAGGCTTGGCATAAAAGCAGGCCTTTGGAATGCCCCTTTGGGATACCATGAAGGTGAGGGTGCCTTTCTTGTTGCCCCTTACCACCCTTTGCCTTTGTGGGCCTATTCCTGGGGCTGCGGCCGAGGCCAAGTGGGGAGATTAGCATAGCTATGGGTAGTAGAGGCATTAGGAGGACTGGCTAGGGCTGGCCCTTTCCCCACCAATGGGTTTGATGGTTGCCATGTCAGCCAGCCCTTGGGTCTCCAGATGCTGCTTCCAAATGTCAGATCAGTGCAGAATAAAACCTCCTTCGTGCATGATTTAATAGGGGTTAAGGTGACTGATCTGGCATATATAACGGAGAACTTGGTGGGTGAACAGGGTAGGGTTAGTCTTTCCCAGCTCTGCCCACATGGGTCCTTGGTAGAGCATCAAAGTAGACTGGAGGGCCGGGAAAGGGGGCTTTCCATGGTCTATAGGAATTCTCGCTCTCACTCACTCTTCAGGCACCCTGGCCGATCACTAGTCTGGAGTGTTTGCACCTTGTATTGGGACAGCAGGACAGACTGGGGATTCTGCTGTTGTTCCACCCACCCTGCAACCCATCAGCCTCCCTACCTGAGATGACGGAGATGGTCTCAGACATGATGTTGGAAACCCAGAGGCTGTTGACCCCAGGACGTCAACATTCACACTGAGGGCACCCTATCTGGGGTGACCCAGGATTCACTGGTTGCCATGACAACCACAAGACTGCCCCCATGCATGTGGTAGGGCATACGCTCGACTTGGGTCTTCTTGGCCAGAACTGAGGATGGTGCTCAAAGTGTGAGGGACTTTGATTCAGTCCCTTTGTCATGGTCAGATCACCACCTGTTTAGACTTATGGCAACTTCCCCCCATGCAAAGGTGGGGGACCCATTAAGATGAAGGCTAATGGATTCGGATGGTTTCCAGAGGACTCTGGGTGGTTTTCTGGCCAACATGGTTGGAGCTCCTGTCACAGCTCTGGTTGCACTATGAAATATGGAAATGACCCACGTGGTTGACATAATCACTCCCAGGCGTCCTCTCTTGGATGAATCTAATGTACTACCTGCTCCATGTGGCCCCATTCACTTCATCCCATCTCAGCCACCTTCTCAAAGGGTTTTTTGGCAGTTGTCACGGAATGGGTCCAAAAAGGGACTGTGAAAGGGGGTGGCCTTAACATAACAATGCCCATTCTGGACATACTGCTGAGTGTTGGGGGGTATAGTTCAACACATCTGAAGATGGCCAAGCTGTGGAAGCAGTTGCAGATCTATAACATCCACTAGACTTGCAACTACATGTGCAAGAATAAAGAGAGTATGAACACAAATTTTACAAAAGAATTCTTGAAAGGACAACTCCACCCCAAATATAACTTCATGTGATGAACCTCTCCCCAGGACAAAGGTGGCTCTTACCAGTGAAACTTCTTTTTTCAGTTCGTCCATATCCCTATCTTTCTTCCCCTTTTGCTTCTTGGCTCCATGCTCAGATGTAGCTGCAGGCTCATACTTGTCACGTCCAGTCTATGAGAAAAAGAGAGATATGACAATAAGGAGATGTTTTGCACGGAATCTGACTGTTGTTCCCTTTCTTCATTGCCAAATTCCAAAGGGCAGCAATTCTGTAGAGTTTTGGACAGAGGACCTTCTCAACCCTGCCACCAAATACTGTTTAATTGAGTGGTTGAAACTGGAACCTTGAGATGCAAAGCATGTTCTTTAACTCTCCACTATGATTCTGCCCATCAAACAGATATAGCTGATACTCTGTATTCTCAAAAAGCAACAATTTTGTAGCACTTGAATCCCTTCACACCCTCAGGCTTATTGAACATGGTACAATTTGCTTTTGAGTAAACATGCACGCAATTTCACTGCAATGCAACAGAATCATAGGACCAAGCAAAATCTGCCATTCATGATGTGGGAGTATATTTATTTAGTTCACAGCATGAATAAGCAGTTTGTAGAAACACAGAAACAGAGCAAGTCAGAAGGAGCCTCCTGGGCCACCCTCGGCCCAGCTGGCTCCGCTCATGACATGCCTACCATGTGCATGGTCAGCCTATCCTTGAACACCCTCTCCGATGGAGCTTCAACCACTCCTGTGGAAGCCCATTCCATGCCCTCAGGGTCCTAACTGACAGGAAGTACTTCCTGGCATCCAAATTGAACCTTGGTTCCCTGAGCTTTGCTCCCTTGGAACGCATCATGCCCTCCTCTGTAGGGGAGAACAGGTCTCTACCCACCTTTGTGTGACACTCCCTCACATACTCATATGTCGCCAACAGATCCCCTCAGAGCCCCCTCTTCTGCAGGCTGAAAAGACCCAGTTCCCTCAGTCTTGCCTCATACGGCTTCCCCTGCAATCCAGTCACCATCCTTGTGGCCCTGTGCTGCACTGACTCTAATCTGGCTATATCCCTCCTGTAATGTGAAGCCCAGAACTGAACACAATACTCCAGTTGTGGGTGGACCAGTCATATAGAATGGTAGTAATACCTCTCTCAGTGTAGAAGCCACACTGCTGGCTATGCAACGAAGGATGGCATTCGCTCTCTTGACCACTGTGTCACACTGCTAACTCATGTTTAGCCTTCAGTCAACCAGTACCCCAAGATCCCTTTCACAAGTGCTGCTCTCCAGACACTTGCCCCTAACCTGTACCTATGACACCCATTTCTATGCCCCAAGTGCAAGACCTTGCACTTTTCCACATTCAACACCATCCTGTTATCCCCTGCCCACTTCCACAGTCTGTCAAGATCCATTTTGTAGTAAGACACAATAAAATCCTCATGAAACATAAAACCTTAGAATACATCAATAAAATAAAATATATTAAATGCAATATATTAATCAATAAAACCAAGGTCGAAAACCAAGATAAAAACCAGCTGAATTGCAAAGATGTAAAAATACGCTGACAGAGATTCCTAGGACTAAAATAAAAAGATCTTTGCATAGCACCAAAAAGACTGCATTGGCCCCAGGTGAGTCTCTCTGGGGAAACCATACCACAATCTGGGTCCCACCACTGAAACACCCCTCTCACTTTCTATCGTTCAAGGGAGAAGCACCTTGGAAGGGCCTTAGAAAAGTATTTTGGGAGTTAGTATTAGGATCAGAATTATTTGGGGTTAGGATTATTCTATGGTTAGTGATCCATCCTCCTCCCACTTGCTCAGTCCACTGCATATGGAGAGCCAGCCAGCCTGGTCCCAGGAAAGGAGCACTCCCATTCTGCATGGCAGAGTGGGTGGGAAAGTGGAACCCAGAAACCTTCTGCTCATGCACATCCCCATCTGCTATGGGCATTCTGAGAGCTCCAGCACTTATTTACCCACCTGCCTGTCTGTAAGTAGCCATGAAGACCTGCACTACAGGGGGGCAGAATCCCTAAAGGAGTCCTTCCATAAGACAACACCACCACTCTCCTCCACAACCAAGCTGCATGCCTGGCAGAGCTCAGCATCCTCAAGAGAATCCACAGACAGTAGCTGGACCAGCGGAGCCAAGAGAAGCAGCCGTTCTTGACACTGAAGTAATGGCTGAAAGTGAGCAGGGCCGGGCTGCAGGCTCTCCCCATGTGCTGATGTAGGCTGCAGCTTGGTATGTGGGGTACCACTCAACCAACTGAAAGAGGTGGGCAAAATTTTGCACTAAGAAGGCCCTGTTGATTGACAGAGCCGTGCAGAGATCAAAGGATGCTCAAATGTCATCTGGGAGTTGGAGGATCTGTCAGAGACTCCTGAAGAAACCAGGTCATAGAGCAGGAAGAGTGCTTGGAATCATGACTCGGAAGGAGGTTGCTCCCTGTGGACGAAGGTACATCGTAGGGTGGTGAAGTTCTCCTGCTCCTGGGTACAATTTAGTGGCCACTGACATGGGTGACTGACTGGGCAGCCAAACAGTAACAAGCACACAGTAGGTTGGCCAGTGAGCACTCAAGCAGGGAAGCATACAGCTATTCACATACTAAAAAACTAAACCTAACCACACCCACTCAACCCAATCCAATTTAAGGAGGATGCTGAGTAACTCTATCTTGTGCAGACACTGTTTCAGGAAGGGGACAAGCCCACTCAAATCTTTAGTTAAGAAGCTGCTGGACTGCCCTCATGTTGTCACATTACAATCCGCAAAACCCATTCTTTAGAAACTACTGGGGACTGAGCAGACACACTGTGGCTCAGTTCTGGGATTTTAGCTATGATTTGGCACGATAACCCAAGGTTTAGGATCAGCCAGCAAAGCAAGAAACCAGGGCTTAATGTAGGCTTGTACTAACTATGGCACTGTGCTATCTGATATAATTATAGCCATCTCTATCTTCACCCTGGATATGGGAGGAGACTCCCAAGTTAGGTTCTGTGAAACAGAAAAATAAAAGCAGAGAAGCGGTCCCAGGAAAATTTGTTGAAGCTGAAACATAGTTTAGTTTCTGAGCTATGGTAAACAATGTAATGCTACACATCAGTTAAGCTGATAGGCACAAAAGCACTCAACTTTGTTGAATATTTTATACTGAAAGGAAATCTACGAATATGTGTACTTGCTTCGTCATTCACTGTGCTTACATCCAACAAACCTGTTGATTTTTTTGTAAAATATTTGTATTATTTTCATCAAAAAGTAGAATACTTTTAACACAAATATTACACATAATATAAAATTCACAAAGTCAGTAATTGTTCTCTTCTACAAGCAGTTAATTAGTACTTAATTGAAACTTATATCATTCTAATTTGTAATTCTTAATGTTGACTTATTTTCCATTCATTTTAAATTGATTTAAATAACAACTAAGCATTTGTATTAAAGTTATAACTTGCCCATGATATATTTACAAGCTCTATTAAGTCAATTGTATATAATAGGCTTTCCATTTATCATTAAATTCTTCAGCCAATCTTCTGTTTATGTAACTAGTTAGTTTTTGCCATTGCTGCATATGCACCTAGTTTATTTTTCCAAACTTCTTTTGTTGGGTAGTCTTCTGCTTTCCATTATGATCCTATCATAGCTGCTGTTATATATGTAAATACTCTACCATATTCCTTGGCAGTTTCTGGTACAATACTCAGTAGAATATTCAAACTACTAAGGTTTATGAAATGGGGTTATATTTATGCATATATATTCAAAATGGTGGTTTCTAGGAATACTTCATACAGGTCTTATCACAAGCTTAGCACAACCCATCCATTTCATGTTGTTACATCACGGAGCAATCCTTTTAAGCCTGTTTCAGAATGTTTCAAACTTTATGAAATGGACTGCAGGGGAAGGAAAACCCTGAATCATTCCATTGTCCTTTTGAACTCCTTTCCCCGCCTTCGGCATTTATTCTACCCTAAGGACCTCTTTTCTGCCACTGATAGAAGAGTGAGCAGATACTCTTGCACGCATTCTTCTGCCTGAAGGGTGTGGGTTAAAAAGATTTTAGTAAGAGTGCCACGCCAACCCTCACAGCCTGGCAACATTTCTAGGTGCTGCCTGAGGGACAAGAACTTAGGAGTTCCTTCCTTCCAGGATTCTCACTTGAATTCAAAATGGGACTTCTGTAAGAAGCAGCCGATCAGATTCCGGGAGTGGAGGGGAGGGACTCTCAGTCTCTGCTTATGATCTCGCAGTAGCTAATCACTTACTAGAGCTCCTGGTTGTGAGGCTAGAAGCAGTTTACCCTTTCATGGATTTTGGTATGGTACAGTGAGTGCTTAAAATAAGACAAGCAAATCCTCACCTCCAAAGATTACAGCCCATCAGGACAGACTGCCCTACAGTTCCCTGGCTCCTCTTCTTGCCCCTGTTTGCACCAAGTTGAAGTGTCTTATTTACCAGAAGCAAGTGGTTTTGTAAGTTCCTATCCTTGGAGAGTCATTGTTTCCATGTCTCTGACCAATTTTGAGTTTTAGAAAGCAACAAGGAAGCAGGTTAATATTGCCCAACATCTATACTAAAAACAGGAAGTACGTCTCAGGCAGCAGCTGATATTTGGAGTCCGTTTGCAGCAGATGCTGCCGGGGATGTGTAAGCAGAGCACTGAAGTAAGCAGAGCACACTTCAAATATCGTTGGGGGGGGGGGGGAGGAATCGTAATTTTCCAGGTACATGTAGTAGGAGGGAGAGCACTGCAATGCACAAATGCACAAGCCACATTTTGAGTGTGTGGGTGGGCGGGGGGAGAAGGCTAAAGCAGGGTGTTTTTTTGTTCTCTGCCCTCTCTGTGATTCACAAGTTGCACTTCCCTTTGAGCTGGAAAAGGAAGAGGTAATGAAAACCATCTTTTGACAAACCCTTGTCCGGGGTTGATGTAAGAGTTCTAGCATTTCAGTTGGATTAAAACCAAGAGGAGAAAGCGGGGCATTTCTGACAATTGTGCTAGATTTTTGTTTTCTCCCCTGACATGAGTTCTCTTTTTAAAAGCAGGGGAATGGAAATACTACATTCAGTTCAGTTTCACCTTCTGTACAGATGAGAAGCACGCAGGACAAAATCTCCATTTCTTTTATGAGAAACAGCCTTGCACCGCCATTAGCACACAGGAAAAAGTATGAGGAAAATAAATATTTGATCCTTTATGTTACAACGCCAGGTGCTATGCGGAAAACAACTAAAAAGCAATACTGGGATTTTTTTTGTAATTCTGGTCATAGGCAATCACCCTCTTCCTTCCTCTATTTTCTGCTAGTTGTATGAACTCCAAAGTTTTAACATACTCAAAAATAACCCAGATATTCTGCAGTTAATGTGCCTAATGTTTATTGTTATTAGCTTGGCCTAGAACTCGACCCTTCTGCTATGCTGATAAATTTTCTGCCTTAGATTCATGCTGGTGGGAGAATTTCTTTGGTTCATCATTGAAGCAGCATAGAAAAACCCAAAGGCAAGCAAAGGTTCAAAGAGTTTGTTCCCCCC
>NW_025336374.1:1025039-1066383 GCF_004798865.1 Varanus komodoensis | reverse complement strand
TAGAAAAACCCAAAGGCAAGCAAAGGTTCAAAGAGTTTGTTCCCCCCTCCCCATCTTCAGTTCTTCATAGGTCTTATTTGTCACTCCCACTCCCTGGTCATGACTAAGCATGAGATTAATTTTGCATCTTTAGGAGATAATGCAGTACGTTATGAACAAAAAGGGTTATTATGCAAGTTGGGGTGGGGGGAAGCAATGAAGATGTTTGCTGAGTGGATTGCTGGAAGCAGGGGGACACACAGTCCAGAAAGCATTCATTCCCATGAGGTTTAATAAAAGCAAAAGTGGCTAACTATGGTTGGGAGGGAGGGAGGACGAGTTGGTATTAGAAATCAACAAGTATCCATTGAAATTACCCAGATACCTGCCCAAGGGAAACATGGTCATCTATTAAATCTATTGATGTTTCTATTTATGATGAAATACATGTTTTAAGCACAAATGCCCCTTTCTAAGCATGTGAGACCAAACCAGTTAGGAATACTGTGGAAGTTCTAGTTCCCCACAGCAACTAGTAATTCCACTGAGAAAATTCAAGCCCCCAAATATTGAGGAATATACTTAGTCATGTTGATTTATAAAGCAAACCGGCATGTTCTGCCACATACACACACACACACACACACACACACACACACACACACAAAGTTCTTGAGTTCAGCAAAAAGTAAACAGAGTTAGCTACATAAAACATTATCCCAATAATTCATGCAATGCAAACAATACTAAAGTAAGCTCATCTATTCTAACAGTTTGGTTTTTTTAAAGCAAAATATTGTTTCAAAACCCAACATTCAGATAAGTAAGGTTACAATCCTACTCCACTCCTCTGAGTATAAGACGTACTGAACTCAGTGGGATTACTTCTGAACAGATTTGCAAGATTGTGCTGAAAATCTTGGTGTGCGAATATCATAAAAAGCAGTGAACTTAGAAAGGAAGAGCACTGAAGTGAAGAGTAATGAATATGTCTCATGCTAAGCTCTTTCGGCCTCAGTCCCTCATTTGTAACTCATACAGTTGGTGTAAGCATCATTAAGGGTCTCAGTAAAAATTACGGCTGCAATACTGCTTTCAGAAAGCACTCTCTCTCCCCCACACGCCCTGTTTTCGGGACTCTCCCTCCCTCCCCAAACATGCCAAGAGCTGCTTCTTATTTTGAGTCCTTGGACAACTAGCACTGCTTGTGCTTTATTCCAAACACAGGAGAAAGTTGAGGGAAGAAGTGCTGCTCTTTCAATCTGGACAAGATAAACCAGAGCACAGAAAACAAAGTCCCTGGAATCTGTTCTGCTATTATAGTGACATCATTAAAACAACTTCTCAAGGAGAGCGAGAGCTGCTACTGTTCTGCAGCTTCAGTAACAGATGCAGAACAACAATTACCTTTACAGACAAGACATGGGCAATGACCTCTTCCCCCACCAAGCCTGGAAAAAGATGCCACAGCCACAGATTATGCCATTTACCACCTGGCATAATCCTTATACCTGACAAGGCAAGCAGGATGCTGCTAATTATCTCCCAATCCACAAATATGGTTTAGGTACTAGAAAGGATAAATAAGGAGCACAGGAAGGAAAGGCTACTGTCAAGCTTCAAACTACTTATCTCTCAAGTCCACAAAACAGCCTGTATAAAACTATGGTCTCTCTGCTGGCTCCTTTGGCTTTCTGTTATGAGCACAATTCCAGGCACTAGTTTTGTACTGCAAAGCCCTTCACAACTTGAAATTCTCAGCGTAATACAGTTCAGTGATGGCACCATGACTACCATCTCAAAGGCTAACCATGTTTTGGTTGTCAGGGTTTAGCTTTCATGGCGCTTATGTCACTACAGTTGTGTTATGGTGTGGGTTACAACTTGTCTGTGAACAATCCAACAGATGCCTTCTCGGTCAAACCACACACAGTTATCAATTTTTGTGTTTGCCACACTAGGTTTAACCTTCCAGAACTGATGAAGATGATCTACCCCTTAACAATGGAAAAATTTCCGTGCAAGTACAATTGTGCTAGGGAAGTTTACTCACTATGGCTACTATCTGTCCCCTGTGCATATTTAGAATTAATGTTCAACTTCTGTATAGTAAGGCACACCACATCTTGCTTTAAGGTTCTGTTCTTACCTTCTTGGAAGATTTCTAGCCTGCTCCAGTTTGAATATATTTGTTCAAATGAGGTAGCATTGTAATAAGTAGCATTGTAAGTACGCTACAAGATGATAAATTCAAGGCTAAGCTTGTTGTTCACAATTGCTTTCTTTTCTTATTCCTTTACAGTACTGTCCTTGGTAGTATTTTCTAGCATGAAAATCTATTGGCATTAGGTTTTGCAGTGTAAATACAGGACTACTTCTGTGTTGTCAGCAAACTCACTCAGGGAATTCCAGAACTGGGACGGGAAAGCCAGGCATGCCGCAACAACTGCCTTCTCTCATGGGAAGGACTGGCTATTTTGACAATCATCTCTCCCTGTAAGCCTTTCATTCCTTATATGGGGCCAGAACATCCCTTCCCCTGAACCGGGGAATCCATTATTGCTGTTGGAATCCAAGCCAAGCTGCTATCTCTTTTCCAAGAACACAAAGGGCTTCCTCAAGAAGACACAGCCAGTTAACAGCTCTCTTCCCTAGCAGGGGATGTTTGAATGCATCTGGTGGACAGGACAATCCTGCCATGCATCTCTTCCACTGTGCTGCATACTCCTTCCCCTACAAAATATCAAGGGAACCACAGCTGTATATCATAGCCATCTCCCCCCCCCCCATTACCTGCTATCCCAAACACAAGCAAATTCACCAGCCAAGCCCATTAAATAACACTGGAATGGTAGCGGGTTTGAACACCCCCACACCACAAAATGAAGAAGACTGCTACCAACTGGGAAACTCACTGTGACAAGTTTAGTCTTGCCACTGAGAATGCAAGCATTCCACTGCCTCTGTTTCTTGAGCATCTTAAATATACACCCATTTTTGTGAACATTTGTGTCACTCATTTTCAGTTGAAGTTTTCACATGACAGGCTTCCAGAAATCCACTTATCAGGAACACTGTCTTTGAACAGGGCTGCACTCAGAAAAACACCTTAAGAGGCTCCTTTGTTTTCCCTAGTCATTTCATTCTGTTGAGTTTGGGAGTACAAACAAGCATTGCAAAAATCTCACAGCTTTTGCCTATTCAAGATCACCGCATGAGAAGAGATACTGGTTGGGTTTCTACATCATTAGAAGACATGGTGATTTCCTAGCCTTGTTAATCTGTTCCATTGTTTCTGAAAGGTACTTTTAGTTTCCCAAGACTATGGAGAGAATCAACAGTCTCATCTAAGGTTTCCACACTTCATCATGGCTTCTCCAATCATCAGGACCCAGGATATCAATTTTATTATTACTGGTATGGGAAGCCCCATCACAGAAGTGGCTGCCTAGCCTTTCATTCTCTACTACCTCAGCTCTCTAGCAGCACAAACATCATCACTTGCTTTATCCCTATTGGCTGAGCAATGCACCCATCTCCCAACCTACTTCTGGGAACATGAGAAGGGGGTAAGTGCACTGAAGGAAAAGGGGGGAATTGTTGCAGAACTGTCTATTATGGTTTAATTTAAAAATTCCGCTGGGGACTGGAGTGGCTAGGAAGTGTTGCAGCAAGTCAGGTATGCTTGGGAGGGGGAAGAGGGAGAAGCCGACTTAAAACTTTGGCAGAATGGGACTGCTGAGGCCCATAGGGAGCAAAAGTGTAAGGAGGGAGAATTTTCTTGCAAGGATGCATGGCATGCCTAATTTTCAGAATCCAAAATTAGGACTGTGGAGCAGCACGATTTCTAAAGTTCAGTATTGGAATGTGGAAACAATTTTGTGAGTTCGCTTTAATTGGAAATGTTAACTGAAGGATAGCTTCCATACTTACATAGTACACAGCACTAAAGAAATCATATACACTGAACTCCCTTTGTATCTCTGTATGCCAGAGATCTATAAAAATATTCCTGTTACCTGAAATGGTAAAAGTAATTACCCCCATCCTTTACATTCTAGCTTTCCCTTACTCTGGGATGTTCAAACGAGTTTTTAATATCAGATGATAAACATGAGAAATATTAAAAACCCTCCCAGAAATAAAAAGCTTTTTTTCTGACCCTATATGAGATATATGCAAGAAAGAATGAGACTAGTTTAATTTCTCAGAAGGAAGACATCAGTTTTGGTAGAGTGAAGGAGAAATGCACTTTCCTATGTAGTTTGAACAGTATAGGCCTTGTATAGCTGTTTATGAAATGCTTCTCCTTTGTACCAATTTTAGGAAAAAAGCTATTCTTAAAACACACACACACACACAAAAGTATCATGAGTTTTGGTAAAATTATTCACCGGTATCATACTCTGTTGCTACACAAGCCCAAATCTTTCAGTTTTAATGTGACACTCAGGTGTTGCTACTATCAAAAGCAGAATACTCTATTTTGTTTTGTTTTTTACAAAATGCCCTTAGCACAAAAGGTTTTCATTAGAAGTACTGGGTTGCTCATGTACACACACCCCAAGCACTGGAGATGGAATAGTCATTCTGGGAAGGAATGCATCTATCCCAGCTTCATGCAATTCCTAAAACTGAAAATGATACACTGAAGAAAAAAGGTTCTACAGGCACAATTCTGCAAGCCCAATTAGACTGGAAAAGCTCTATTGGTGTACTTCATTATAAACTGGTGTGAGCAGGTTATGCCTTGCAGCTACACTCAAACCACTAGTTACATAAGCACCAAATCCAAAGGGCAACAAAACCGGTTCAAGTAATTTTCCATTTTTCTAATGTTGAAATACGTTCACTGGAGTCACTGCATTCAACATGGTAAGGTTATTTTTTACATTTGAAATTCAAACTGACTCTCCTGAACATGAGACCCCTCTGCGGTATGCTTGACAAAGCCAGTGCTAAGAAGAATTCCCAGACTGCAGAATCTCCACTTTGTTTGTTTTACTATAGCTAAGCAATAACAGACAGTATTCAATCAAAGCTCTTATGCTTTGCTGCAATTCAGGTTACAACTCTGTGACTGTAAATGGCAATGAATGAACAAAGTCCTAGTTATTACTGGTAAAAGCTAGTTCAAACTGATGTTCACCACTCAGTCTACCTAGTTTTTCCTGGGAAACCACTAGCTGCTCATATACACCCAGAATTGTGAAGTGAGCTATATATAGGACAGTGTATGAATATGCTAACAAATGCAGGTCTACACTGAAATTTTCCATCTATTTATTCTCAGATAGCTTGCTAGAAGCAACTAACCTAGTGCCATCAGGCCTGCCCTCCTGGACTGCAAAATATTTCAAGACAGCATGACCACTTGGGCTACACAACAAAACAACTGCAGGCCTAAGCAAACTTAGGAGGCAGTAAATCTCCATTTAAATGTGTTTCAGACTTGATTGGAAAGGGCAAGAGGACTGGAACGCCAAGCAAACACTACATGTCGTAGATTCCCTGCTGCTATGAGCAGCAGTTATATGAAGGGCAACCAAAAATCTCCCCCCCCTCAAGCAGCTTAGCTTTAAAATCAAGTGATGTGGTCATGGTTTACATTTGTCAAACTAAAAAGGAAAATACTTAGGACAGACTTAATTTCATGAGAATGGAAGCTGCCTAATGCTGGTATAATCAGAAAGCTTACTGAAAACTATGCAAAGTATTGCATCAAGCTGCAGGATTCGCTGGATAACTAAGTTTCCTCAATGAGGCAACAGTCTCTCCTCTTTCCACCTGTCCTGCTTAATAAACAACAATAATAAGCAATCATCAAGCAGAACTTGGGCCCAGGGCCCTGTAGGGAAAATGTTGAAGAAAACTGCTCTAATTGCTTGCTTCCTTGGACTAATCATCATTCTTAGCTTAACTGCATAGTTTATTATTTTATTACAAAAGCTAAATGGGAGAGAACAACTATGTACCACATTGAGTTGCTTAAAAGAAAAGCAAAATAGTGTATACTCTGAAGTGTTCAGACATGAATAGGCAAAGGCTCTTCACTTCTAGTTTAAAACAATTTCTCCTAAGGCATGAACTCCCCAGAAATCGCCCAGATTTCAGCAAGTTTTCCCTAGACCAAACAGCAATACTCCCCTTGGAAGTTTTAAGTGGTCAAAGAGAGCCCAGCACAGAACTGATGTGCTGGTGGAACAGAAGGCAACAAGCAGTGCCTCCAGCAACTTGCACATTCAACCTAAAGCCACTAATGACTGGTCCCTGTGGATGAGAGCTGTTACCTAATACTGAAAAGCAAACAAATCCAACCCCACAGAGAGCCAGTGCGATGTAGTGGTTAAGAGTGCAAGCCCAGCTCTCATGAGCTCACTGGGTGACTTTGGGCCAGTCACAGACTCTCAGCCCAGCCTGCCTCACAGGGATAAGATTGAGAATTATGTAAGCTGCCTTGACTTCCTTGGAAGGTAAAAAGGTGGGGTAATAAATAACAAATAAAATATTCATTTCAGGATTTTTAACTCAGCCTTGCATTCAGTTCTGTCTATATGGTTTGAACTCTAAGCCTATTTAGAAAGAACCACGTCCAGATTGCAGGAAAGCATGGAGTAATATTTCCAAATCAGCCCTCATATCATTTTCACTAAGAAAGGGGTGGGCAATTTAAGACCCTCAAGATATGTTGGCCTATTACTCCCAGCCAGCATAGCTAAATGGTGAAAGATGTTGGAAGTTGTGGTTCCCCAGAAGCTTTGGCCTAAAGTTGCCCATCCCTGCCCTAAAGGCAATGAAAGAAGCATGCATGGAAATAAGTGACCTTTATTCATTCACTTCAGGGAAGTTTCCCATCTAAAGGTGCGTCATCATGCATCTGTGTGCAACAGTGAACAATGGAAATTAAAGGATTTTATGCTGCAGTATAGAGAAAGTTAACCCATGGGCCAGTAAAGTAAGTCTATATGTCCCAGTAAGAATCCTGCAGTTTATGGCACTAGTGCAGGCCGTTTTCTTGAGATGACCAAACAGAACTAATTCGCACATTAGGCAAATTAAGGGGGGAAACCTTATGTTTCTAAGATGGTAGTTTTAATTTGTACCACTAAAAACTGGTGTGGAGCAGGCACATCTTGTGGTAAGGCAGCCTTTCCCCAATCTGACACCCTCCAGAAGTTGTGCACTATTTGCAGCGCCCCTCATTATTGGCCACGTTGCTGTGGCTGGTGAGAGTTGAGGCCTGAAGCTTCTGGAGGACAGAAGGCTGGGGAAGGTTAGGGCTACGTCTAAGCCTTCGCTTACTTTTTAACGTAGGATGACTTCCAAAAAGTGATCCCCACCTCCGTTTGCCAAAATACTCCCGAGAATTCCCCCAGCAATTCTATTGTCTAGATTGGATTTGGCAACTGCGAGCTAACACTCCACTAAATCACACGCTCGTGGGCATTCAGAGTGAAACGCCGCCGAGCGGCGATGTACCAGAGCAGGATTTCCCGTCATCGCCGCCTTTTTTCGAGGGTCGCTCGACTCACACTCACTCACGCACCGGCGGAGTTCATGGTGCAGACGACCAACCGGAGCTTGAACTACCGGGAAGGAATTACCCGCCCAACTACACAATTTATTCCGTCAGCACCAGGAAGCCCCAGCTTCCTCCTTCCCTTTTCTTTTTTACCCCTTCTCTCGTGAAAGAAATGCCCGAGTCCAAATTCCACTCACTCTCTTCTGCCGCCCGGATTTCCCTCCTCCTCCCAGTCCCAGGCGGCCAGCTCCCTCTCTCTTCTGAAACAGTAAGCAAATATCCGGGAGGTGAGGATATTTGCGCCGGCGGCCCCCACCCCACCCCACCCCCGCCGCAGCCAGAGCCCAAATTCCGGCTCAATTCGCCGTCGCGAAACCTCGCTTCGGCTACCAAAAGCAGGGACGGCCGCTGCTTCGCTTGCCCGCGCCGGGCGGGATCTAACAGCACCACGGCGCACAGATAGAGCGGTCTGCCCGGGAAGGCGCCAGAGAGGCGCGCCATTCTCCCTCCCTCGCAGGCACTTGGCGAGCCTCGCTGGATCCGCCGGGCGTCCCCTTTAAAAGTCTCACCCCTTTGCCCATGGTGCCGACGGCCCTTCTTTCTGGCGTTGCTCTCTCTGGAAGGCGCAGCGAGGCAAGCAGAGACTGCCACGTGTGCGCTGCGCGCAAGCAAAAAGGCCGGCTGGGCAACGCTCGGCGACCACCGCTTGTCGGTCGACCGCCGCTGTGCGCACGGGCTGAGCGCCGTCCAAGTGGCCGTCGGCCTGCCCCTTCGCGCCGAATAAAACTCGCTCGCCCCCGACAGAGCTGGCACCGCCCAGGACGCGCGGGGCGGGGCAACGGCGCCTCGGCCTGCCTGAAGCCAGTCGCGCGGAGCGAGAGGGCGTGCTCGGGCGGCTCTGCTCCGGCTCCCCTGGGTGCACTTTCTGCGGCGCGGCGGGCGGAGTCGCCATCCTGCAGACTTCTCCGAAGCACAAAGCTCTTGCCTGTGGACGAAATGCGTGCGTCCGCCATACCCCATAGCCAGTCAGGTGATTCGAGGTGTGTGAGAGATACCTTAAATTCCATTTAACTTTAGCTTTGTGTTCTGGTAAATCATAGATGCACGGAATACAGTTTACCAAACTTCACGTGAGTAATTTAGAATACTGTAATCCAAAAAAGCTTGCCACTGCCAGCTGGAATACACGGCAACTTCACCTGTATATCAAAGATTCCAATATTTAAGATTTCATGGAGCTTACATTTCTACAGAGTAAGAGGGATTGCATCCTTAATTTGTGGGATGGGGCACGGAGACAAGCACACCTCGCTAGAGTTACTTTTGCATGAATCAACAGGTGTGCTTACATCTGATAGAAAAAGTCTGCTCGTGTTAACATAAAGGGGGAGCTATTCCCTTTTTCCTAAATGTGTATTACAGCGGGATAAGCAACTTTGTGTCTTCCTGATGATGTTGGTCTACGACATCCACCCCAACAAACAAAGCTAAAGGTAAGAGAAGATGGGAATTGCAGTCCAACAACGAATGGAGAGGCACAGTCTCCACCTCTGTCCTTAGCATGTTGGGTCATCTATGTCTTACTAAATCAACGTTAGATGAAGCAGCTTGGTTTTTCTATTCTATTGTTGCAACCTTTGATGCATCATAAGATCAAGATGATTTGCCTTATCTGTATCTTAATTCAGTGAAGTTATAGCAGTTTCACTGCTTTTATATTGAAGGACTAATGTTCTTTTTATTCAACCACTTTTATGCCCATGAAAAGAGAGCCTCATTTCCTGTATATGAAATTCATTATTATTATTATTATTATTATTATTATTATTATTATTATTATTAGTCTTCAAGGGTATTTGCTGCTGTAGAAGAAAACTGTGCATTCCAAATGATGGAAGAGGAAAGTTATACAACAGGTATCAAGTGGGCTTTTTGAGAGCAGCAAAGAGAAGTGGAAATGGGGCATATGGCAGATTAAATATTTCAGAATGGTGCCTGTTCCCCTGCACCCATCAATCGACAGTGGAAACCAGCAGGGAGGAAGGCAGGACAGCATGCACTGTGCTGAGACACATCTGTGAGAAGGGCAGGAGGAAAGACATCTGGTGACAGATGTTGGAGTTGCCCTAATAAAAAATAAAAATTCTATATTTTGGAATATAGGAAGCTTTGCCTGTTTCCTTCCTCCCCCTGCCGGGTTTTTCCATTCAGGTTCCTTATATGGGGAATGGGGAAAGGAGCCCCATATCTGATATGCAGAGCATGTCCTGCAGGGGGATGATACTATGCAACTAGTTGGAATATTCACAATTTCCTTCCTCATACTGTAAAATGCAGACATTGAAACCTGTTAAATTCTGTAACTCATTGTTTTATATTACCTTTCATGTAAGCTCCCAGTGCTCCATGATGTTTTTCCAATGTTTCTCAATGTTTCTGTGTTTTCCTTTTGTGCTTCTGTTGTTCTTGCATATCACTCATTCAAGGACTCATTTCCCTCCCTCTTATATGAATGTAAATGCAAGTCCATAAAACACTCTGAACATGCTCTGGTCTTCATAAGCATTCTTAGAGTGCTACCCTTCAGTGCTGTTGTAATTTAGGGATTTCTGTTGCTGGAAATAAAACTATAAAACTATCGAGTGCTTGATTGTATGCTTCCACTGAACCAGAGTATTCATTCCAAAAAGCTGTTTGCTGATAGCCCTGCTCCCTCAGTCCTGAGAGCTGTGCGTTGTGCAGGGAATTGCACCCCCCCCCCATCACATGAATACACTGATGTATCCCAGGATCAGAAGCCCTTCATTTTAGGCGCTCAGATTCTTTAATGAATCCAGCAACATATTCTGGGCAAATTAATTCCTTGATTTAACTTCTGGCTTCTGTCCCATGTAAGAAAGCAGCATCTTTTACTGTGGCTTTTACCATACTGTGCCCTGTACAATATAAAATAAGTAATACTAATAAAAGTATAGCTTCCATAATTCCCAGCCAACATGGCTATCGTTTTTCTTCCCAGTGGCCATGTTGGCAGGGAATTATGGGAGCTGTGGTCCAACTTATCTGGAGGACACCAGGTTGAGAAAGGCTGTTCATACACAGTATGTGCCTGCCAGTCTCCCTTGCCGTTTCATTCCTGATCCTCCAGAGAAGAGGGAGTACACAAACTGGGAGATTGGAAGCTTTCTAAGAAGGGGGGGGGGGGGGGGTGCAGAGAAAATCCAGATGCAAGGGAAAGGATGAAGCTAATGTTGTTATGCTGTTAGAGAATGGTCCTTGGGGAAAATGGACCCAGGAAAGGAACAATAATAAGCTATATATAATAATAATTTGATAAGCTATATATTTTGTCTAAGCTTTTATTTATTTATTTCTATACCATCTAATAGCCAAACTGCAATACTTTACAAAACATTAAGACATCTTTCAAAAAAAGGATACCAGACAAGAGTTAAAGCCAAGTTTAAAACAAATTTAAAAATTACAATAAAGTAAATCTTAAGACCTGCCTTAGGTAAGAAAGCAAACTAATTAAATGCCCTGTGGGAGAGGAAAGTCTCAACCTAACATGGAAAAGATAGCAAGGTTGATTGGGGAGCGTGTTCCACAACTGGGGGGCCTTCACTGAAAAAGCCCTTCTCTTTGTTGGCACCAACCAAGCCTTCCTCACAGGTGGCAATCAGAGGCAGACCCCTCATCTTGATCATGGATAGTGCCTAGGTGGGTGGTGATTGGGAGAGGTATTTTGACCGGTATTGCAGTTCCAAGCCGTGCAGGACTTTTTAGGTTGAAACTAGTACTTTGAATTGGACCCAGCAGCATATTGGCAGCCAAAGCAAGTGGGCCAGAATGGGTTTTCTTACTGTCCAATTCTCGATATTAATCTGGCTGCCACATTTTGCACAAGCTGCAGCTTCCAAACAGTCTTCAAGGGCAGACCCACATAGAATACATTGTAGCAGTCTAATTTAGAGATGATCCCTTCAAGGGGAATGGAATCCCAACTAGAACAGGTTGAAGAACCACCTACTAACAGCATCTCAGCCTTGTCTGGATTGAGCTTCAGTAGCTCTCATCCAGTCCATCATTGTGGCCAAGCACTGGTTCAGCACATCCACAGCCTCACCTGCTGAGGATGAAAAGGACAGATAGAGTTGCATGTCACTGCAGCTCTTGGATAACTCCACTGCGTGGTTTCATGTAGATGTTAAATAATATGGGGGACAGGACTCACTCCTGAGGAACCCTACACTGGAGAGACTAAGGGGAAGAGTAATGTTCCCCAAGCACTGCCTTCTGGAATGAGCTATCCAAGTAGGAGCAGAACCACTGCACTGCAGTGCTCTGCACTCCCAGCTCAGACCATAGGACAGTGGGTCCACAAACTGTGGCCCGTGGGCCAGATGTGGCCTGCCATGCTCCTTTATCTGGCCCATCTCAGAGGTTTTGGACTCGCTCAGAGAAAACAATCTCCGAGTGAGTCCAAAAGCTCTGAGCAGGTGCAAGTGTTCTTCAAAACTGAGTAGAGAGCTGGTGCGTGCACCAAATTGTAACAGCGCAATTGCGTGTGCGCCAGCTCCCCCCCCCCCTCCATTACACACATATACAGAGCGGGAATATGGAGCAGGAAACAGAAGAGAGAAGGGTGGAATGGAGAGATGAAGATGAAGAAAGTAAAACAAGATTGAAGGTAAGAATAATACAACTTTTTAAATCTATGTTTAGTTATGTGAGCCACATCCCCAGGCTGTGGGCTTTCTCCAAGTAAGCCGTGGTCAGCTTGCCGAGCCCGGGGCAGACAGGCTGAGGTGGAGCAGGGCAGGGGCTCCTGCGGCTCTGCCATGGCTTTCTCTGAGTAAGCCACAGCCGACTTGCCGAGCCTGGGGCAGATGGGCTGAGCTGGGGCGGGGGCGGGGCTCCCGTGCCTTCACCGCGGCCTTCTCTGAGAAAATGAGCAAACATTTTTAAATTTTTAATTACTTTTAAAATGTTAATTACTTTTAAAATTTATTTCAATTTGAATTAATTTTAAAAGTTATTTCAATTTAAGTATTTTTTAAATGTGCAGTGTGCATAGGTATTTGTTCATTTTTTTTCCAAACTATAGTCCGGCCCCACAACAGCCTGAGGGACAGTGAACAGGCCCGCTGTTGAAAAAGTTTAGTACCCCTGCCATAGGAGGATACAATGGTTTGCACTGAAGCAGGTTTGCACTCTGAGCCGTTGTTTCCTTCCCAGCCTAGGTCATCATATAGGGTGACCAAAGCTGCTTTTTGAGCCAAACGCAGACCTGAACCCTGACTGAAATGGATGCAGATGGATTAGAGTCTAAGTCCTGGCAGATGCAAGAGATCTTATCCTGGAAGTTCCTATCAGACATATTGTAGCAGGTGACTACAAGATGATTCCAGTATGTCCTTGGATCCAGAATGTAGTAGGCAGTACTGAACAACAGGGTGGAAAAGAGAAGACTGAATGGAGGCAGTCAGATAGTGTTTCTTTGTTGGTATCACTGCTTCCAAATATATTCAGCTACAGGCACATACACCCCTTCATGGATCACTGTCTTGTCATGGTGAACAGACTTGTGTAGCTCAATGAAGCTATGAGCTATGCCATGCAGGGGCATCCAAGACAGACAGGTCATAGTAAAGAGCTCTGACAAAAGGTGATCCACTGGAGAAGGAAATGGCAACTCACTCCAGTATCCTTGCCATGAAAACCCATTGGATACTATCCACAGGCAAAGAGATACGACACCGGAAGATGAGCCCCTCAGGTCAGAAGGTGTCCAATGTGTTACTGGGGAAGAGCAGAGGGCTTGTACAAATAGCTCTAGAAAGAGTGAAGCGACAGTGCCAAAGCTGAAAGGACACTGAGTTGCAGATGTATCTGGTGGTGAAAGGAAAGTCCGATGCTACAAGGAACAATACTGCATTGTTGTTGTTGTTAGTCGTGAAGTTGTGTCCGACCCATCGCGACCCCATGGACAACATTCTTTCAGGCCTTCCTGTCCTCCACCATCCTCCAGAGCTCACGTGACTGCTTTAGTGACTCCATCTAGCCACCTCATTCTCTGCCATCCCCTTCTTCTCTTGCCGTCATTTTTCCCCAGTATTTGGCTCTTCTCCAGTGATTCCTTCCTTCTCATTAGGTGGCCAAAGTATTTGAGTTTCATCTTCAGTATCTGTCTGGCCTTCTAAAGAGCAGTCAGGGTTGATCTCCTCTAGGACTGACCGGTTTGATCTTGCAATCCAAGGGACTCGCAGGAGTCCCCTCCAGCACCACAATTCAAAGGCCTCAATTCTTTGGTGCTCAGCCTTCCTTATGGTCCAACTTTCACAGCCATACATTGCAACTGGGAAAACCATAGGCTTGACTATACACACTTTTGTTGGCAGGGTGATGTCTCTGCTTTTTAGTATGCTGTCTAGATTTGCCATAGCTTTCCTCCCCAGAAGGAAGCATCTCTTAATTTCTTAGCTGCAGTCACTGTCTGCGGTGATCTTGGAGCCCAGGAAAATAAAATCTGTCACTACCTCCATTTCTTCCCCATCTATTTGCCAGGAAGTGAAAGGACCGGATGCCATGATCTTAGTTTTCTTAATGTTGAGTTTCAAGCCAACTTTTGCGCTCTCCTCCTTCACCCGCATCAAGAGGCTCTTTAGTTCCTCTTCACTTTCTGCCATTAGAGTGGTATCATCTGCATATCTGAGGTTGTTGATATTTCTCCCAGCAATCTTAATTCCAACTGGTGATTCATCTAGCCCTGCCTTTCTCATGATGTGCTCTGCATATAAGTTAAATATGGCGACGGTATACAGCCTTGCCGAACTCCTTTCTCAATTTTGAATCAATCAGTGGTTCCATGCCCAGTTCTCACTGTTGCTTCTTGACCCGCATATAGGTTTCTCAAGAGACAAATAAGATGGTCTGGTACTCCCATCTCTTTAAGAACTTGCCACAATTGGTTGTGATCCACACAATCAAGGGCTTTAGCATAGTCAATGAAGCAGAAGTAGATATTTTTCTGGAACTCCCTAGCTTTCTCCTTGATCCAGCTTCTGTTGGCAATTTGCTCTCTAGTTCCTCTCCCTCTTTGAAATCCTGCCTGTACTTCTGGTAGTTCTCGGTCCACATACTGCTGGAACCTAGCTTTTTAGAGCATATTGTAGGATTTTGAGCATAACTTTGCTTGCATGTGAAATGAGTGCAATGGTGTGGTAGTTTGAACATTCTTTGGCATTGCCCTTCTTTGGGATCGGAATGTAAACTGTCCTTTTCCAATCCTGTGGCCACTGTTGAGTTTTCCAAATTTGCTGGCATATTGAGTGTAGCACTTTTACTGCATCATCTTTTAGGATTTTGAATAGCTTAGCTGGAATACTGTCTCCTCCACTAGCTTTGATGTTGCTCAGACTTCCTAAGACCCATTTGACTTCACATTCCAGGATGTCTGGTCCGAGGTCAGTGACCACCCCATCGTGGTTATCAGGGACGTTAAGTGCTTTCTTGTATAGTTCTTCTGTGTAATCTTGCCACCTCTTCTTAATCTCTTCTGCCTCTGTTAGGTCCCCGCCATTTTGGTCCTTTATTGTGCCCATCTTTGCATGAAACGTTTCCTTCATATCTCCAATTTTCTTGAAGAGATCTCTGGTCCTCCCTATTCTATTGTTTTCTTCTATTTCTTTGCGCTGTTCATTTAAGAAGGCATTCTTATCTCTTCTAGCTATTCTCTGGAATTCTGCATTCAATTGGGTGTATCTTTCTCTTTCTCCCTTGCCTTTTGCGTCCCTTCTTTCCTCAGCTACTTGTAAAGCTTCCTCAGACAGCCATTTTGCTTTCTTGCATTTCTTTTTCTTTGGGATGGTTTTAGTTGCTACCTCTTGTACAGTGTTGCGAACCTCCATCTATAGTTCTTCAGGCACTCTGTCTATCAGATCTAATTCCTTAAATCCACTCTGTATTCATCAGGGATATGATTTAGGTCATACCTGATTGGCCTAGTGCTTTTTCCTACTTTCTTCAATTTAAGCCTGAATTTTGCAACAAGAAACTCATGATCTGAGCCACAGTCATCTGCTGGTTTTGTTTTTACTGACTGTATAGAGCTTCTCCATCTTTGGCTGCAGAGCACATAGTCAATCTGAATTCTCTGTTGACCATCTGGTGGTGCCCATGTGTAGAGTCATCTTTTGGGTTATTAGAAAAGAGTGTTTGCTATGACCAGTGTGTTCTCTTGACAAAATTCAAGAAGACCCTGATGCTGGGAATGATTGATGGCAAAAGGAGAAGGGGGCGGCAGAGGTTGAGGTGGCTAGATGGAGTCACTGGGGTAGTGGGTGTGGGCTTGGGTGGACTCTGCTAGATGGTGGAGCACAGGAGAGCCTGAAGAAATGTTGTCCATGGGGTCATGAAGGGTTGGACATGACTTGGTGACTAAACAAAACAAGGCACATACTAGGGCTCGTTTTATCTGCTAGGAGTTTTCTTCCATCTGCACTCAAGCCTTCTTGTAATTTATTTCATCACAATTTGCTCCAGGGTATACTGGGGAGCCTTTCAAGCTCTGCTGCAGAGAGGATGCTCTGTCAATTGATCATGTCAATTGCCTGGGTCATCTCTGGAATACAGAGATCAACCAGGGATTTGACAGGACTGCTAGCCATATCAGCCAGAAAGTCCCCCCGTGGTCTGTTATAGAAGGAAGTTAGAATGTGAACCTAATAAAGTGAATAAATGTTAAATCAAAAGCAAAAAGTAACTAATCAAGCATTATCAAAACTTTTCTGTTTATAAATGCTAAGGATTTAATAACAAACCTGTTATGCAAACTAATTCTTTGCATGCTTACTCATAAATGTCCTTCTCCATCCTCTTTGCTGATTCACTGCTAAATTATGGGCCTCAGTACCCACCAACTCACAATCTTGCATCCCTTTTTACATCCATTTGCCACTTTCTGGACCCTTCCTCCCATTTTCAGCAACCCACATCAAAACCCACATTTTTTATGGGATGTGAATCAGGCATTTAATCCCATGAAGGAAAGTATGATACAATGCGTGGTCAGAAATGATGAGACCACATTCCCTCACTGAATTAAGATTCCTGGACTGCGCTTGCACCTCTACACACTACAATGGCTCTATAGTCGAGTGAAGAGGTGCTACTTCCATGAAATTAGAGACTTTCCATCCTGGGATGTGGAGGGGAAATAATATATGATCAAACCCTTGGAAAGCAAGAGCAGGAATGATGTTAAACACATACATGTGATCCAAGACCCCTAAGACCACAAGGAGGAGAGTACATCCTCTGTTTTCATAACTGGAGCCTTCCTTTTAATTTTGGATCAGGCCTGGAATCTGTAGGAAACTGCAGATCGGAGACCAACTCCAGAACTGTGCCCGCCCTATTGTGATTCTAGTCTAGAGTCTTGTTTTGCAGGGAGAAGAGCAGAGAGAATTCTACCATTTCTGAACACACGCCAGCCCAGGTGTACTTGCCTGGGTACAAGTTATGTCATCTGATCCTAGGCAACATGAATTGTTGAAGGGAAAAAAACCCTCAAATAACCCAAGGTTCAATAAGCCATGCCATGTCAGATAACATGATAAGTTGTATCCAGGCAAGTGATTAGGTGAAGGGCTGTTGGGATGCCCTTTAAGCAAGCTATTTATTTAAAGATTATATGTAGCCATTCAGCCTGCTTTTTATTACCTATATAGCTAGCACACATAAAGGAAAGTCTGGAATCCCTTTTGTCCATATATTCTCCTGCCATGTGAAAACAATTGCTAATAAAAACAAACTGAGCTTGAAAGGAACATGGAAAAAATACTTCTCAGTTACAAGTTCTATTTTAAAAGTTAATGGTTTATAATTACATTTACTGCAGTAGTACCAAAGTTCATCAAATCAGGTTTGTAGGCCTTCCCTTTCTAGAGAGAAACGTATTAATTAGCTTGGACTGTGTCATCAACACATGGCTTCATTTGCACGTGTGCCAAGTACAGGGTAAATTAGCACAGCACTCTAAATGCAGTCCAACTTCCAGCATAGGCAGTGCAAGCATTTTATACTTCAGAGGCCTTCTAGGTGCCCCCAGAATATGAAGTGAGGTAGGTGGCTACTGCGAAGAGGGCCGTTTCCCTTGTGGATGGACCTCCCCAGTGAGACTCACCTGGTGCATCTGCCAGATGAAGGACTTACTTTATTTTACCACGCATTTTAGTCTTGCAGTTTCTGTGGTTTTACCATCTGTTCTTAAAATTGCTGCTCTTTTAACTTTGTTTTTATGCTGTAGTTTAAAACCTGTTCACATTTTTAGTTGTGTTTAATTGTGCTGTATTTTATGATTTTGATTGCTGTGAACTTCTCAGACTGTCTAGAAATGTAATACATAAATACAATATATGCCAATGTGCTTGAAAATACCAAAGCACAAAAGAATGGGGAGGACGGAATTGACTTTCTATGCCACACCCATTTTGCCCATGCAATATATGGAAATAAATATTTTCCTTAAGTTTGTGGGTAGAAACGATCATGTTAATCATTATTTGTCAATTATTTGAGATGCTGTTATTTTTTCATATAACAATAAAGTACTATATATGTTTTTTAATTCAATGGTTAGAATTTCCATAGCTTTGGATTGCCAAAAGTCAAGCTTTCTAGCTTCATGGGAAGAGCTGGGGATGTTTAAAATGATTAGAATTATTACCTTTATTTTGTTCCCCAAGTGAGACAATTAAACTTGGTAAACACTTCAGCCATCATCCCATTGTATTCCCATGCCAGTGCTCAAGCTATCTGTGTTACTTAGACAGTACTGAAAAATTTCTTCAATTATTTTGATGAAGCCTGCTTGAACAGAAAAGTTTCTATACTAATTCAGATTTCAATGGCTTCTTTCCAATCACAGATTCCTCATGAAAAATCACCAAAGGAATCAAACTAAACAGATGCCTGAGATCTACAAGAAAGTTGCCTGTCGATCCCTGTGGTCCAGAAGTGTACACACCTTTGTTTACAGGTCTTCAGTTCAGTGGAAAAGAACCAAGTAGTGACACCATGAATTTCCCTTACTAAAGATTCAGAGAGGTAGCCCTCTGTTTGCCTGTGGTGGCAAAAACAGAATCTTACAGACCCTTACAGACTCCTGTAGAATCTTAAAAATTTCATTTCTTTTAAGCCTATCCTCTAAAAAAGGTTCTTCGGCATGTGTTCACTTCTCGACAATTTCTGCTCTAGGATATAAAATTAAATCATTAATCATAATATAGGTCCATATTATAGATTCAACAATATATTAATCATAAAACCTTCTTGGGGACTTTGTTACTAAGCCATATGGAATACATACTTTAAAGCTAGTAAGTTTACTGTGTCATGAAGAAATGCAAGAATTATAGTAGCCTTTAACATTCCTGTGCAAAGCTCAAATTATGCTAGATAAGAACAGTGCCTATTTGCAGCTGATAGCAAGGCTAGGAGATTGTTATGTGAACGTAATAACTGTAAGGAGAGGGACCTCTGGCTATTGTTAAAACTGGCTAAGCAGCTTGTTGTATTTCAAGTTCTCAAGGTTACAAAGGACTAACAATCTATTCCAAGAGTCAGGGCATGAGGAGGAACAGTGAACTGAATGCCAAAGTTTTTTTATCTTCTGGTCTCTCGCTCTCTTTAAAGCCATGTAACTGAGGGGCTCCTAAAGCATTGCTTAGAAGTTGGGGCTTGTTCCCACTTGCCACTTGAACAAAATCTTCCACCTACATTTGTCAAGGTTTCACTCTGACAATGATTCATTTTCTTGACATGCCCTTTTACTTTGTGTAAGACAGAATTAGGTTATGCTAATAGGAGGACAGTTTAGGGTACAACCTTATGCATGTTGAGACAAAATAAAGCCCTACAGTTCCTTGTATTCTCCAGTCAGCCATTCTGGAAGTTTTAAGGCTTTTCTTCTGTCTAAACATGCATAGGATTGGACTTTAAATGAGTTAGATGTTCTCTTATAGACTACAGCAATTACATTTGCAGGTGATTAAAGAAAATGTCATTTGGATAATTACCATTTGGTCCCAGAATCATGGAGCTGAATGAATCTCACAGGTCATCTACTAACCCGTGTCCTTGCAGGAGTGCAGTGTCACAGCCTCCCAGATCCACGGCCATTCAGTCTAGGCTTGAAAACCTGTGGCAAAGGAGAATGCAATAGGTTCAGGGGCACTCTCTCCTCCACTGCCAGGAAGTTCCTCCTAATATTCACTTTATCCCCATTCTTGTTATTTGAAGCTATTGGTTTGTGCCCTGTCCTTTGGGGCAATGGAAAACACATTTGAAGCCTCCTTTTATTTATTTATGTCTCCTTTTAGGGTAAACTTTTATAAGGTATAAACTTTAAAACAGGCTAAAACAATAATGAATGAAATCAAAATTAACAGTTAAAATAGATGGCATCTTGTACACCAGCTCGGTGGCAGGCCAATGTATAATTCATCTGGGCCAGGTGTGCAGAATCCCGGACCCATCTGGGTCGTCCTGAGGCCACACTCCTTTTTCTGGTCTCTTGTGGTTTCCCTGCTTTCGTGCTGGTTTTCCTCTTGTTCTAAAAAGAGTCTTCTAAGGCTAAGTTACTGGCAATAAGAGCTTTATGATGAAATACATGGTGCTTTTTTTTTTTTTTTTTTTTTTTTTTTTTTCTTTCCCTTTTTTTTTTTTTTTTTTGGTGTATTTTTGACCTCACCCCCTTTGCCTTTGGCCACAGTAATGGCTGCAATGTGGCCCCCAAGGATCCTCTCCAAAATGGAATCTGGCCCTCAGGTTTAAGATTCCTGACCTAGCTAATTCTCTCATTTACATTTGAAGATAGCTCTCATATTCCATCTTAATTATCTCTTCTCCCATCCCTTTAACTTTTCTTATAGCATTTGGACTCTAGGCCCCTCAGCATCATTGTTTCTATTCTCTGGACACATTCCACTTTGTCAGTGTGCTTAAACAGCAGTGCCAAGGCTGAACATAGCACTCCAGGTCCAATCTGACCAAAGCCAAATGCAAGCACGTCTTGTGTTCAGCACTGCTGAAGCAGCCCAGAACTGATCTTTTTTAGCCAACACACCACACTGCTGACACATGTTTAGCCTGGGGTCTGCTAAAACACCTAATTTTTTTTTACATGTTAAGCCAGGTGTCACCCATCCTGCATTTCAACATCTGATTTCTTCTTTCTAAACTTTTACAAATGCAGAACTCTGCAATATAGTTTGATACTCTATCCCACGGGTCCTCAAACTATGTCCTACAGGCTGAATCTGGCCCACCGATGCTCCTTTATCTGGCATGCCTCAGAGGTTTTGGACTCGCTCAGAGAAAATGATCTCTGAACAAGTCCCAAAGCTCTGAGCCGGCGCAGGCGTACTCAGTGGGGAGATGGCCACCGTCGGGCTCGTGCAGGGAAGACGGGTGTGATTGCGGTCGTGCTTGGGTGGGGGAAGATGGCTGCAATCGTGTTCGGAGGGGGGAGATGGCCATGATTGCACCTGCCTTCCCTGCACGAGCGCACCTGCGATTGTGCCTGTCTTCCCTGCATAATCGTGCTGGTGGTGGGGTGGGGGTGGGGGGTGGGGGGGTGAGATGGTCACGATCACGTCCACCTTCCCTGCATGAGTGCGACTGCGATCGCCCCTGTCTTCCCTGCACGAGTGCAATCTTGTCTGTTTCCCACCCCCACAGCACTATCCCGGACATTGTAGCTAAGTCCCTTGAATATGGACATGCTGTTCCCCACCTCATCTTGGGCTTCTGCTGCAGCCCAAGCAAATGGAGCAAACATTTTTTAATTTTAATTTTTTTAATTTTTAAAAATTATTTTAATTAATTTTATTTTTTTAAATTAAGTAATTTTTAAACTCATTTTAATTTTAATTAATTTTAATGTGCAGTGTGCATAGGAATTTGTTCATATTTTTGAGTCCGAGGGGACAGTGAACTGGTCCCCTGTTTGAAAAGTTTGAGGACCCCTGCTCTATCCTGTAAAGATAAACTATTTCTGCCTACTAAGTTATTAACTACCCCTCCTAGTTTGGTGTCATCTGCAGCTTTGTACCTTCTATTCCCTCTTCTATATCATTTGTAAATCTGCTGAGCAACAACAGTTGACCTGACAGAAATCTGCCATATCCCATGTGCCACTTTGCTCCAAGTTGACAGGGAGACACTGATGAGCAGTCCTTGGGAATGGCCTTTCAACCAGCTACAGAATCATTTAGCAGCGACACGTTCTAGCACACGTTCTACTAGCTATCCGAGAGGGATGGTACAACTTTTGGAGTGCTGCACCGAGCAGGAGGTTGGACCTGATGGCCCTCTGGCCTCTTCCAACTCTAGCATTCTACGATTCTGTGTTGCCTCTGCTGTTCACAGTAAGCGAATACATTTACTAGGACCGATTAAAATGTCAGCAAATAAGGTAAGCTTATGAGTTCTTCAGAACTTGTCATCAGGTAGAATGTTAAGCAAAACACATAAATGGGAAGAGAGAGAAAGTCTGGGTGGAGTAGTTGCTTTCCAGATCTGAGGTTTACAACAGCCTTGAGATGCTGGAGGAGACTGGCAACCATGGCTTAGTCTAAGCAGGATCAAGAGAAACTGCAAGATGTATCTAAGTTTTTTTGGGACAGAAAGGCAAAACATGATTCTTTCCCCCCATCCTCCACCCCCTGCCCTGTACTTGCGGTCTATAATAGTCCATATTTATCACCAGAGTAGGAACTAGTCTTAAGACTTTTCATTTGATAATTACAGTGAAACTTTGAGAACTGGAAAGCATTGTGTTTGAGGAGATGTCAAATGGTCTGAAAGTGCCACGTTACTGTGTCTTTTCTTCCATTAAGAGGAAGGAAGGAGGGAAGGAAGGAAGGAGGGAAGGAAGGAAGGAAGGAAGGAAAAGGGAAGAGGAGCCCTGCTGGTTCAGACCTATTCCCCACAGTAGCAAGGAAGCCTGCAAGCAAGACATTAACACTATAGCCCTTTCCCATTATTTCTGTCCAATAAGTGGGATTTGAGGCAGCCAATACAGTGGCTACACTGGTTATTACATTGGGTTGTCATGTTGTGAGGACCCAGACCAATCCCCACAACCCTTAGCTTGATCTAGCTTGTTTCACTAATGATCAGGACCTGCTTCAATTGAGTTTCAGGCCTGGTTTGGGATGGAGACTGCCTTGGTTGCCCTGTATGACGTGAGGAGAGGGTCAAGGGGAATGTGATCCTGTTGATCCTTCTAGACCTCTCCGTGGCTTTTGACAACATTGAGCATGGTATCCTTCTGGACAGGTTGGCTGAGACGGGAGTCAGGGGCACTGCTTTGTAGTAGTTCCATTCCTACCTGGCTGATGGTGTCCAGGAGGTGGTGGTGGGGGATAGTTGTTCTACCTCAAGGTCGATACGCCATGGGGTTCCACAGGGCTCTATACTATTCCCCATGTTGTTCAACATTTACATGTAACTGCTGGGAGAGGTCATCAGTAGGTTTGGACTGAGGTATCAACAGTATTCTGACGACACTCAGCTCTACCTCTCATTTACATCAAATCGAGGTTAGTCAATCTCCATTCTGAACTTCTGTCTGAGTTTGATAATAGACTGGATGAGGGCCAATAAACTGAAACTCAACCATTGCAGGACAGAAGTACTGTTGGTTAATTCTCTGTCTTGATGGCCATTGTCCTGCCTCGGATGGGGTCACACTTCCCCTAAATGACAGAGTATGCAACTTGGGTTTGGTCCTGGACCCAAAACCTTCACTGGAGTCTCAGGTGGACTCAGTTGGCAGCTGCGGCAAATATGACAACTGCAGCTTTGTCTGGATAGACAGAGTCTGGCCACGGTTGCTCGTGTACTGTTAACATCCTAACTGGAGTACTGTAATGCGCGTTATGTAGGGCTGCCTTTGAAGACAGTCCAGAGAGTTCAACTGGACCAAAATAAAACTGTTCCTCTGGTGGCATGTATCAGTTTGCATGCCCACACAACACCTATTTTGTACAAATTACACTGGTTGCCAGTTGACTCCTGGGCCCAATTTAATATGCTTGTTTTAACATACAAAGCCCTAAATCGCTTGGGACCTGGTTGCTTGAAGGACCACCTTTTCTGATATACTCCTTTTGACAACTGGGAATGAGGTCCTTCTGAGAGAGCCATCCCTAAAGAAAGTAAAAAGGATGGCAGAAGTGAAGGGCTGCCCCCACCTTGGGAATGGACTTCCTAAAGAGGTTTGTCTGGTGCCATCACTGCTTTCAGTTTGGCACCAGGAGAAATGTCTTTCGCAAATATTTCGAAATGTGATTTTAACATTTGATTATAAGAACTCACTCTGCTCCAGGAAATTCCCCCCCGCTGCCATACTTTTAATTGCAATATTGGCCTGTATTTTAATGTTAGCCACTTAGAGAGCCCTGCCGGGCTATTCAGTGGCATATAAAAGTGTAAATAAATAAATGATGGGTTGGCACATTGTCCAAACCTGAATGACCATGAGTGAAGGGAATGAATGAGCATGCAAATTGTCAAGAGGGACACGCTGTCCCCCTGCTCCATGCCACTCTTGTTAAGCTTGTCCCGGCCACTGCCGGAACAGCCACCCAACAAGTTGCCAAGTGGCATGTGGAGGAGACTCACACTGGCAGAGTGTACCTACAATGATTGTGAGTCATTTTTTGCTTCTGTTTTTTCTATCTTTACCCCCCCCCACCCCCCAGAGGTCATGAAATTCATATTTATAATGTTTGGCAAACACTTTAAAATGAGCACTTTATATGCACAAGTATTTTTGGTTTAATAATTTAGTTAGATGTTTTTGCACCACTGTACTAGAGCGCAGTTCTGAAAATGCCAAAGTCATGAACCTCGGTTGGGCAAGGTCAGGGAGTCATTGGGCACCTGCTGTCAGAATGCAGCTGGCTACTAACAGTGGACACTGACCCAAAGAGGCCCCAAGTAAGGTTTTTCTCCCTTTCACTTTACTGGAGGCCATAAGCAGAGTCATAGTGAATCAGACCAATGGTCCATCTAGTCCAGCATTCTGTTCAAACAGCGGCAAACTGGATCCTGCTGCAGGATATGTTAACGAACACAAACATACTGTCTCTGGTCCTGGAAGTAGCGCAAAGACCTCGATGCTGGCAGACACTGATCTCATCGCCATAGATTTGCCCAGCCCCTTTGGAGTCTCTTGTGGAGGTGAATTCTATAATGAAACTATGTATTGTGGGAAGAAGCAGTTCCTTTTTTTTCCTGTCCTTAATCTTTCACCAACCAGCTTCATGGGATGACCCCAGGTTCTAGGATTAGGGGAAGAGAAAAATGTCCCCCCTCCACTTTCTCCACACCATGCCTAATTCTGTACACCTCTGTCATGTCTCTCCAACTCAACTGTTTTCCTAAGCAAAACAATCTCAGCTGTTGTAACTTTTTCTCATTGGGAAGTTGTTCCAACTCCTTTTCCAAACTACAGTATCCCTTTTTTAGGTGCAGTGACCAGAAATATACATAATATTCAAAGTGTAGTCACACCACGGATTTGTATAAAGGTAGCATGATGTTGGTAGTTTTCTTTGAAGTGCTTTTCCTAATTATGCCCGACATGGAGTTTGACTTTTTCACGGCACTTGCATACCCAGTCTTCACTTTTGTCAAAATGGCCACCACAAGCCCAAGATCCCTTTCTCAGTCAGTCAGTCAGTCAGTCAGTCAGTCAGTCAGTCAGTCAGTGCTAGCTAAACTCTCATCAGTTTGTCCTTGAAGTTGTGGTTTTCATTATTTTTTTGCCCCAGCTTCATTACTGCTTACAATGAACCACATTTGCCATTATCCCAGCTCAGAAAGATCCCTTTGGAGCTCCTCACAAGCCCTTTTGATTTTATCCACCCTAAATACTGTACCTTGGTGTCATTGCCCTTCGCTACTCACTCCCAATTCCAGATCACTTATGAGTAGATCGAAAAGTGTTTGCCTTATACAGATCCCTGTAGGGCCTCACCCTTTACATTCTTCCCCTGGGAAAAATTACTATTTTTCCTATACTCTATTCCTTCATAGCTTCTGCTTTCTCTTTATTTATTTATTGCTATTCCTATTTATTATTTATTCCTCCATAGCATCTGCTTTCTATTCTTTAAACAGAGCCATAAGAGGACTTCTTCTCTTTCCATATGACTGCCAAGTTTGCTCAAGAGCCTTTGATGGGATACTTTGCCAAAAACCCTTTTGGAAGAACAGTGTTTACTGGATCATGCCTTTCCACCTGCTTACTGGCATTCTCAAAGAACTCCCAAAGGACTTAACTTTGCAAAAGCCATGTTGGTTCCTTTTCAGCAGAGCTTTTCTCTCTATGTACTTATTGACTCAAGCTTTAATACTGCTTTCAGCCAATTTATCCAAAACTGTGCTATAATTTTCACAAAGTAAAATAAGAGATAACTGTGTATTTCTGTTGTGGCAGAGTTCATACATAAAGACAGAAGTTTGACTTAAGAGGATGAAATGCTTGGGATGTCTTTTGTAGAGTCATTCCTTTTACCATAAGATGCTGGTAAAATTGTTTCATCAAGAAACCTACCTGTGGTTATTTTCAAGAGTGGCAGATGCTATGTTCAGTTGAAGAAAAGCAACAGTGAACCCTGTGGCGCCTTCTCAGCTGCATGCTTTGCAAAAGTTATCCTCAGCTGTATACACATGTACATGGGTGCAAAGGAGGGAGGTGAACAATGGAGTCAAAAGATATGGTATGTCTGTTACAGTTCTGTGCAGAGCTTAAATGTATACAGGAATACCATTATTTTAGGTGGATTCAAAGACCGATCATAAAGCAATAAATAAGCATTTTTAAATAAGTAAATACAAAAATATGCATGTTTAGGTAGAAAAGAAGGATCCCAAAATATTGAAAAAAAGAACTGTAACTGGAGGCTTTGTATAATGAAATAAGGGATACACATTTCCTCAGATGTCTAAATCCTGTGCTCATTGATGAGATGAGACAGCCATGCACATACATTGTGTGTGTAACCCAATGTCTACTTTTATGTCATTTGATTCTGAACCTTCCAGTAAACTCGAAAAGCTTTAAAAAACAAAACAAAGGTGGTTCAAAAAGACAATTTTTCTTCTTCCATATTGTTTTGTCCTTTTTGGAGATCCTCTGGGTATGAAATTCTATATTGCACCAAAATCAGGCCTCAGAAGTTCTGAACCTGAAGTCTGACTGATAATTCATACAAATTGGGTTGGCAATGGAAAGGGGGTCGTGTTTTACAAAGGCTAATTTGCTTATGGAGGACATGAGAACACAACATGATTGTGTGTAACTGTATTCCCATCAACCTTACAGCTATAATTATAACTCTCACACCCTCTGCTGGCTTGTCTTAGGTTTCTAATGAGATGGCCTGAAAATCCAAGCCTCTAATTTCATTAAAGAAATTTAACTGTAATCCTGTTTCAAGGGAATAGGAAACCACCAAGGAAAGCACAATGTGGTGAAAGGGGCAAGGACAAACTGTATAAACTCAGAGAAAAACATTACAAGGTTTCAGAATGTATATTTTCTCTATCTTTGTTTAGGCTGTCAAATTTTGAAACAACAGAAGTAGTTGCTCATTTAGAAACATAGAAACAGAGCAAGTCAGAAGGGGCATCCTGGGCCATCTAGTCTGACCCCCGGCTCCAGCTGGCTCCACTCATAAAATCCCCAACATGTGGTTGTCCAATCTTTCCTTGAACACCCTCACTGATGGGGCCTCAACCACATCCCTTGGAAGCCCATTCCATATCCTTCTGCCAATAGAAAATCTTATGGAAGAAAGATAGAAAAATTACAGCTAGCCAAGCACTAAGAGAAAATTGGTACAAGATGTTCTTTCATTGGTATATTATTCCAAAAGATATTGAGAAATAGGACAAGAACTATAATGGAAATAGCTGGAAATGCAAGGAAGTGGATGGAACTTTTTACCATATGAGGTGAATGTACAGTAAGGTCAAAATATTTTGGGAAGAAATACATGCTGAAATACAGAGCGGATTTATTTTCCTATGTGCGCTAAGAACATGCTACTATTGTGCCAGAAACTCTTCCAATAAATATGGAAGAATTATTTAAATAGAGGATAAGAACAGGTAGAATTATAATTGCAACAAAATGAAAAGCAGAAAACTGCCCATCTAGTGAAGATTGGAAAAATAAATTAACGGAATATTCAGTAATGGCAAAATTGATCAACTATATAAATAGAAGACTGGTCCAAGAATTTAATGATACATGGAAATGATACATATAGTATTTAACAACTCAGAGGAAAAATAGAATTTATATCAGGATGACCTAGTTGATACATTTCCTAATCAGCTGTAAGATCAGTTAAAGGATTTTATGTTAAAGGGGAAGCCTATTGGATATCCTTTATTTAGCAATGGAGACTGGTACTATTAAGTGTTATGTATACTATGATCAAATTAATATAATTGCTTTATGAATTTAACTTACTATTATATTTTATTTGGGGGGAAAAGGAAAAATCAATTATTAATTGCTGGTGGGTTTGTGGATATTTTATAAGGTGAAATATTATTTGACACCCATGTTAAAGTGGGTTTTTTTTTCAAATAAACAAGTATTAAGTGAAAATTTTAGTTATAACATTGATAATTTTACACAAAATTACTGCTTTTTTTGTGTAATTTCCTGCACTTAGAGCTATGTATAAATTTTGTGTAAAGTCCCTTGGTATCTTTTTCATGTTACTTTTTTTTCTTTTATCTATAAAAATATAAATGAAATAGCATTTTTTCACTTTGTGCACTTAGCTGCTAAATAAAGAGCCTCACTTGCATCCACTGGACATCTGCATTTACTTTCCCCAGATCGCCTCAACCGGCATCTGGGCTCAGAGACTTTCTTAAGGAAGGACGGACGGACGGACGGACGGAAGATAGAGTGGGGAGCTGCAGGCCTGGAGCTTCACATTGTAGGGAGGGCTTTGCTTTAGGGAGGCAAACCTGGTCTTCTGAGCTGTGCCCCAGATCTTAGAGTTGCCCCAAATACAGAAACCTCAGTTGGTCAGCATACGAATAGCCTTGAAGGCACCAGCATTTTATATTTCCACAGTCTACTCATTGTTTTTTGTCACCCTGCTTTTCTGCACATATATACACACCGTTGGTAGCTTGTTTACAATAATAGTGTAAATATAGGAAAGGAAGGGTGCAAAGAGATCCCTGTGAAACGCTGGTATTTCACACAGTATCTGATCTGAACTGCAACCTTTGACTTCGGTAGAAGTTTAGCAGTTTCGGCAATGGCCAGGTACAGAACACTAATTTCTCAGGAGGCATACTGGTGAGACTCATAGGAAAGGGACCAGCCCAAGAATCTAAGCACAAGACAAAGATGGTGGGCCTGAGCTCCAAAATAAAATGCACCTCTCTTTTGAACCCAAATAAATCTCTTGAACTCAAAAGGCAGCACTCAAAAGGGTTTTCTATTTTATTTTAAACTATTTCAAATCTTAAGTGACATTAAAACCAGGAAAGGCTAGTAGATTTTTCAGCAAAATTTGTAAAGGGCATTGTCTCCAGAGTCAATGTCTGCATCTAATTTGAGGAAAGCTATTTATCAAACTCACTGCTACAAGGAAATAGTTGGGACAAGAACTGAGCTATTTTAAAGGAAGAATTAGATAACAATGAGATCAGCCATGGTCAGCCAGTTATGTTAACACCCCCTGCTCCATTTCTCACCATTTTGTGATTGATGCATCCCAAAATATCATTTGGCCACTTTACAGCTGCATCGCATTGATGGCTCACAGTTTGCCTGTTGACTACAATTACTCCAAAGTCCTTCTCGTTTTCAGTTCTTTTTGAGCCATGTATTCCCCATCCTGTATCAATGCACTCGGTTTCTTCCTAGGAGGCTTGTCCCACACTTGTCCCTTTCGACTCCCATTGTGTTGCTTTCAGCCCGGCATTCAAGTTTATCAAGATCACCCTGGATCTTCTTTTTGTCTTCTATCTACCCAGTTTTGTATCATCTGCAAATTTGGTATCTTTATTACAATTGTATATTGTGTCTAAGATGTTTCAGTGAATATGGAAGTGTTTCTCAAGAGTTTTATATGCATAGAAAGGTAAAATAGATACATATAATAAGACAAACTTTGTTTTAGTCAAGTGATCTGACTTACATACAAATTCGACTGAAGGAGGCTCTCGGGAATGGAACTCATCTGTAACTCTGGGATCACCTTCATAGAGGGAAAGCTTCAGCTCTTTTTAGTGCACTTTGCTGTCCGCAGCAGGAAGTGCAGCAGGGCTTCTCCTGCCTGCTGCCTCTGCTCTGTTCCCACATGTTTCCAGGGAGAGTAACAGTGCCAGGGTGGGGGCCAGTTGTGTCAAGAAAATCATTTTTCTGAGTTGCAGTCTTGATACATTCAAGTACCAGCACAGCTTTCTTTAAATCAATTGTGGTTGAAGTAAAGGACTTCAATGCATCACTGAGGAAAATGCAGCTGGGAATATCAGGGAGGGTTACACCTCTCTCCGCCCCCCCCCCCCCCCGCACCACCACAAACCTCACCATCACCTCCCTTTTTTCTGTTCAAGTTAGCGCTTGAGACTTGACTCAAAAATCTTTTGCAATGACTTGAGACTTGACTTGGACTTGATTGTAAAGAACACATCACTGTCAAAATCATTCTGGCTGATGCCCCGTATCGCACAGTATCAGGAGCCACACTGTTCTGGAGCGTTACCTGATGGTCAGAACAAGGAGCCCTCCTTAATTCACAGGATCAGTCCCAGGCCCTGCTGGAGCTCTCAGCCTCCAGATGAGCACCAGCTGGGATCCTTGGTGTAAGAAGAAACCCTTCCTTCCAGAACTTGCCTTAGCATCATAGGTCTTCCTGTTTGCAGTAGTGCCTGTATCTTGCCTCACTTGTATCCTGCCTCACTGTTTGTATTCTGCATCTTGTCCTGTATCCTGTGCTGCCTCAGCAGTGCAGGTTTCCCTACTAGCCGTGGGTCTATTCCTGAATCTGGTTCCTGTTGTGCTGTGCATCTTGCCTTACTGTGTATCATGCTAAGTCATCCTGTCTCAAGGTACCTGCACCTTTGTTTGTCTGAACCCTGGCCTGCTTTGTGACTAGGGCTTGGGCTTGCTATTAAGCCTTGCTTTTAGATTTTAGACCTTTTCTCTCTCCTTGCACTCTGTTGCCCTTGTACCTCTGTCTTGTCTCCTGCCACCCATGTCCTGGCTCTGGACCCGGACACACAGGGCTTCCCCCTTCTTCCCTTTGCCCAGGACTCATTTGCCCTCTCAACTATACTGATTTGGTTGGGGCAGGGAGAAAATCCATTCCAGCACCAGCATTCCTCCCACTAATGGGCAGGCACAGATTGCCCCTTGCCCGGTCATCCCTATTTTGATGAAGGTACAATAAGCTGACCTTTCCCCTTCACAGCCAGGAGCACTGTTTTACTACTGTTTGAAGAAACTGTTAAATATTTCAAGCAGCTTAAAGTGCTTGTAAATATATACTAATTGTAGCAGGGTCCTTTTGGATCCTACATTGCATTACATTAATATAATGTTATAGTATAAATTGAGTTGCTTAATCGTTATTTTTGCTGCACATTTCAATTGATTTTTTTTTTTTTTTGGCCTAAGCATCGGTGAGGTAATAAATGCTTTGATTCATTACTCTTGCATTTCAAGAATAATGCAGAGGTCCTTGAGCTTGATATTCTTTAAATTATATAGCAGACGTCTTTCATTTTACAGTTCACTCTGGTGTATAACAGTGACTAAACACAGAAAAATAGAAACAAAGCGAGTCAGAAGGGTCCCCCAGGCCATCTAGTCTGACCCCTGGCTCCAGCCGGCTCTGCTCATGACATGCCTACCATGTGCATGTCCAATATGCCATGAGTAAAATGCTGGTGTCTTGTACAGTATCATGTCATTCAAGCTGCCAGAAACACTTCAATTTGCAACTTGGTCAGAAAACTACAGGTACACAATCCTTTTTCTGTAAATGTCCTAACCCTGCATTGCCCAGTGTTACATGCTGAGACACACTAACCAACCCAGACTTAAAATTGGAGGCAGGCTTTGCTCTTATGCATAAGATTGTTTCATTTTTGAGTGGGAAAGAGTAGCAATTGGCAGCTCTCAGAAAAGCCCACCCCATGTTTTTGCAATGTCCCCTGGAAAGCATGGAGTGGTGCCTTAGTGTGTGTGTGTGTGTGTGTGTGTGTGTGTGTGTGTGTGTGTGTGTGTGTTTACTTCTGCTGATTCTGTGCTTTGTGAGGATAGTCAGAGCAATGAATGATGCAGCAGATGGCCTCCCCTCTGTGGTTGCTCTGGCTTTCATTAATTTATAAGAGCACATTAGCTTTTTTTCTTGAGGCACTCCAATGGGTCCTGTGCACACTATCGCCCTAATGTTCTCACAAGTAGAGGAAGTGAGGTGAGGCATCTGTTTTTGCAACCTTGAGGCTGTTCCCTGAATTACTGAGACCCCACCTGCCCCAATCAATCACTTACTCTTATGCCTGACTTTCTTCATAGCCAATTAAATTAACATATTCTGGTTGATTGAGGCTTCTGATTCTTTCCTGGTCTGGCCTGGAAGGGGGCACTCATAATAATAGCAATGATCAGGTTCTAATTTGGAGAAATAATGATTCTTTAAATACACACACAGGCAATTTGCACATGACAACTCAGTATTTTAATGTGAATTAATGCATTTTTTAAATAAGCTGAACCCTGTCACTGAATAGATGATAGAATGAAAGATGCTTGACAATCCACAAAACATATAGAGAACAGATTTAACAAATATATACACTTGCTGCTCTCAAGGAGCTTATAGTCTAAACTAGGCACTGCAGAAAACAAGAGGCTGGTCCCTTTGTTGTTCTTTATTAATCCTCCTCTGTAGGACACAGAAGAATCAGTTCAAGCTGCAACGACCCAGATTCAGGCTAGATATCAGGAAAAGCTTCTTCAGTGTCAGAGCAATACGACAGTGGAACCAGCTGTCTGAAGAGGTGGTGGGTTCTCTCACACTAGAGACATTCAGAAAGAAACAGGACAGCCATCTGAGTGGGATGGTGTAACTTGGTGTCCTGCAACAGCAGGGGGCTGGACTAGATGGCCTTCATGGCCCCTTCTACTATTCTATGATTCTATGATTCTTCTTTCTTCTTCCCATTTATCTGCCTGCCACTTTGCTTTGCTTTCCTACTTTCTCCTTATATCTTTGAATGTATAATCAGTTTCAAACATTTTCATACATTACAAACTGCATGCCCAAGAGGCATTATGTTAACAAGCAGAGGAAAAGGCACACCTCTGAGCTCTGCCACCTGCCGTGGAAAACTCCAGCATCTATTCAAAACATTCTTTCTGTTTAAGTGTGGCAAAACCTATTTTCTGTTTCTGCCAGTAAAAATAGCTACTCTAGGCTGACAGCAGGTGCAACACATCAAGGAGAAATCCTTTTTGTGTGGTATTCATTATCACTAGCAAAATGCCCATCTTTATGATGGGTGGAGTATGCATAGAAGAACAAGTTGTATATGATAAGTGCCCTGGGGTAACTATTACCCTCATGATCTCAGTCATTAAGGATTAATCAAGCTCTTATCTGCAAAGTGCAATATTTATGATGGACCCAGCCCTTAACCCCATTCAGAATGATAGCAGGATAGCCTATCCTAGCCAGGTCATCTTCCTGGCTTGTGGGAGAGAGGAAACGGTGTACTCTGTGATATAGGGACACTAAACTTGTTTAATGTTCAGCATTTGGAAGCTTCAAGCCTTAAAGTTTCTTACTTCTAAGAGTTTCAGTGCACAGAGGTAGGACCGGCACACAACATTGCCCTCCTGCTTTTCATCACACTGGAGTCTTATGTCCTCCTCGAGAGCCCATGCTTCTTCCCCAGGCTGCACCCCTTTCCCCCAGTCATTATGCACTGGTTCCTGGATGCTGGGTTGTCTTTTCTACAATCTTGAAAGCTGAACTGCTTTTTCCAAGGCTTAATTGCTGGCTGTACAAGCTTTAAGCTAAGGCAGGAAGGTAGTTCGGGTGTTTTGAGCTCAGGCCTACCTGCACAACCCTAGAATGCTGCATACTCGCTTTTACACAGAGGGTCAAAGGACACTGAGAGTATCCTGCCTCCAGTAGAACGGTGATAATCATTTAATGACTTAATGACACATAGTCGTTTTAATTCTCTCTCTCCTCCCTTCATATATATGTCTTATTCACCTCATGTATTCAATATGCATTGTGAGCTGCCCTGAGGCTTCGTTGCGATGGGGGCGGCATAAAAATGTTTTAAACAAACAAACAAACAAATAAATAAAATGTACCATCCCATGGGGGAACAATCCACTGGAATGTGAAGTTAAGCCTTTCCTATGAACACTAATTTGAAATTGCAAGGCCGACGGGCATGATCACGGGATCCCTCATCCGTATATGCAGCAGTAGGTGCTTGGAAAAGCAGCTCCATCTTTCTCCACAAAAATGACCATGTTAAATCTGTTTGCAAAACAGAAGGAGAATAAGCAGGACTGTCAGTGAGTGAGAGAGAAAGCAATTGTCTAAGTGGGTGTTCAGTGGGAGGCAGGTGGAGAATGAGATTCCAAAATGTTTGTGTCACAACCAGACCAAGGGGAAAGAGTTTTGATTTTTTTAGGACAGGGTAGAGTTGATTAAAATCAAATGGATTGGAATCATGATATTGACTAGTGATGTTTTTCTACATAATTTACATGCATGCCTGTACAGAGGAACTTCATTAAAGCTGGGTCTCTTTTATAGCCTGCTGCCATTATAGGTTTTCTTCTCTAGGGAAAAAGTAATATGATAAACCTCAGGCTATACATAAAAAGATCCAAAGACTTGTGGATTATTTTGCTCAAAAGGTTTCACCTTCATTTTTACTGCTTGCCCCTCCCTCCTCACACTTAGCTTCTTGTGCAGATTTATTCCAACAATCTTCTTCTGTTCCATGAATTTTTTGAAACTTTGCACTTAAGCTGTAAGGGGTTTGATTTTGTGTACATAAATTTACAAAGGAACAATGGGATTAAGACATTTTTCTGAACTCTTTATTTTATAACATTTTTACTGTGAAAAAGAGGCATGTGATCTCTGCAGACACAAACGCACAATTTTGAGAATGGCAAAATCAAGCATCTGTGATAATATCTTCCAGACAGAAAAACTGTCCAATAATCTTACAGAAACCTCTGGAAGAACATAACATTGTGAATGGATTAATCAAACTCATTTACCAAAAAACAAAAAAACACTGCCTGAATATACAGCCTCAAGCTACATAATTAAAAACTAATCCTTATTTCTTGATGAACAACCTTGGAACTATCATGTATGTTAAATAGAAAACTATGTTTAGATAGGTTTTTCTTCAAAAAGCATTTTATTTAAAATTCCAATTTAAATTTAAAAATCAAAATTTTTCACAAATCATTGATTTTAATCTATACCCTGCTTTAGGGTTACTTTTTTTTTACTGTTAATTTTGCAAGAGCTCCTTGGTATCTTTTAGGGGTGATTGGAGGTTGGATGGATTCCTGGAACAAGCCAAGAGGTGATTTTTGGATGCTCAGAACTTGCTGCCCATCCTATCTCCTGAGTAATCCAACTCTCCTCACTTATGAGATGTGTGTTCCGTGAGTAGGCATGCAGAGAACGGGGCGCTTGTGGGGATATGGAAGAACTGCATTTTGCATGCTTTCTGTGTAGCCCTCATTATGAAAATGGATGGTGATGATGATGACGAAGAGGATGGTGAGCATTCTCTCAGCGTCCCTGTTAGCTGTGGGTTGCTGCTGGGTTCCAAGGACTGCTTCTCTGTGTAACTGTTCAAAGGTCGTTGCTCAAGATTATGTTGATCTTGATTTCCATCTTACATATTTCAAGGAAGTGGGTATGGAACGCTCTCTGAACTTGCTGGCTTTCAGAAACAGATTTGTCTGAAGACAACATCATCCTTTAGTGCGGCTGAGTGTATGTATAGGCTTGCCCGCATTTTTGCAGTCAAGTTCTGGAAAAGCAAATGAGGATACGAAAGAATTATGTGTGCCTGTGAATTCCCCCCAGTTTTGTACTCACAATCTCATGCACCTCAGTGCTCTCTTTCTGTGATTGCTGAGCATTCAAAAGGCTGCTCTGTCTCTTGTCTCTGCCCCTGGAGACTGTCCTCCGCCCCAGCAGCGCCAGTGGATATCAGCCCCCACTGAACAAAAATAACTGCTGTCTGCCTGCAATTCCTCAGAGCTTATATCTATCTAATTCCACACTATGCTAGCTGGAAATACAAGAGGGAGGGAAACTGTATTGTGTGAAGGGAGAAATGATCCTGAAGCATGACTGCAGTAGTGCTCCTAGAGTACACTAGCATTCCTAAAAATAAAATTTCTGTGGCCTAGGGGCCACACATTTACATAAAATGTGCACGTGCTAATTTAATCCTTTGTAGCTCATTTAGAAATACTAGGATTTATTTAACTTTCAGAGAAGGCAAGGCTCATTAATGAATTTCTGATCTCAATCACCCACATAAAAGATTTCTTTGGCATTGGTGGCCATTTTTGCCCCGTGTTTAACTGCCACATGTGTGAGTTGCATGAATGAACCCTCATCTCCTTTCTGAAATTCCCCCCTCACATCCTGGCAATTAAGTTTAAGGGGAGGAACCCTCCTTGCATTGGTTTCAATGGACACTCAATACTCTCTCAATTAAAACTGGACCCTGTGAAATAAATATGAGGCCAGGGCCCAGTGGGTCTCATGTGTGGGTGCAGAGAAGCAAATTGAAAGGTTCAGATTCAAACCTATGAACACAAGTGTTCAAGCAATGGAGTATTGGTCCCATTCCCACATGTAATCTGGGTGCTTGTATTTCATAGGAATAAAATGTGACAATTCCTAGTACAGTAATGGGGATTTCATGTCAGGAATGTGCCACTACAATCATAGATAGCCTTGAACTTGACTTTACTTTTATTAAAACAACCATATCCCATGCAGGAGCCAGTCAGCACTCTTCCACTTGCACTTGGGTTGAAGAAAGTATATTTTTGTACTACCAATCATGATGAGCAATTGTGTGCCTGAACAAGGTATGAAAAGCCTATCACATTGTCTCTTAATGACTTTTGCTGATACATTGTAGAAGAGTGAAAAGGGTAAAAGACCTGGTAGTAAGTTTGACATTTCAGTCAAAACTCTTAGGAGGAAAAGGAAGATTGCAGATAATTAATATTATTTAAGAGCCAGGCTGTGTTCAGACATAGTGACTCTGTGTAGTTATCCCAGTTCATAGTTTTTCAACTCAATACGCCTGACAATAGGGATCATGGTAGTACTTCTCCCCCCACCCCAATTTCCTTCCCTCTCAGTCCTCCAGGGAATATCCCAGGAGACACCAAAGAGAAGAATGAGGCTCCTCTTGCTGACAGCTGTGTTTGGGAGCCAAGGGTTGACAAACAGGGCTCATGGCCTGAAGCACAGTGGAAAGGACAAGGGCGTTGGCCAGGGCCAGAAGGCCTGCTAGAGCAGGAGTGGAGGCCTGATCCATGTTCAGGCAAAGTGTGGGGGAGCAGCTCTACTCAGCTGATTCCCCTCGGTCCCTCACTGAATGCCAGAGGGTTGCCTCTTGCGTGCAGGTGTGGGAGAGGCGAACATCAGCTGGGCATTCACGCTCAGTTCTCAGCTCATCTTCAGATTAATTTCTTCCCAGTGACTGTGTGTATAAACTGCCTTCAACCAGACACTTTCTTCAACGCAATATGTGGAGCAAGAAAAACCACGTCACTGTCCTCTGAGATGTTCAGTCTTTCCTTTTTATTAATAATTTAAAATTAATAATAATACAAATACAAAAATATATCCACAAAAACAAAAAAGCCCACAAATACAACTGGTGCACCCCGCAGACCTTGGCTACATAATAATTATTAATGTCGTCCTCCTACTACTTTTATGCTTCCCCTCTTTGGGAATTATCCCCTTCCATCGAAAATTGCATTCAATCACCCAAAGGTTTGATACTTTTCTCTTTTATTAATACATGTTCAGTAAACAACACCCAAATATCATTTGTCAACCCTTTTTTCACCTTAATTCTACTTTCAATCTTTCCTGTCAAAGTTTTATTTGCAAAGTTGACTTGTTGTAGTGTATATATATATTTAGTTGTGTCTAATCTTTTTTCAAAGGACGCTGACCGTAAAAATAAATGCTTGACTGACTGTATAAAAGATGTGTAAGAATTTCATGGGGCAGCCCATGAAATCATCTCAGCAAAGATGGGAGCGGATGGATGACTTTGCATTAGATGGATTGAAGAGGGGTTCAGGAGTGGCATTTCACTCTTTTTGAAAGTAAGATTAATTGTTGGAGCCTCACATAGGTGTAGCCTGGCCATAAGGCTGAGCCAAGTCCAACCACTGTAACACTGACCGCCACAATGTTAGTTGTAAGTAGCAGAAATTGCAGGTCTTGTCAGTGGAGGTTGACTGATCTTTTACTGGCAGGAACCACTCACTATTACTAAGGGACAATCCACTGGAGAGGGGAAAATTGGTCCTTACACAGCACATTTTGTAGGGGTGTTAATGGTCTACCGCAGCCTCAAGCTAACAGTTCCGGTGTAACTATCTCTCTCCTCCCCCACTTTCAATTCCACAGCGCAAACAAGATTGTAAAGCTCAGAAAAGTCCTAGGAAGTTAGACTTGGGTCACGATATCTGTATTTTCTTGTGCAGTTTTGACAACTCAACTGTATTTGTCCGTGTAACTAAGAAAGGATTGCTCAACAACTACCTAACAGTTTAATTCTTATCCTGTGGCAGTATGTAACAAGTCTGTCAGCTTATGCATATCCATCATACCCCGCCACTTATTAATCTACTGTCAGAGATGCTGTCTGGATATTGTTTCCCCTGCTGAACTATGCAAACTCTTGCAGCAGACAACATGTTAATAATGCAGTCTTATAGTGCAAAATATCCCTTCTCTTTCTGTCTATATTGAAAGTGTCAAACCAGGATCCAGTGATATGTTATGGCCACTTTTTTAATCTCTTCTGCTTTCTCCAAAACACATGCACAGGTGGGGTGGAATCACCACATATGCATGAAGTTATCTTTTTGTCCACATTAGTTTCTCCTTCTTGCACACATGTTGTAGTGAAAACACCAGTTTAGAGTTACATACAGCAATCCCAGAGACTGCACAGAGATACAAAATATGTTTGAAATAGTTGTCTCTGGATCTATATCATAAGAAGGGCATAAACATTAGGAAAATGGACCTTCAGTTTTTGTTGCTGCATAATTAGAGACTGAGCGTAGACAACATGGAGCCTGCACATTAGATGCAGGGTGTACACTTTACTGCTGCTAGAGAGACCAGGGGCTTCTGCACTCCAGGACAGGCTTTTTTCTTCTGCTTCCCTCCTTTCTGCTCCTTCTCCCATTGGAATGCTACCTGTAGGTGAGTTAAGCCTTTGCCTCAGGCCATGAGAAGTTTTGCCTGTCATATGTTGCACCTATTATTCAGGTAATTGCTGTATTAGCCAAAGCGGGAAGGCTCTGGCCTTCTTAATTAGCAGAATCAAATCTTCCTCCCAGCCAACACATTTTGTGGCTGTCAGATGGTTTCACTGAAACACTAAACAAGGTGCTGATTTTAAATCCCCTTAACCCTACAGGTAGTGTTTTCCTTTCTCTAGCACATGATGTCACGTAATTAAAATAAAGGGGAATGTGTGAATATTGGTATCAAGAAGCCTGCATCCACTACCAGGTCAAAAAGTATCTGAAAGTGGCAACCCTCTAGAAATTAAAGCTTCCTTCAGATAGGCACTCTTGCTCCTCCTCCTCATCTTGGCGAGAACTGGATATGTTTTCCAGCTTGCTCTGCATTTTCCTCAACAAGTTTGGCATGGCTGCCCTTCTGCCAAAATAGAATCTTACACTTCCTTTTATTTTTATGTCATTTCTATGTCATGGATGGCTTACAACATGGCTTAAGTATAAAAGAAAGCATAACATCATAAAATCAGAAATAATATAAAATACAACAGCAGAAAGAGATGTCCCAAATTAAGCACAGATTTTAAAAATGAGAGACACAGACTACGTGAATCCTTCATAAGGCCTGGCTGAACAGGAAGGTCCTTAAAAGATCACAGGGATGGTGATCTTTTAAGGATCACCTCTTTGGGAGCATTGCTCTGTAACTGGGGTACTACTGTCTGGCCCTTCTCCCTAGTAGTTACTTTGGTAGGGGGGGCTTGTGTAAGGCCTCTAGGGAGAATCCTAATGTTTGCTTAGGCACTGATGATAGAAGGGGATCTTCTAGATAGCTTGGTCCCAAACCATTGAGGGCCTGAACATTCGAAACCAGGGCTCTGAACAGGGTCTGGAAATAAACTGACAGTCATTACAGTGACAAAGCCCAAGTGTTTGAACCTCCTAATTCCAATTAGTAATCAGGCAGCCCTGTTTGGACCAACTTCAGTTTCTGAACCACCATGCGCTATGATAATCCAGGGGTCAGCAACCTCAGCGGGAGCCACATCGGCCATCCCAGAATCATTGCTAGTCCAAAATTATGGGCAAAGGAGGCAGCTTTTTCTAGTCTCCTCAGACCACTCCCAAGTCTCATCCCAAGCAAAAACAAGTGTAGTTCAATGGGGTTTCCGTCTCCTCCTCCCATATTCTGAACTGAGTCCCTGGCTGCTGGCTGGAGACTTGGGAGCGTGCGTGCATGCATGCAGTGGTACCACTAGAGCCAGTCCTCACAGGCCAGCCTTATTGCCTGTGTTGGGATGTCTCGAGAGCAGCTGCAAGAATGAATAAATGGATTCGGTAGGGAACACCCCTTTCTCCTTGAACCTCAGCAGTTTATTGAACGATCACTCAGGCACCCTCTGCAGAGAAACCCATCCTTTCAACAGTGCTGTCAGGTAGAGGTCAGACCAGTTACAAGCTTCTGGGACAGAGAGAGAGAGTTTTATAGGTTCTGAGTCACATGTCATAGCAGCTGGTCAGGGAACCCAGGGTCAGGGAAATAAGGGGAACACAGTGAAAAGAATGTGAGAGCTCTGCATGGGGGATAATAGTGTTGATTACAACAGATCGACATTACAATGCTGGTCTTGGCTATCAGTCTGAACATGAATTAATCAGGCCTCAATGCGATTAATTTTACAACTGAATGTAGCAGCTGCCTCAGGTGAGCCAACTTCCTGTCTCTGATGATAATGCTAAGCGGAGGCATGGCTTTGAATTCTGGAGCTTTCTGAGAAAGCGGGTCAGGAATGCTGAGGTGACAGCGGTGGCGAGGAGCGCTTTCTTTCAGCTTCGGCTGATCCATCAGCTGTGCCCCTACCTGGAGTACGACTGCCTGGCGACAGTGACAAATGTGTTGGTGACTTCCCGACTTGACTTCTGTAACGCACTCTACATGGGGCTGCCCTTGAAGTCAGTCCGGATACTTCAATTGGTTCAAAATAGAGCTGCCAGGCTGCTGACGGGGACTGGGCGTTATGTTCACATGACTCCAGTCCTCTGTCAGCTTCACTGGCTTCCCATTGCAGTCCGGGCCCAATTCAAGGTGTTGGTGATGACCTATAAAGCCCTAAACGGCTTGGGACCTGGTTACCTGAAGGAGCGCTTACATCCATATATGCCCGCCCGCCCCCTGAGATCTGTGGGAGAGG
>NW_025336374.1:1007495-1024939 GCF_004798865.1 Varanus komodoensis | reverse complement strand
TAGGCTGCTGACGGGGACTGGGCGTTATGTTCACATGACTCCAGTCCTCTGTCAGCTTCACTGGCTTCCCATTGCAGTCCGGGCCCAATTCAAGGTGTTGGTGATGACCTATAAAGCCCTAAACGGCTTGGGACCTGGTTACCTGAAGGAGCGCTTACATCCATATATGCCCGCCCGCCCCCTGAGATCTGTGGGAGAGGCCCTTCTCCGGGAACCTCTGTGAAGGAAATTAGGAGGGTGAGTACTTGGAGGAGGGCTTTCTCTGCGGTGGCACCCAATCTATGGAATGTGCTCCCCAGAGAGGTCCGCCTGGCACCGTCGTCATTTGTTTTTCAGCGCCAGGCGAAGACCTTTTTATTCAAATGTCATTTTAACTGTTAATAGTATTTATTTATTTTATTCTTTGGCCAGGGCGACTTAATTTATACTGTTAATTTATATTATTTTAACCAAGTTTATTTATGTCTGTGAGCTGCCCCGAGGGTTTGGCGAATGGGACAGCATAGAAGTTTACTAAATAAATAAATAAAATAAATACCAGGATTTATCTGAATTTCCCCAGCACCTGTTTTGCTGCTGAAGTGATATTCAGGACTCTCTAAAAGAAGGACTTGGGATAAGACCATTCCCTAACTTCTTACCTAGGCAGCAGTAGCACATGCTCAGAACATTCCCCAAGAGGCTTCAGGCTTTTCTGCAGGGGGCAGTTATCATGTAGCTGTTGCTTCCCATTCCTCAATGTTACCATTTCTGTCGAGGACATTGTGACCCTCCAGTTCTGTGTCTAACCAGCACTTTCAGGAAGACTTTTAAGCATGGCAATGAAATGCCCCTTGTGTAGATCTCAGTTCTGTGACAAAGCCTAAGTAGGTACAATATCTTAAGGACAGATTAACAGACTCGGGTAGAAAAGTTCTTAGAGCAACTCAGAAAGCAGGAAAAAGACCAAGGTATCCATAGGAAATGTTCACCTTGCTTCCCAAAGATCAATATATTTAGGTCTCCTGCACCTGTACAGAGCCCCTGCCCTTATTTTGTGGTTGTGTGAGCTGATTGTCCACAGTGGCACTACAAGCCAGTCCTGACTAACCTGTTTTTAAGAACAACGGTATCTCTCTTAACTCCAGTGCCTGTCCCTTATGGCAGAGCAATTGCAGAAGGGTGCATAGAAGACGGCCTCAAGCCTGATCCAAATGAAGGCATCTGGTCTTCTTAAAAGTTGTTTGCTGCTTTGCTGTTATTCTCTGCATCTCAGAGTGTTGCATAAAGAGGAACAGGATGAGCAAGTTGCTTGTGTTAAGAAAAAGAGAGGAGAGAAGAATATAGATGGTCCAGGAGAAGGAAAGTTACAAAGTGACTGTTCCTACCACAATAAGAATGTCTCTTATTTTGAGAAATAAGAATGTCCCAAAATAAGAATGTCTTTGGGAGGGGTAGAGAACTGGCTTTACTAGTATTTGTGCTGTTGATTTTCTCTCCTTGAGGCACTGCTTATTATTATTGTTATATAATCAAGTGTGTGATGGACTGTACTTCTAAGCAGAAGTGAGGTTTATTTTCTTCAACAGCAATATTCTCAGCAGAGGGGGAAGGGGTGGGGGGAAGAAAGATGGGTCAATAGAAAAAGAAACCCATGTGCGAACGCATTTTGTGTGTTTCATCTGTGTTTAGTATTCAGGGTGTGGTTCTGTGTTAATTGAGTTTGTGTGTCTGGAGATGCAGAGGGCATATCTGCATGAACAGGATTTGCGAGGGTGCTTTCTGTGGTGGGTGAATGGGGTTTCTGTGTGGGAGCTGGCTGACTATGTCTGTGAAATGTGTGCCTTCTGTGGAGTGGCTGAGGATGAATGGGTTAGTTGTGTGGAGCCAGAAGACTACATGCAAAGCGGTGGAGTTTGGATGCTTTCAGAAATCGCTTCCCATGCTTACTGCTGGATAATCCAGTCCATCTTACTTCCAAGTGGGCATTGAATAGTAGAGCTGCAAGAAGCCAACACGGTATTCTGGTCTAATTCCCTGCCCACTATAGGACTCCAAGTTAAACTGATGGCGGTCTAGCTGCACTTTGAATGTCTCCACTGTGGGAGAAGCCAAATCCTTCCTAGGGAATTGGTTCCATTACCACATTGCTCTGTCAGGATGATTCTCCTGATAATCAGCCAGAATCTGTCTTCCTGTAGCTTAAGCCCATCGTTCCATGTCCTGCTCTCTGGGGTGCTTGAGAAGAGATTCTGGCCCTTTTCTGTGACAACCTTTCCAGCATTTGTAAAATGCTATCATATTCATCTCAGTCTTCTCTTCTCAAGGCTAAACATGCCTGGTTCTTTCAATCTCCTCCTCATAGGGCTTTGCTTCCAGTTCCTGGATCATCCTTGTTGCCTTCCTCTGAACATTTTCCAATTTCTCTGCATCTTTCTTGAACTGTAGGGCCTGGAACTGGCCCCATTACTCAAGATGGAGCCTTGCTACATAGTGCTGTGAAGAGGGAAACTAGTACCTCACCTCTGTTAATGCAGCACAAAATAGCATTTGCCTTTTTTTTAGCCATATCACATTATTGACTACCACTCAGCTTGTACAATTTCAAGATCCTTCTCACTTGTAGTATGGTTGAGCTAAGTATTTCCCATCTTATAATTATGGATTTGGTTTCTTTTTTTGTAGATGCAGAATTTGGCATTTGTCCCTGTTAAATTTAATGCTGTTGTTTTAAACCCAGCCCTCCAGCCTATCATGATAATTTTGAATTTTGTTTCTGTCTTCCAGGGATTTAGCTATCCCACCCAATTTTGTGTCATCTGCAAATCTGATCAGGATTCCTTGCACCTCTTTGTCTAAGTAATTAATAAAAATGTTGAAATGTCCTGGACTGAGGACTGAGCCGTGTGCTACCCCACTGGTTACCGCTTCTGCATCTGAGAATGCACTACTGAGAAGGACTCTCTGAGTCCGATTCTGTAGCTAGATCTGGATCCACCTGAGAGTTTCTCCCTCTAGCCCACTTTTTGTTAGTTTCACTATCAGAATGAAATGGAGCATGATGGAAAGGCTCATAATAGCGAGAGATCTAGTAACCCTAGATAGGGAAGGGAGGTTGGCGGCTGTGCAACACGGCTTCTGCAAAAACAGATCCTGCCAGACGAACCTTGTAGAATTCTATGACAAGGTTTCGAGGGGACTAGATGGAGGGGATGCAGTGGATGTGGTTTACCTGGATTTCAGCAAGGCCTTTGACAAAATTTTCTGGGTTGTCATGACATACATATTTTTCCATCTCATGCAACAGGGCATCTCCTACAACCTTCACTCTTCTCCTTATGTTTGGTCTCTTTTTCCTTACTTGATTGACCTTCTGTCTCTTTTTCAGAGTTACACAGTCTGTCATGTAGTTCTTTCACAGAAGGTTTCACACCAGTCTCTTCCTCTTCCTCAAGTAACTTGAAGTGGTCAGAGAGTTCCACCTGCTTCCACTGGATCAGAGTGTCTTCCGCGTCTTCTGTTCTCCCCTGCAGAGGAAGGCAGGACGCGCTCCAATGGAGCAAAACTCAGGGGACCAAGGTTTCATTTAGATGCCAGGAAGCACTTCCTGACAGTTAGGACCCTGAGGGTGTGGAATGGGCTTCCACGGGAGGTGGTTGAGGCCCCATCGGTGGGGGTGTTCAAGGATAGGCTGGACATGCACATGGTGGGCATATTGTGAGAGGAGCCAGCTGGAGCCGGGGGGTCAGACTAGATGGCCTGGGAGGCCCCTTCTGACTCGCTCTGTTTCTATGTTTCTGTGTCTGCCACTCTGTTCCAGGGAGTCTCCTCATTTTCCCTTCCCTCAGGATCCTCTTCTTCTGCCTCAGCTTGTTGATGCTCCTTTTGCTTCTGGACCACACCTGTTGCAGCTCCATCACTCTGTGTAAAAACTCCTCACTTTCTTTTATTATCTTGAGGGTGGACACTCACTGCTCCAGTGCTCTCACTTTTTCTTCTAACAGGGCTACTAGCTTGGAACTGTTGCATGTGTGGGCCACGTTTCCCTGAGGTAAGAAAGCAAACATCGCACACTTGGTGCAGACCACTGCCACTCGCGGAGTCTTCTCGGTTCATTGTTCACATGGCCTTTGTGATTGTGTCTTGGGGGCTGTTGTGGCAGGTGGGGCTTTCTCCTGTCTTCACTAAAAGTTACCAGTAAATGGGAATGTGTTACAGGGAGGGAAACAAGTGTGTGCGCGCCTGTGTGTGGCAGAACTATGGAGACAGAAAGGAGAGGAAATAAGGGGGAAAATGCCTGGGACCTCCACCTTGACCTCCCCTGTCGATTTCCTTTGCCAAACTCCTGTTTGCTCTCCCTGGTCACTCGCTCCCTGGGAGCTTGGCTGCTTGTATCCCAGAGGTGTTAGACCAGCTTCCTGTGATCTGCTCTGTTCTAGCTAGGAATCAGGAACTAGTATAATTTCATAGGAATCATCAGAGCCATAGGAGATCCATATCTTTCCAGTTAAAGGCAGCTGTAGGGGATCGTTATTTTAATCAGAGCAACATTGCTGGAGGAGAAAGATTTACCATTTCCACCTTCATTTCTCTCCCCGCACCCCCTGCCCCTGATCTAAGTGTATATTGCTATGAGCTCAGAAGGAGCTCAGAAGGGTTGCAGTTCTGCTGCAACCCAGTGAAACGGAATGATTAAATATTGGCCACAATGGTGTGTCAGGGAGCACACTGTGATCTATATGGCCATCAGTACTTGAAAGAGTGCCATAACAGCAGCTCCCACTACTCAGTGGCCTCTGACAACTTAAGGCATGAACAATTCTGCCATCTGGAACCTGCCACTGGGATCACCCTTCGGATGCTGTAGCCAAAGAATTCCTGTTTTCCCATATGATGGGAAATGTCCTCTTCCTTTGCTGTTGATATATCATTGGGTTTTTTCTTCTTTTTTTCAAAACATGGAACGTGTGCTGTGTTCTTTATTGTGTGCCCTCACACAGCATCATGAGAAAAGTCATAATTACTTCTTTGTGTAGCTGGGGAACTAAAGTGGGGAGTGTGGGAGGTAAGCCCTTCATCACACAGTGGTTGTGGGTTTGCACAATGCAAGAAGCTACACTGCGTAGGAAGCTACATCCAAGGGCCACCATGTGCCTGACAGATGGTTTGACACAGTGGGGGTCTTGAGATACCTCCCCACCACCCACTCAGTCTTTCCACTGTTACCCCAGGGGCCTGAGTAGGGAAGGCAGTTGCCCCTAAGCAGCCCTTGGGGGAAACTGTTAGAGGGTTCCTGCCTCTCATTCTGGGGAAGATGGGCTGCTCATCCACCCACCCTGCCGGGGCCGACAGTGCTGCATCTTCTGGGCTGGCTGGGCGGGGGGGGGGGGGGGGGGGGGGCTGCCCAGCATGATGGTTTCTGACCACTCCAGCCCGTACATGATATTGCAATTAGCAATGGACTGTTTGAAATATAAAGCAACAGAGTCTTGAGGATCTCGTAAAGACTAGCACATTTATTATAGCAGAAGCTTTTGTGGACTAGAGTCCATGTTACCAGAGGCAGGGGCATTCACAGTGAAGTGAGAAAGAATAGAAATGTAAGAAACAGAGTGTCATGATTGAGTTATGGCTTAGATGTTGGTAAAATAAGGAAAGTGGCCACACAAAAGATGTGTTAATAACACAGACCTTGTGGTATTGGTAATCTAATTAATACCCACAGTAGAGCTGTGGAATACAGAGATGACCCAGGCCATTGACACACTCACTCCCAAGCATACTCTGTATCGGTTGAGCTCATACAACTTCATGGTATATGAGAATGAAGAAAGTAGGAGATGGTTTCAGTACAGTCGAACCCTGGTGTGTGACTAAGTAGGGCATAAGGGTAGCAAAGAAACCAGATCTCACAGCCTCGATGCAGTTTTCAATTTGCTGCCCAGTGGAGCAAATTTTAGGGTCACTGGGGGCCTATTACATGCTTTCCTAAAGACACCTTAGACCTATCTGAGGCCCACTTTAATGCATTTGCTGGGCACTGCATTTACCATGACTTAGACACCAGAGTTAAAGCTCTTGAACCAGAGCACAGCTTGGTCCAGTTTTATTGCATTTCAGTTGGTAGAGCTAAAGGATGTTGACAAGGTGCTTGGCCAGGTTCATGCAACCACCTCTGTACTGGATCCTAACTCTTCCCAGTTTAGAAAAGCCTGCAAGGAAGGAACAACTAGCTGGATCTGGGAAGTGATTAATGCCTCCTGGCATGAGGTGGTAGTCCAATGTCACCTAAAAGAAGTGGTGGTCAGATCACTTCTAAAGAAAGAAAACCTCCTTGACTTGGAAGAGCTGGTAGCAAATGTCCTTTCCTGGGCAAGGTTCTTGAGTGATTAGTTGCCAGTCAATTCCAGGCACTCTTGGATGAGATTACCTGGATTCATTTCAGTCAGAGTTCAGGCCTGCTTTTGGCATCCAAATGGCCCTGGTCACCATATATGCTGGGAGAAAGACAGGTGGAATGTGACACTGTTGATACTCTTGGATCGCTTAGCAGCTTTCAGTACCATCCATCAGGGTATTCTTCTAGAGCAGCACTCTGAGCTGAGTTGAGGAATACTGCATTGCAGTAGTTTCACTTCTACTTGGAGGGCCATCTCCAGAAGGTGATGTTTGAAGAATATTGTTCAGCCTGTGGATTCTCCAGCATGGAGTTCCTGGTAAGTCTGTTTTGTCTCCTGTGCCATTTAACATCTACATGAAAACTCTGAATGGGGTCATCCAGAGTTCTGGACTGTGTTGCTATTATTATGCTGATGTCATGCAGCTCTATCTCTTAGTTTCATTGTCAGCAGGTGAGGGTGTGAATGTGCTAAACTGGAGTCTAGCTGTGACAGTAGACTATATGGGGACTAACAAATTGAAACTCAGTCCAGGCAAGATCGATATACTGTTGATGGATGGCTTCCTTGACCAAGTGCTCGTCCTGTCCTGGATGGCACTACAGTCCCCCTAAAGGAGCAGATTCCTAGCTTAGGTTTTGTCACTTGACACTCAGGTGGCCTCAATGGCTCGGAATGCCTTCTGTCAGCTCCTGTTGGTGGACTGGCTACAACCCTACTTAGATAGGATAGCCTGGGATCAACAATGTAGACTCTGGTTATCTCCGAGTTAGATTACTGCAATGCACTCTACATGGGTTGCCCCTGAAAACCATTCGGAAGCTGCAGCTTATGCAAAATGTGGCAGCCGGGGTAATAACTGGTACCCATAGATCCAAACATACAAGACCATTTCTGGCCCACTTGCATCGGCTGTCTGTGTGCTTCTAGGCCCAATTCAAGGTGCTGGATTTAACCTATAAAACCTTGCATGGTTTGGGTCCACAATAGTTGACAGATTGTGTCTCTCAACCACAATCCACCCAGACACTGCATGCAACAACCAGGGCATTCTCCCAAGTGCCAACCCCAAAAGAGGCTTGGAGGGCAGAAGCAAGAGAGAAGGTTTTTTTCTGCATAATAACCTCCCACTGCAGCCCACCTGGCACCAGCCTTATTATCTTTTGGACACTAGGTTAAATGGCCCTTTGTGCCGAGGCTTTTAACAATACGTTTGGTTATTCAGAGTCTGGAGGGGATTACACATCCCAGGAAATATTGTGATGGTGCTGCTGGTGCTGGTGCTGATGGGTCTACATGCCAGCACTTTGCCACATGATAGCAGTAGACCAAGGTGGGAAGGTCCTCCACCCATTGTGGGTGGAAGCCATTGTCAGCATGTGCCTCTGCTCACAGAGGTGTGCACACCCTTCAAATACACTATGTATGCATATACGTGTTTGCATACACACCCTTTCACGCAAATGAACTAGCCATGACAGTATTTTCTTCATCCAGCAGTGAGAGAAGCTTTTTTCCCCAGTACTAAGTAGAGAAAAGGGCTAGTTCCTCATCTGCTGCTGATATGAGATAAGCCATTTCTTTGTCATGGTCTCTGTACATCACACACATGGGCTCTACATGCATGTGTGGAGCTCAGTCCAGAATATTCCAAATTATTTGGGGGGAGCCCAGACATGCCCAACGTGAGTGGAGGGGCTCCCACCAAGACATCACTTCTTCCTCGACCACCATCATAAGTGCATTGGGAGGTTCTTCCTCTGCTTTCCATACAAAACATGGTTGTTCTTTGAACTTCTCTGACCTCCTCCTTCTTCAGATTTTTCTCTTTGTGTTTCTTTTTCTTGCCTACAAAGGGCCACTCCCTGTGCCTTTTTTGCCTCGAGGAGACCAATGTTGTCGATTCCTGCTTCCACTGCCAAGAGTTTATGAAGCAGGTGAGGAAGCATTGAGCCGACCACGTGAATGCAGACGTATGGAGCCACACCCTCCATGCAGGCAACTCCCCTCAACCATCTCCATTGGGAGCTGCAGTACCTCGACTGTGCCTTCTTCTGCTCCCCTGGAAAAATGCTCCAAGTGGGAGAAATCCAAAAAGGTGTCAAAGAAAAGCAAAGCCCCGAAAATGCCCAGTCTCTCTAAGGGGCAAGATGGTGGCGAACACGCAAAACCCCCCTCTGCAACGCAATGCCCCCCACACGCCTCTTGTGTACTGAAGACACAGTGCCTGAACAGGAATGATTGTGATGCTCCTCCCTGCCAGCAGTAGGACCGGCACAGGAGCAATTAGCCTAACCACCACCACTGGCTTGAGGCACTTTGTTTTCAGAAGGAGATATCTGAGAGCCCTCTTCTCCTGTATTGCAGGAGGCAGGCGTCGTCTCTGCACAGAGATGCAACTCTCCACTCTCTTCAGTCCTGAGCACGTACCTTGCTGCTGAGCTCTACAAACACAGGCACAGTTCTTGCTTTCTGATTGCTGAGCAGGACTGGCCAACTCCACCACACAGGCATGATTTCGAAGCCACTTATTATAAAGAATGCTGGGCCTCCCCCGATTCCAGTCCAGGGATTCCCCACTGCAACCCCACAGGTTCAGAACAGTTCTCCACTCAAAATGACCCTAGGATGCCAGTACCACTCCCAGGACTTTCCAGAGAAGTTAGAGTAATGGTGACCCAGTACTTTCCTCCATCCCATGACTGGCCATCCTGCACCAAATCACCAGAACACTGGCACCCAGCTTTTGCTGAGCCAACCAAATCTGGTCCTGAACCTTACACCTTGAGCTCGGAATCAACCTCCACAGACCGACATTCCAACCTTCCTACTGCTCCATACAGATCTCCCCAAGACATACCACATGGTTCAGAGGACTCTGGTCTTTTCTCCACTCAGGTCCTCCACATGACCCATAGTCTAAGGGTAGATTTAGGGCAGGGCAAAAGACCCCATTTTTGAAGTGGTCTCTGGTGAGACCACCACACCAGTTATCATACCCTCCTGCCAAACCTATTTGATGAGGCACACCAGGAGTGGAATTCGCCTGTATCTGTAGCTCCCCTTCCTTGTAAACTGGAAAATATGTACAAGGTACAGGAGAAAGAAGTGGAGTTCCTCTTTCAACATCCATGGCCCGATTCAATTATAGCTGAATCTTCTCAGGGTCCTTCCAGGAGACAGCATTCCACTCCAGCTGACAGGGACATCTGTGACCTTTTGTCCAGCCTGTTCATTCCTCCGATCTGTACTCGCCACCCTTTTTCCCCTCTTGGGCTGCCATCAGCTCAGATTTGTGGGTTCTTTCCATTGTTCACCACGGATACCATACTGAGTTTGAAACCTTCCCTCCCTGCAGTATCATAAAAAGGACCACTCCATTCAAGCCCCCCCTCATCTGAAAGGGAGCCATAGAGAGGGCACACCCTGGAACTCTTGATTTCTGCTCCAGGTATTTTATTGTCCCAAAGGAGGACAGTGGCCTTTGACCCATCCTTGACCTCAGAGGGGGTCAAGAAACATATCAGACCAAAAGGCTTCAGGATGGTCTCACTGCAATCCATCCTACCACTACTACACAAAGGCGTCTGCTTCACCTTAGTGGACCTCAAGGACACATACTTTCACAAGTGTGGAAATCCATTCAGAAATCATACAGGCGTTTTCTCCACTTCCAAGCTGGAGATGAGCTTTTTCAATTTACTCTTCTTCCTTTCGGCCTCGTGGAAGCTCCATGTGTATTTCTGAAGTGCACGGCCATCATTTGTGCACACCTTCATCTCAGAGGGATCCATGTATATCCCTATTTAGATGACTGGTTCATGGCCGACCCATCCGACAAGCCTCCATAGCAGATACCCAGTTCACATGCACTCTGCTCACCAAACAGCCTATACATGAACTATTCCAAAATCCTTCTCCCACACAGTCCATCCAATTCATCATGGCAAATCTCAAATCCATTGTGATGAGAGCCTTTCTGATAGACAGACTATCTGCTCTCACCAGAGGCATCCTCCATATCTTCAGCTCGGCATCCTCCACCAAGATACAGCATGTTGTTGTTGTTGTTGTTGTTGTTGTTGTTGTTGTTATTATTATTATTATTATTATTATTATTATTATTACATTTCTATGCCGCCCCTTGCCGAAACCTCGTTCTGGGCTGATGGCCCCCTCAATCGCCGTAGTCCTGCTTCCAGACTACAACTGCTTCAACTCTGATTCCCGTCCTCATTCAACATCAGGACAGAGCCCCACTCAAGCAAACTATCTGCTTCAATCCAGATAGACCTCAAGTGGTGGGCCAACACGACGGTCAGACTCAGCCATGCTGATTACAACCAATGCCTCCCTTTCAGGATGGGGTGGTCACTGCAGTCCCTCCAAGATAAAGGCAAAATGGGGCTCACACAAATAGGCCTGCCACATAAACGTTCTACAGCTCCTCACAGTTCCGAAGGCCCTCTTATAAATGACAGGCATGTCCAAATTATTACAGACAACGCCACAGTTGTCACACACATCAACAAACAAGGGGGGGAAGATCTCCACCCCTTGGTCCTCTCGCCACCAAGGCACAGAGATGGTGTGCTGCCCGGTGCACCACCCTCTTAGCGATCCGTGTTGCAGGATATGACCACATCTTTGTAGACTCACTGAGTCATGCTTTTGCACAGTGCCATGAGTGGGAGCGCCACCCCACTGTCCTACACTCCTTGTGCTATCTATGGGGTCGCCCCAACATAGATCTGTTTGCCACAAAGGACAATACCACTTGTGACATCTGCTCTAGAGCCGGTGCTCGATGGGGGACCCGTTCTTTCCTTTTCCTCTCGTCCCAAAAGTTGTAGCAAAGATCTTTCAGGATCACATGGATTCATTCCTCATCATCATACCCTGGCGGCCCAGGCAGCTTTAGTTCCCCATCTTCTCGACCTCTCCAGTCTGTTTTACCAGCAACTACCCCTTTGGTCTGCCCTCATTTCCTGGGGTCGAGGGACAATTCTCCATCTGCACATGCAGATGCCCTGCCTCACAGCAGGGGAAAAGGCTGCAGATTAGAAACAAGGCCTTTCCCCCTTTTCAGGTTCAGGGCAGAGGAAAGGGATGGATCCTGGGAGAACAGGCAGCACGTGGGGAAGAACTTTGGTGGGTGGATCTCCTACAGGCCACTGATTTCCGATGCTGCTCCCTAGAATGCTGCTTCTCTGCTGCAGGTGAAGGTTTTAATATATGCCGTTGCTCTCATCAAACTAGGTGTCTGAAGAAGAAAACCTTCTCTTAACTAGATCAGTGCCTTCTTTGCTTGTTTTCTCGTAAACAAACAATACTGACTATTCCTAACTCTACTGCCGGCATATAGGTAACACAGTCATGGAATCCTCTTCCTGTTTTGTGGTATTTGACTCATTACTGGGAGGAAAGCACAAGAGCTGCGCTGATTGGGAACAATGTTCTAAGAATGGGCTCTATTGTACCAGCAACGTGAGGTTGCACATGACAAATGCTCACAAATTTTTGGATCAAAGATGCTCTTGTCAGTCTTTGTCATTGTGAGGCCAACCAGCTTGCGCTTAGCAGCGCATGATATCTCTTTTAACATGCATGTGCAGCTTTTTCCTATGTGAAGCCCTCTGGTATGGGACCTGGGGGCTATTTCTCAATTACCAGCCAGTTTTTATGTTTGTGCTGTGAGAGAGAGAAAGCGGGAGAGAGTGTCAGTCAGTCAGTCAGTGCATAAATTATCTATCATGCATGCCACCTGCTCCAAAAAGCAACAGCTGCCCTCTGGTTCAGCAGCAGGATCATATTCTCTGGCTAGACTTGTGATGAGTGTGCTGGGAGGAGGAAAGCAATGCCATTCTGCAATTCTAGGATGACAGAAGATCCAGCCAAAACGAGTGGTGGGGAAGCCCCTCCAAGGGCATTTAGGAGGGGCAGCTCATGAATGCCCATTAGGGGGAACTGTGGTTGCAAACTCTCCAGCTATCTTCAGTGATCTCCAAAAACACCCAGTGACCTGGTTTTCATGATGTGACAGCCCAGCGTTGCTCACCCTTGCTTGTTTCAGGCTCCCTTGAAGTGTCCAAACCCAGCACAATGGCTTAAGTGTGTTTTTTAGCCATGCACAAGACACCAGGAGGATTCCTGGCTTGTTGCTGGGTTGTTCAGGGTGGTTTGTTGCAGTGAACAAACCTGGTGGTGTGGTTCTGTCTCATGTTCAAAAGGATAAGATACCTCGCAGGGGCCCGCAAAAACCAGACTGATTTTACAAACAGAAACATAGAAACAGTGAGTCAGAGGGGACCTCCTGGGTCATCTAGTCTGACCATCCAACCCCCAGCTCCATCCAGCTCCTCTCATGATATGCCTACCATGTGCAGTATCCACTCACCTAATTCCTTCATCTCTGCATCTCCAAACTATGTTTGAAAGCAATTGGCTTCTCCCCTTGGGGTCTGAGTTGACTTACCTTTGGGTAACAGCAAATGCTGCCAATCTAGGAACATGGCAATCTGGGAGGAGAGATTTAAATTTTCTCTCTCCTTGTTTCCATAGCAAAATTCACCCTCTGTGCAATGTGAGTTTAAAAACTCTCACTTTTTCTTCTTTTACCTGCCTCCACAGAAATTTCAGCATGAAAACTGGAGGTGGGAAGCTTAATTCTTCTTTGTGGTCTCTGTGCATCACACATATGGGCTCTGCACCTGCGTGAGGCCTGTAGTCAGGAAGAATTCCAGCCTAGACTCATAGTGGCGGGAACCCCTCCCCTTCCCTCCCCTCCCACCCCCTGGCATATCTGGGAGAGCTCCTGCCCTTTCCTCAGTTCTCTTTTGGCAGCCACTGAGGGTGCCTCAGGACTTTATGCTATCTCTGTGTCTTTGACTCATCCCTTTCATATTCTACTTTCCTACTTTACTACTACTACTACTCATTCTGTCTGGTCCATTTCATTTCATTTCATTTCATTTCATTTCATTTCATTTCCCCTAACCTACCCTTGTAAAAAAAAGAAAAAAAAAGCATCTTTTCTATCATAGAAACATAGAAACTGAGCAAGTCAGAAGGGACCTCCTGGGCCACCTAGTCTGACCCCCGGCTCCAGGCGGCTCCGCTCATGACATGCCTACCATGTGCATGTCTAGCCTATCCTTGAACACCCTCACCGATGGGGCCTCAACCATGTTCCATGGAAGCCCATTCCACACCCTCGGGGTCCTAACTGTCAGGAAGTACTTACTGGCATCCAAATTGATTGCCAGGTTCTCTGGTTGGTTCTCTGACCTTTGCTCCATTGGAACACATCCTGCCCTCCTCTGCAGGGGAGAACAGGTCTCTACCCACCTCTGTGTGACACCCCTCACATACCTATATGCTGCCAACAGATCCCCTCAGAGTCCCCTCTTCTGCAGGCTGAAAAGACCCAGTTCCCTCAGTCTGGCCTCATGCGGCTTCCCCTGCAAACCGGCCACCAACTTTGTGGCCCTACGCTGCACTGACTCTAACCTGACTATATCCTGTAATGTGGAGCCCAAAACTGAACACAATACTCCAGTTGTGGGTGCACTAGTCATATAGAGTGGTAGTAATACCTCTCTCGCTCTAGAAGCCACACTGCTGGCTATGCAAACAAGGGTGGCGTTCGCCCAGTTGACCACCACATCACACTGCTAACTCATGTTTAACCTTCAGTCAACCAGTATCCAGAGATCCCTTTCACATGGGCTGCTCTCCAGCCATTTGCCCCCTAACCTGTACTTATGACATCCATTCCTAAGCACCAAGTGCAAGACGTTTCATTTACCCACATTGAATGCCATCCTGTTGTCCCCTGCCCACTTCCATTGTGGGTCCAGATTCTTCTGGATCCGGAGTACCTCCTCCTCAGTTGTGGCCACAGCCCCCATTTTAGTATCATCTGCAAATTTGATTAGCATACCGGTCACCCCTTCTTCCATGTCGTTGATGAAAAGATTGAACAGGATCAGCCCCAGGACAGAGCCCTGCGGGACCCCGCTTGTCCCTGGCCGCCATCTTGATGATTCCCCTCTAATGGTTGCCCTCTGCTTCTGGTCCATCAACCATGCCCTAATCAATCGGACAGTGCACTGGTCTATTCCAAAACTTCTCAATTTCTCAACCAGAATATTATGTGACACTTTGTCAAAGGCCTTGCTGAAATCCAGGTAAACCACATCCACTGTGTTCCCTCCTTCTAACCACCTTGAAACATTGTCACAGAATTCCACAAGGTTTGTCTGGCAGGACCTGTTTTTGCAGAAGCCGTGTTGCACAGCCGCCAACCTCCCTTCCCTATCTAGAGTTACTAGATCTCTCACTGTCATGAGCCTTTCCATTGTCTTTCCTAGAATGGACATACGTAAGGCTAACTGGCCTGTAATTCCTCATGTCCCCTCTACTACCCTTTTTGAAAATTGGGACCACTGGTGCCACCCTCCAGTCCTCTGGAACCTCACGCATTCTCCACGAGGCCTCAAAAATGGAGGCCGGTGGGCACGAGAGGATCCCTGCCAATTCCCGAAGTACTCTCGGGTGTAACCCATAAGGGCCTGGTCCCTTTGTAATGTCCAGTGCCCTGAGGAGCTCTTTGATTTCCAGGTGAGTGACTCTAATCTGTGCCGCTAACTCCCTAGTCTCATATGATCACCTATGCGGATCTCCCCTGTCCTGCTTTGGGGAGAATACAGAAGCAGAAGATGTCATCACAGCCCAGGAACTGGGATCCCCCTCTGGGACACTTTTCCAAATTGAGCCTCCAGATAGAGATGTCCTTGAAGTGGAGACGCAGCAAATTACAGAAAAGGCTGTGCATCCAGAATTCAAAGCTGTCCTGATGGATGATGTGGACAGCCATTGTCTAGCTCATTCCTTCCCACTCCCTGAACTATATGAGAGAGGTGTGGAAGATACTGACACAACTACAGTTGACATCAAAGCATCTAGAGGGGATGTACTGGGTCCAAAAATGGACACCTGAGACTGAACTCAGTGATTGTGGAGTTGGCCCAGGGAGAGATGCAGAGAGAACACTTGATGCTGGTGGATAAGGAAGGTTGTCAGCAGGAGTTGTTGGCATGCTGCATCTGTACCTCAGTGACCTTGAGGCTCTGTATATCAAACTATGAGGCTACCATGGCACAGTACTAAATGTTCATCTGGAAGAAGATGGACTCCCTCTCACAACACCTCCCAGAGGAATACTAGGATATAGCTTGGGTCTTCCAGTCTGAGGCCCTTTGTCTCCAGGATATACATCAACACAGTCCATTACCAAGTTCAGTGTGACTCTTGGGCCCTCATTGGCATGGTGCTGATCCAAATGCGTGCTTAGCTCCAGGCTGCAGGGTCTGTCCCAAGAGGCTTGGTCCTGGATTGAGGATCTGCCATTCAGTGGAGAAGAGCTCTTCAGCACCCAGATGGATGAATGGCTGGATGCGGTTCAGAAGGTTTGGAGGTCTGTGAAGAAGATGGACTTCGCCCAGCCACAGCAGCAGTAGGTATGTTAGCGGACCAGCATCCCCTATTCCTACCAACCTATTCCCTTTTCCTACCAGTAATCTAGACCTGCCCACTGAGAGCCTTCCACCCAGCTGAGATGGAGAGAGGCCTTCTCCCAATTCCAACAGAAGAGGAGGCATGGTGCTGATAAGCAGTGACATTTACTGGCACAGGAGGCCAGTCCCCCTGCACAAATGCATTTGATGGATGTCTCTCCATCGATCTCACTTGGGAAGTCATGGCATCAGATAGGTGGGTGATCTCCATCATAGAGAATGTATATAGAATGGAATTCAAGACTTTACCACCTCATGGTTCTGTACAGTTGTTGCCACCATCCCCCATCCTTGTGACAGGGGTAGCCATGCTGCTTTTGAAAGTGCCTATCTAACCCATACCTCCCTCTGTTCTTCATTACAGGATCTACTCCAGGTATTTATTGTGCTGAAGAAGGATGGTGGCCTACACCCAGTCTTTGACCTCAGAGATGTCAGCTTCTTCATTCCATGAAAGAAGTTTTGAATGGTTCTGTTGCAGAACATTTTACCATTGTTATGCCAAGGAATCATCTCAATAGACTTGAAGGATGCCTATTTTCACTTCACAATTCACCAGGTATACCATCATTTCCTTTCTTCTAGATTGCTTTGGAAGCATGTCACTTTCAGTTTTCAGTATTCCTGTTTGGAATATATACAAAGTCCCTTGGGTCTTTACCAAATGCATGGTGGTCATCTGTGCCATCGCCAAGTGCAAGGGTACCAAGTCTTCCCCTACCTAAACAACTTGTTGCTGGTCACTCTCTCCAGGGATGAGCTTCTAGACTCAGGCCACCTCACTTGTGACATCCTTGACACATTTTTCTCTACCTTAGCTGGGAAAAATCTGTTCTCTCTTCCACCCAGTTGATCTTTTACATTGGAGCATCTGTCAATGCATCAACAGTGAGATGCATACCTTCTGGCTGGCAGAACAGCCTGGTCTGTGAAACTTCGGGTCATTCCAAGGACCATGAAGAGGAAGGTGCAGCACCTCTTTGGGCTCATGGGAGCAATGATCATGGTTGTGCTGTTCACCAGACTCCAGATGTGTCCACTCCAGCTGTGGTTCATATGAATTTACTGACCTCAGTGCAACTTGGACTGGATGTGCCTCTACATCCCAGGCTCAGTACGCTTGAGCCTGGCCTGGTGGATGCATCAGCCCAACCTAGCAGAGAGGATCAGCTTTATGCCACAGGAACTGGACATTACACTGATGATGGACACCTCCCTTTAACTACCTTGAGCTCCTGGCAGTGCAGAAAGCCCTGGTTGCCTTCCAGCCTGTCCTTCTGAACAGACATGTCCAGATCACCATGGACAACACTATGTGGTGCTCTACAAGCAGGCAGGCATCAGGTCTACCACACTGATGCACCTCACTCTTCAGATTTGAGACTGGTACATTGAGAGGGGATTCAGTCTTATAACCATACACCTGCCTGGGACAGTCAAGCTCATGGCAGAGGTCCTGAGCAGGCAAATTGAGCGGGGGGGGGGGGGG